>NW_003852443.1:11563329-11618708 GCF_000181295.1 Otolemur garnettii | reverse complement strand
CAGGCTGGATTCGAACCCACCACCTTAGGTGTATGTGGCTGGCGCCTTAGCTGCTTGAGCCACAGGCGCCGAGCCCAGTTTCAGTCTTCTATAGGTAACCAGCCAGTTTACCCAGCACCATTTGTTAAATAGGGAGTCTTTCCCCCACCAAATATTTTTGATAGGCTTGTTGAAGATCAAATGATGATAAGTAGTTGAGTTCATCTCTTGGTTCTCTATTCTGTTCCATAAATCTACCTCTCTATTTTTGAGCCAGTACCATACTGTTTTGATCACTATAGATTTATAGTATAGCCTGAAGACTGGTAATGTGATACCTCCTGATTTGTTCTTATTTCTGAGTAACATATGTGCTATTTGAGGTTTTTTCTGATTCCATATAAAACGAAGTACTATTTTTTCAAATTCTTTAAAGTATGACAATGGTGCTTTAATAGGGATTGCATTAACTCTGTAGATTGCTTTGGTTAGTAAGGACATTTTAACATTGTTGATTCTTCCCAGCCATGAGCACGGTATGTTTTTCCATTTGTTAACAATCTTCAGCTATTTCTTTTCTCAGAGTTTCATCGTTCTCTTTATTGAGATCTTTCACATCCTTTGTTAGGTAAATTTCCATCTTCTTTGGTACTATAGTAAAAGGAATAGAGTCCTTGACTGTTTTTTCAGTTTAACTATTGTTGGCATATATAAAAGCTACTGACTTGTAAGTATTGATTTTGTATCCTGAGATGCTGCTGTATTCCTTGATCACGTCTAAGAGTTTTGAACTTGAGTCCTTGGGTGAGAGTTTGATCTCCTCTGACCCTATTTGGATACCGTTGATCACCTTCTCTTGCCTGATTGTGATGGCTAAGACTTCCATTAGTATGTTGAATAGCATGAAGACAGTGGGCATCCTTGCCTCGCTCCTGATCTGAGTGGAAATGTTTTCAATTTTACACCATTTAATATGAAATTGGCTGTGGGTTTGCTGTAGATGGCCTCTATTAGTTTAAGAAATGTCCCTTCTATGCCTGTTTTCTTAAGTGTTCTGATCATGAAAGGATGTTGGATATTATCAAAGGCTTTTTCTGCATCAATTGAGAGAATCATACGCTCTTCGTTTTTTATTTTATTGATATGATGTATTATATTTATAAATTTGTGTATGTTGAGCCAACCCTGTAATCCACCTTGATCATGGTGTATAATTTTTTGGATGTGTTGTTGAATCCTGTTTGCTAAGATCTTATTGAATATTTTTGCATTGATATTTATTAATGATATTGGTCTATAATTTTCTTTGTTGGATCCTTTCCTGATTTGGGTATCAGGGTGATATTTGCTTCATAGAATGTGTTGGGATGTATTCCTTCTTTTTCTATGCTTTGGAAAGGGTTGTATAATATAGGTACTGGTTCCTCTTGAAAGGTTTGATAGAATTCAGATGTGAAACCATCTGGTCCCAGACTTTTTGGGAGATTTCGTATTGTTGATGCTATTTCAGTGATTGATACAGGTCTATTCAAGATTTCTAATTCTTTCTGGTTGAGTCTAGGAAGGTGGCATACTTCCAGGTATTGGTCCATTTCCTTCAGATTTTCATATTTCTGAGAATAGAGATCTTTTTAGTAATCATTGAAGATTTTTTTTAATTTCTGAAGTGTCTATTGCTATTTCTCCTTTATCGTTTCTGATAGACAATATTAGAGATTTTACTTTTCTATTTCTGGTTAGGTTGGCCAAAAGTTTATCAATTTTATTAATCTTTTATCCATTAGCAGACCCTAATCTTTTCAAAAAGCCAACTTTTTATTTTGTTGATCTTCTGAATGATTTTGTTTATCATTTTATTTAATTCTGCCCTAATTTTGGTTATTTCTTTTCTTCTGCTGGGCTTGGAGTTGGAATGTTCTTCCTTTTCCAGTTGCTTGAGGTGATCTATTAAGTTGTTGGCTTCCTATCTTTCTGTTTTCTTGATGAAGGCTTACAATGCTATAAATTTCCCTCTTAGGACTGCCTTTGAAGTATCCCACAGGTTTTGATAATTTGTGTCTTCATTATCATTTTGTTCTAAAAATTTTGTGACTTCCTTCTTAATCTCATCTCATTTAGCCTAAGATTATTTAGTTTCCATGACTTTGTTTGAGTATGAGGATTCCTGTTGCTGTTGAGTTCAACTTTATTCCACGGTAGTCTGAGAAGATACAAGGAATAATTTCTATACTTTTAAATTTGCCAAGGTTAGACTTGTGTCCTAGGATATGATCTATTTTGGAGGATGATCCATGGACTGATGAGAAGAATGTATATTCAGTTTAATTAGTATGAAATGTTTTGTAGAGGTCTGTAAAGTCCATTTGTTCTAGGGTCAGGTTTAAGTCTAATATTTTTTTGTTTAGTTTCTTCTTGGAGGATCTATCCAAAACTGTTAAAGGGGTGTTAAAACCTCCAACTATGGTGTTCGCAGCCACCGCAGTGCCGCTGTAGCTAACGACAGCGCCGCCTCTAGCTCCTCGAGCTCCAGCCCAAGAAGGGGGGTCAGTAAGGATGTCTTTACCATGGCTCGTACAAAGCAGACTGCCCGTAAATCCACCGGTGGTAAAGCACCCAGGAAGCAACGGGCTACAAAAGCAGCTCGCAAAAGTGTGCCCTCTACTGGAGAGGTGAAGAAACCTCATCACTACAGGCCTGATACTGTGGCACTCTGTGAAATAAGACGTTATTAGAAGTCCACTGAACTTCTGATTCGCAAACTTCCTTTCCAGTGTCTGGTGCGAGAAATTGCTCAGGACTTTAAGACAGATCTGCACTTCCAGAGCACAGCTATTGGTACTTTGCAGGGGGCAAATGAGGCCTATCTGGTTGGCCTTTTTGAAGACACCAACCTGTGTGCTATCCATGCCAAACGTGTAACAATCATGCCAAAAAACATCCAGCTAGCACACCGCATACGTGGAGAATGTGCTTAAGAGTCTGCTATGATGGAAAAACATTTCATTATTAAAAAAAAAAATTCTCTTCTTCCTGTTATTGGTAGTTCTGAACGTTAGATTTTTTTTTCCCCCATGGGGTCAAAAGCTACTTAAATATATGATTGCGACTGGAAAAATAGGGGACAGAAATCAGGTACTGGCAGTTTTTCCATTTTCATTTGTGTGTGAATTTTTAATATAAAATGCGGGGATGTACAGCATTAAAGTGAGTCAAAATGTTTCAGTGAACAAGTTTCAGCAGTTCAACTTTATAACAATTATAAATAAACCTGTTAAATTTTTCTGGACAATGCCAGCATTTGGATTTTTTTAAAAGAAGTAAATTTCTTATTGACGGCAACTAAATGGTGTTTCTAGCATTTTTATCATACAGTAGATTCCATCCATTCACTACACTTTTCTAACTGAGTTGTGCTACACGCAAGTACATGTTTTTAATGTTGTCTGTCTTCTGTGCTGTTCCTGTAAGTTTGCTATTAAAATACATTAAACTGTAAAAAACAAAAACAAAAACAAAACCTCCAACTATTATAGTGTAGGAAGATATCGAGTTGTTCATATCCATTAGGGTCTGCTTTAGGAATTGAGGAGCATTCTGGTAGGGTGCATAAATATTAATTATCGAAATCTCTTCATGTTGGGTATTTCCCTTGACAAATATGTAGTGACCTTCCTTATCTTTCTTTATCTTTATTGGTTTAAAGCCAATTGTATTGGGTGGTGCCTATGGCTCAGTGGGTAAGGCACCAGCCCCATATACCAAGGGTGACAGGTTCAAACCCGGCCCCAGCCAAACTGCAACAAAAACTAGCTGGGCATTGTGGTGGATGCCTATAGTCCCAGCTACTTGGGAGGCTGAGGCAAGAAAATCACCTAAACTCAGGAGTTGGAAGTTGTTGTGAGCAGTGTGATGCCATGGCACTGTACCACGGGCAATAGAGTAAGACTCTGTCTCTACAATAAATAAATAAATAAATATAGTACAGCCAATTATATCTGCTACTAAAATTGCAACCCCTGCTTTTTTCTGGTTTCCATTTGCCTATATTATAAAACTCCATCCCTTTACCCTGAGTCTATTTTTATCCTTTAAGGTAAAGTGAGGTAAAGTAAGGTAAAGTGAAACAACAGATATACGGTCTGAGTTTATGTATCCAGTCAGCCAGCCTGTGCCTCTTTAGAGGACATTCGCATTAAGTGAGAGAATTGATAAACCTGGTTGTTTTTTGGGTGTCATGATTTATGGATATCCAGTGGACATTTTTAATCCTTTCACCACTGTGGAAGTTGGGTTTTGTTCAAAAATTTCTGGGTGAGTTTACTTTGGAGGTAGAGCATTGCGCTGGTCGTTGTGGAAGATGGGTCTGAGAATATCCTGGAGGGCTGATTTAGTTATGGCAAATTTCTCCAACATGTCTATATCATTAAAGTATTTGGTTTCTTCATCACAAATGAAACTCAGTTTAGCTGGATACAGGATCTTGGGCTGGAAGTTGTTTTGTTTTAGGAGATTGAAGATTGACGACCATCTTCTTCTGGTTTGTAATGTTTTGGCTGAGAGATCTGCAGTCATTCTGATACTTCTCCCTTTGTAGGTGATGCTTTTCTTATGTCTGGCTGCTTGTAGTATTTTCTCCTTTGTCTTAACTTTGGCAAAGTTAATCACAATGTGTCTAGGAGATGCTTTATTTGGATTGAGTCTTGCTGGAGTTTTGAAACTGTCTGCTTGTGAAATTCTCCTCCAAAATCTCTTGGAGTAGAGCATCTGTACGTTTAGGTCCATCCTCTTCTCCTTCTGGAATTCCTATAAGACGAATGTTTGTTCTTTTGGAGTTATCACACACTTTCAGTGAATGATCAGTTTTTGCTCTTTATTTGTCTGCCTCTTTGAGTGGGAACATTCAAAAGCTTTATCTTCAGGTTCAGAGATCCTTTCTTCTGCCTGGTCAACTCTATTACTGAGGGATTCTACTGTATTTTGGAGGTTCTCAATTAACTTTTTTGTTTCCTTGAGCTCTGTTATCTCTTTTCTCATTATGTCCATACCTTTGGTGACTTTGACTTTGAATTCATAAATTTCTTGAGACACCTTTAGAACTACTCTTTGGAATTCAATTTCTATCTTTTCTTCCATTCTATTTATCTTATTTGCAATCCATATTTTATCTTCCATTCTATTTATCTTACTTGAATCCATTTGAATTCAACTTCTGACATTGCTGCCATTGTCTATGTATGGCATCTTCAGTTGTATCTCCTTTGTCATTTCTGGGGGCGGTTGATCTACTCTGGTTATTCATGTTGCCAAAGTTCTTCTGTTGGGTCTGCACCATGTTTGTTTTCCATTGTTTGGTTATTAGAACTGGTAGGGTGAAATTGAATTGGGGTTCCCACATAGTAGAAATAGCCCCTTACCAAAGCACTAGGCTTTGCAATTGTGGCTTATCTCCTATATAACCTTACAAAGGCCCCTTTCAAAGTTTTGGCTGGAGACTCTGAGGACCTACTTGGTGAGAAAGCACAAGCTAGCTGTTTTGATATCCAACCAACTCTACCAACCTCTACACCGGGGTCCTCAAACTTTTTAAACAAGAGGCCAGTTCACTGTCCCTCAGATCATTTTAGGGCCAGACTGCAGGCCCCAGATGAGTCGGCTGCTAAGCAGGACAGGCAGCAGCGGCAAAAACATCAGGTGGGCCAGATAAATGTCCTAGGCAGGCTGCATGTGGCCCATGGGCTATAGTTTGAGGATGCCTGCTCTACCCTATCCTAAGAAGCCACAGTATTAGGTTTAAATCTCAACTGTGAAGAGATACAAATAGCTGTGGTGCCCAGTTCCCGCCCTTCAGTTCTTTTCTGCTACAGAACTTTGAAGGTCAACCTTAGAATGTCCCTGAGTGGACAGCCCCAGACACAGGTTCCAATTAAATTGTCTCAGGCAATGCAAACCCTACTCAACAGAGAGGAATTCAAGGGTCTCCAATAGCACAATTGGAGCCAGGGACCACACCCCTGCCTGCCAGTCTCAGTCCACTGCCTGGCAAGCCTCTGTTCACAGGCTCTGTTAAGAGTCAGGGCACTATGCCCCACCCACAGGTCTCAGTCCTCTCTCGGTAAGCCTCTGCTCAGCAGCCCTGCTGGAGACAGGGGACCCGCCCTAGCCCTCAGGTCATGGTTCACACACAGCAGACCACTACTCAAGGGTTCTGTTGGAATCAAGGGACCACACCCTTGCTCTCAGGTCTCAGTCCGCACCTAGCAAGCCTCTGCTTACAGGCGCAGCATGGGCTGGGGACCAGACCTGTCTGCCGAACTCAGTCCACACCCGGCAATCACTCTCTCGCTGTG
Source organism: Otolemur garnettii (assembly GCF_000181295.1). Classification (NCBI taxonomy): domain Eukaryota; kingdom Metazoa; phylum Chordata; class Mammalia; order Primates; family Galagidae; genus Otolemur; species Otolemur garnettii. The sequence goes on along the minus strand of NW_003852443.1, from coordinate 11,612,382 downwards.
GGTGCTGTCAGAGCCAGGGGGTTCTGCACTCTGTCCCACCAGACACAGCCCAAACTGATGGTCAACACCACCAATGGTTGGGCATAGTCATAACCAGGGGACTGCTCCTCCTCCTGCCGAGTGTCTCTTTCTTCCCACACTTTCCTTCTTCCCCGTTAGTCACAGATTCCATCCTGATGGTTGGTGGTCCACACTATGCCCAGATCGCTCAGGACAAAACCAAACACTCTTGTGCTCTGCAGGGGGCAGAACTTCAGACTGCCATGCAAGGGGAAAAGGGTGGACTGGGAGTTTGGACTTGTGGGGGAAAATATCTGTTCAATTTTATGCCTGGCAGGGTGGTGTCTAGGTTCATAAGTGGGACGTCCCTGGAGAAAGAGACCTGGAGTTTAGTGGCTCTCTCCAGCGAGGTAAAATGAGAGGTCTTTTGTTCCCTGCTGGCTGGCAGAGAGCCTACGGCAGCCCTCCTGCCTGGGGGAAGGGTCTCCCGTCCTCTAGTTGATAGGCTTTGTACCTGTCATTTGTTTTTTTGAATGCCCTTCCTTGGAGTTACAGCTTGCCAAACTTCTTTCTTGGCTTAGCTCCCCACCTTTGGCACCACAGAGTCCGATTCCATCCAGTTTTTCTTCCTCTCCTCAGGAGCCTCTGCCGAGGTTTGCTACCAGTCTGCCATCTTCCCAGAATTCCAACAAAATGCTTTCTAATTTTCCTTTAAAATCCCTAATCTGGCTCTCTGTCCATGAATTTCATTTTGAATAGGCATTAAAAATTTTAAAATGACTTGATTTTTCAGAACAGTTACAGACTTACAGGAAAATTAAGATTTTCTGCATATAATCTACACCAAATCTCCTGTATTATCTACTACATACAGTATGATACATAAGTAATGATTAATAAACCACCATTGATGTATCAGTATTAACTAACATCCATAATTTATTTATATTTCCTTAGCTTTTATCCAATGTCCTTTTCCTGTTCCAGGACCCCTTCCTGACATGACATTATGTTTAGTCATCACATCATTTTAGGCTCCACTTGGCTGTGACAGTTTCCCAGACTTTCCTTATTTCTGATGACTGGCACAGTTTTTTTGTTATTGTTTTGTTTTTGTTTTGAGACAGAGTCTCACTATGTCACCCTTGGTAGAGTGCTGTGGTGTCACAGCTCACAGCAACCTTAAACTTTTGGGCTTAAGTGATTCTCTTGCCTCAGCCTCCCAAGTAGCTGGGACTACAGGTGCCTGTCACAATGCCCAGCTATATTTTGTTGTTGTTGTTGCAGTTGTTGTTTAGCTAGCCTGAGCCAAGTTTGAACCTGCCACCCTTGTTGTATGTGGCTGGCACTGTAAGCACTATGCTTTGGGCGCAGAGTTGACTGGCACAGTTTTGAGGGGTCAGGTATTTTGTAGAATGTGCCACAATTGGAATTTGTCTGATGTTCTTCTTCTGAGGTTACAGGTTATTTGGAAAAGGATGACATGGATAAAGTGCCATTTTAATCACAGCATATCAAGTACACATACTGTCCACCTGATTTAATACTGTTGATGTTGGCCTTGACCATCTGGCTGAGTAGTGTTTGTCAGGTTTCTCCACTATCAAGTTGCTACCCACTATACCCCACATCTGGACTAGATACTCTTTGCAAGGAAGTCTTTGAGGGTACAGTATCCGTATAATTATTTGGAATTAGTCTAGCACTTTATTTTCTTGCTCAGATTGTTACAGCTTTGGCCACTGGGCAGTCTTTCAGTTGGTTTCTGTGCTTCTTTGCTATACCTGTATCAGTGTTTTTTATTTATTTATTTTTGTTTGTTTTTCAACCTGTTCTAAACTTCCAGTACTACAACATGCTCCAGGTTAACCAGATATAGTGCCTCCTCAACTTTCCATATTTATTTTTTATTTTTAAAAGAAAATAAAGAAAAATTAATCTTAGGCCCCCCAAAACTTTTATTTGCCTTCAATTTTCATCTTCCCATGACTATTACTTTTTTTTTTTTAATTGAATGGTAACTATGTACATTAATGCACTTCTGGGGTACAGTGTGGGGTTTTCACATGCAATCTGAAATACTTCCATCAAACTGGTCAACAGACTATTACTTTTGAAAGCATTTTTAAAATTGGCTCTACCTAGATTATCAGCAGTGAATACTAAAAGCCAATTGCGTGAAAGTTTTGCATTTCATTAATTCCAAGATGTGTGTTTGTGTTGGTAGTAGTTTCTTCCTTCACATTTTAACATTCTTGGAATCAAAGTGTACATTTAATATAATGTCTTTTTCCCCCCTCCTTACCTGTCATTAATTTGATGGCACATTTTACAGTTTACGGTGTCTCAGGAATGGAAAAAGTAGAGCAGTTTGTTTTTATTTAGACCAATGGAAATAATGTATTTTCACTGTTTTTTCCTCACTGAACAAATATTTTGAGTAAAGTAGTTTGATGTGTAGTATCTATAGACATTATAAAGCCCTAAAACACATTCCATTCCCAGACCTTCCTCAAACCACAAATTGTCATCAAGTCTTAGATACAGATAAAAGAGGGGAGGTGTTAAATTCTTTTATTTATTAAACTGCCACATTGTGACTGTACATATTTATGGGGTACAATTTGATGTTATGATCCAATGAGGGTAGTTAGTGCATGCATTACCCCATATATTTATCACTTCTCTATGGTGAGAACAAAACCCTCTCCTTTCGCTCTTTCAAGTAAACAATACTTCACCTTTAACCATACTCATCCTGTTGTGCATAGAGCCCTAGAATTTTTACCTCCTACCAAACTGCAACTTTGTACTGGTTGATCAATTTCTCTCCACCCTCTCTTCCTCTCTCTGGTAACCTCTGATATACTCCTTGCTTCTAAGATATCACATTTTATTTTTTTTTAAGATTCCACAGCTGACAAGATTTTAATCTTTTTATGGCTGAATAGTATAAACACTACATTTTCTTTATTCATGCATTGTTGGACACAGGTTGACTCTGTATTTTGGCTATTGTAAATGGTGCTGCAATAAACATGGCAGGACAGATATCTCTCTGACATACTGATGTTATTTCCTTTGGATATGTCTCCAGGAATGGGATTTCTGGGCCATAGGGTAGTTCTACTTTTAATTGTTTGAGTTACCTCCATATTATTTTCCATATGGCTGTACTAGTTTACTAGTGTAAGTGTTCCCTCGTCTCCATGCCCTTGCCAACATTCTAACTGGAGTGAGATAATCTCTCACTGTGGTTTTGATTTGCATTTCCCTAATGATTTTTTCATAATCTCTTGTCCTCTTGCATGTCTTTTTTGGAAAAATGTCTATTAAGGTCTTCTGTCCATTTAATTGGGTTGTTTTTTCCTGTTAAGTTCCTCATTTATTCTGGATGTTAACCCCTTTTCAGATGTACAGTTTCCAAATATTTTCTGCCATTCTAAATATTGTCTCTTCACTTTGTTAACAGTTTCCTTTGTGGTGCAAACACTTCTTAATTTGATGTAATCTCATTTGTCTACTCTTGCCTTTATTGCTGGTGCTTCTGAGGTCTTACCCCAAAATTTTCGGTCCAGCTCAATGTTGTGAAGCATTTCCTCTATGCTTTCTTCTAGTAGTTTCACAGTTTTAGGTTTTATATGTAAGTTTTTATTTTGAGTTGATTTTTGTACATGGTGAGAAGTAGGCATCTAGTCTCATTTTTTTTTTTTTTTTGCATGTCTACACAGAGCAATTAGGCAAGAGAAAGAATTAAAAAGCATCCGCACTGGAGAAAGCCAAACATTCCCTGTTTACAGATAACATGATCTTATATACAGAAAACTCTAAAGATTCCACCAAAAATAGTGTTAGAACTAAAAAACAAATTCAGTGAAGTTGCAGGATATAAAATTGACATACAAAAATCAGTAATATTTCTACACAATAATAGTGAACTAACAAAAAAAAATCAGGAGATAGTTTCATTTATAAAAACTATGAAAGAGGGCAGTGCCTGTGGCTCAAAGGAGTAGGGCACCAGCCCCATATGCCAGAGGTGGTGGGTTCAAACCCAGCCCTGGCCAAAAACTGCAAAAAAAAAAAACCCAAAAGAAAGATATCTAGGAATAAACACACTCTAAAACTTTGATGAATGAAATAGAAGAGGACACAAATAAATGGAAAGACATCCTGTGTTCATGGGCTGGAAGAGTTAATATTGTTAAAATGGCCAAACTATCCAAAGCAACGTACAGGTTCAGTGGATTGCCTATCAAAATACCAAAGACTTTCTTCACAGAAATAGAAAATCCTAAAATTCATATGAAACCACAAAAGACTCCAAATAGCCAAAGCAATCCTGAGAAAAAGGAAGAAAACTAGAGGCATCACACTACTTGACTTCAAAATATACCACAAAGCTGTAGTAACCAAAACAACACGCTACTAAAACAAAAATAGACAGACCAGTGGAACAGAACAGAGCCCAGAAATACATCCATTCACCTACACCCAACTACTTTTCAACACAAATGCCAATACACATTGGGTAAAAGATAGTGTCTTCAGTAAATGGTGCTGAGGAAAGTGGATATTTGCATGTATAAGAGTAAGGGGAAACGTTAAAATTCTTTGCTGGGTTTACTATTTAACTCCTTGTGTTTCCTCCATTACTATCTCAAGATTTCGTGAATCCACCATCATGCCTTGGGAGCCTAACATTGACGATGAAGGGCTGGGAGAACAGTGTTTCAGGCTGGCTGATGAGTGGGAGATGCGCTCAATGGTCAGCAGGCAGGAGGGAAGGACTCCTTGCTTTCCTACTCAGGGCAGCCAAATGGGTGCAGAGGGGCAGAGCTGGCCATTTCCTTCTCTGTGGCCAGGATTCTCTCCAGCTAATAAACCAGGGTTGCTTTGGGAGCATGAGGCTTTACAGACTTTTTTTTAGTGGCTAAGGACTAATTCATCATCCGCATATTTCACAAATGTTCACAGATGAAAGGTCCCATCTTTTCATCCAGGTAGGCAGAACTTGATTACTGTAACCACTTCTATGTAAAAAGTGCCCCAAATAGTGACAGTGCCCTAATCACCTTGCCAGCACCCAGAAGGGACTGGAAGAATTTTTCAGCAACCATTTACTGCCCTTCATATATACCAGACACTAAGCCAAGTGGTTCATATGTGTATTTTCATTTACTTCTCCCTATAATCCTGTGAGGAAGTACTGTGCCCTCTATTTTATAAAGTAACCAAGCTTACAGAGGCTAATGAACCTGTCCCTTGAGAAGTCTGAAGCCAATGCACAAGTTCAGTTGTGTCTGCCCAGAGACTCAAGAGCTTAATCACTATTCCTTGCTACAGAGAGATTTTCCATGCTACAAATTAGAACACCAAGCACTGTATTCATAAATGAGCACTTTACTGAATACAATCCTGTTCTCTAATTATTTTCTGCCCACAATTTTCACCTTAGCCAAACCTAAGCTGCAGGACGGGCTTTCCAGCCTCCTCTCACACCTGTCCAGGGAGCCCTGCACTCTCACCTTATTATCAGTTCTGTTTTTGCCTTGTTCATTAGTTCTGCCTTACCTCTATTATTTCTACCCCTACTTTGTTTTATTAGCCTCTTAAATTAGTTTTATTTTTCAGCCCTTTTAAACAAAAGTCCTTTTTACCTAAGTATATTTTAGTCCTATTCCACACATTTTGATGCCTTGTATTCCCATTGTTATAATTTTAAAATAGTCTGTAGTTTCAGTGCTGACTTTCTTTTTGACCAAAGCATTATTTAGAAAGATCATATTTTAATTTCCAAATGCTCAGACATAGGTGGGGGCAGGAGCCGTGGGGAGTTTACACACCATGGGGAACAGATACAGTCCTTGAGACTGGTATCATGTGTGGATTTGCTATCCTTGATCTAGGAAGTGACTTGTGACCCACAGGGAAGTGACTTTCTACATTGCTAATTGGGCTGAAAAGTCAGTGAATGGAAAGAACAAAAAGATCTTTTTTTTCATACAGTCTCACAGAAGAGACCTTACCTTTCAAACCTCCAACATAATTATCTATCCATAAATGAGACCACTCAACTGATTACAAATGGAAGTACCAAGACTCTCAATTACAGGTCAGCTTATTCTAAAGCATCTGCACCTCGAGCCTAAGAGCGTCATCTTCCTGCATGTGCTCAGATTACTTTGCAAATGCTCTTAAGAGCACAAACCATTAGCATTATACATTAACCTAAATAATTATTCCTTTATGTGTTTATGTGTATCAACAGTATTATCTTTTTTTTAAAAGAAAACCCATAGTGCTTTTTTATGCATTGTCTAATTCATCACTGCTGAGGAAAGTTGTTTCCACTACAGCAGTGATGGCTCTTGGTGGCTCACACTGTAATCCTGGCTCTCTGGGAGGCCAAGATGGGTGGATCACTTGAACTCAGGAGTTTCAGACCAGCCTGAGCAAGAGTGAGATCCTGTGTCTACTAAAAATAGAAAAACTAGCCAGGCATTGTGGTGGGTACCCATAGTCCCAGCTACTTGGGAGTCTGAGTCAAGAGGATTGTTTGAGCCCAAGAATCTGAACTTGCTATGAGCTATGACCCCAGGGCACTCTACCCAGGATGACAGAGTAAGACTGTGTCTCCAAAAACAAAAAAACAGATGATGACACTGAGTTACTGATAAATGAAAACAACATTAAAATATCTTTCCAAGTAACCCATAAAACTGCAGAAGAGTTTGATGTTGCTGTCTTTCACACTAGGTCCCAATTCAATAAATATCTGTTAACCAATTAGTTAACTCTCCCATGTTTATCTCGAACAGAAAAAGACTAGCAGTAGTAGTGTACATGTAGCACACTTCAATGGAACCAGGTCGTTTTCACAGCCAAGATGATGTGTTATACTGAAACTATCCCAAGTTGCGAAGCTTTATTGGCTGAGTGTTCTACTTATCTACTGTTGCATAACAAATGACCTAAAAGGTGGCTGCACAGAACCACCACCACCATTTCATCATCCCCGTAGACTACATGGGTCAGGAATTCAGAAACAGCATGGTGGAGGCAGCTCTTCTCCACATATCTGTGATCTAGGTTGGGATCACTGCAGGCTAGAACCCTGGGATGGGGAAATCCGTCTCCCAGAAGGCTGCTTTCTTTATATGTCTGGCACAGGGTGAAAAGCAAAAAAGGACAGTCTCAACCCCGACTGTGGACAAGTGCACTGACATGGGGACTCTCTGCCATGTAGTTAGACTTCTAACACAGTGGCTCAAGTGCAAGTGTCCCCAGTGAACAAGGCAGAAATATAGCCTTCTATGTCCTGGCTTTGGAAATCACATCGGGTCACTTTTGCTGTACTCTGTTGGTCAAAGTAGTCACAGCCCTATTTCCTGCCAGCTTCAAGGGGAAGGGACAGAGACACATCTCTCTCTGGGAGGAGAGTCAGCATATTAATACTTACTGTCATGTATTAAAACATCTACATCAAGTCTTCAGTGTCCTGTTGTATGTTGTACTCACATTTTGACCTTGAAATTTTATTGATAAGCACGTGTACTTACAGAATAGCAACCATAACATGGCTGATATATCTATAGATAAACAGATTGTGAATTGTGAGACGTCACAGACCCAATGCCTACATGCGTGTTAGGTAGGGTTATTAACCTTGTGACTGCTAATAATGCCTAGAGGCAAGATGTGCCTTGGTGCCAATGATGCTTTTAGACACTCAGTTCCAGATGTTCCTGTGGTACCAATGACACCTGTAGGCGCTGTTCATTTTGCAAACAAAAACTTGAGGACACAGTACTGTTCGGTTGCCTGACTTGTGTCTATAAGCACAATACCCTTCGTTCTCAATATTTTTCCACAATTGTGCCTGAAAATTTGTATAAATCATGAATTCTTATGGGAGTATATGTAAATACGGAGTACAATAAATTCGAAACTGAATACAATCGGATGAATTATTTTGATGAGTAAGAGACTAAAGAATATCCAGTAGGGCCCCAAGCATCATAATGGTTGTTGCCCCAACAGGCATGTTTCATTTATAAGCACTCTGCAGTCAAAGGGTTAATTTGGAATAGTAACAAAGGAAACAACTGGTGGAAGATCTTCTGTCATCTTTGGTCCTTTAATTTTACCAAAATTATTCAGTTGGGCAAAGATGATTTTTTTCCCCATCTCCATTAAGGCGGTATAGCAATCAAATGCCCCAGTGAAATTAAAGCATTTTAAGGAGCTTAGAAAGTGAGAGGGAAATAATTTAATTTTATGTAGCTAACTATTCAACTTAAGGGGGCAAAAACTGAAACTCTTACCAGAGCTCAGCAGGTAGAGTCAGCACAACTGAGTAAGCAGGTGGAAATGTGGGGCCTGGGGTTTACTGGACAGCATAAGGTTTTGTCTTAAGGTAAGAACAGCCAAGGCAGGTGGATTACTTGAGCTCAAGAGTTTGAGATCAGGCTCGGCGCCTGTGGCTCAAGTGGCTAAGGTGTCAGCCACATACACCTAAGATGGCAGGTTTGAATCTAGCCCAGGCCTGCCAAATAACAATGACGGCTGCAAAAAAATAGCCAGGCGTTATGGCGGGCGCCTGTAGTCCCAGCTACTTGGGAGGCTGAGGCAGGAGACTTGCTTGAGCCTAGGAGTTGGAGGTTGCTGTGAGCTGTGATGCCACAGCACTCTACCCAGGGGGACAGCTTGAGGCTCTGTCTCAAAAAAAAAAAAAAAAAGGAGTTTGAGATCAGCCAGTGCAAGAGTGAGACCCCATCTCTAAAATAGCCGGGTATTGTGGCAGACGTCTGTAGTCCTAAGTACTTGGGAAGCTGAGACAGGATCATTGCTTAAGCTCAAGAGTTTGAGGTTGCTGTGAGCTATGACTCCATAGCACTCTAAGGGGGGACAAAGTGAGACTCTGTCTCAAAAAGTAAATGAATAAATAAAATAAAATAAAATAAAACACACTTCATTTCCCACAACTGGGCTTTGAACCACAGTTTATGCTCCTTTATTTAGATTTGGTGCTGGGAGTTTCCTAGATTTGGGGGGTTTTTCCCTGGTTCTATTAGTCTATTTTGCACACTTCTATAAAGACTAGAAAATAAACATTCAATATACAATTCCGTAGCCAATAATAAAGATTTAATGAGAATGTACTATGTTCAGGAACTGAGCTAACCAATTGACATTTGTCCTTTGGGTTGGATATTACTGGACCCATTTTACAAATAAGGAAACTGAGCTTCAGGGAGGTTTAATTAGTCTGACGAGGGTCACATAGCTGACAAGTGGCAGAGATGGGTTCGCACCTAGATAATGCCTGACCCCCATGCCTATGCCTTTAATCACTGCATGTTATAATAGGGTGCTTTTGATGAATACGGCTTCCCCAAGATGGGTGGCCAATGAAAGGAGGCACATCTTTGTTGACACTCCATCAAGTGGAGCCCAGGTGCTGCACACATGTTTATCAGAGAAAAGCACAGGGTGTGAGACGTGGGTGTGAGACATGGGTGTGGGGCATTTCTGTGCTCAGCGACCCCCTCACCAAACCACTACATGATTCTCCCTTTAGTAAACCTGTGTTGAAAAAGGTTGTGTCTATTTCCTTGAAGAGAAAACCCAAATAGAGTGCTCATACATCAAACATATGACAGAGGCAGTTTTTAATCATTTAAATTATTTATCCTTCATTGTTTAATGCTTTCTATCATTCCTCCATGCATAATTTATTATACCATTTATGTTTATTAAAAATTCATAATGGGAACATGCTCTCCCTCCATTCTCTGAGGCTACAGATCATTCTCTGCCAGATCACTTGGGAATAGACAATAAAGGATTATACTCGATTTCTTTCTAATTCATTTTAACCGTTGTGTGTCCCTTTATTTTCTTCCACAGAAGGACTAAAGTTTATCTCATTTCCTTTTTTATATAACAAGAAAGCTTATCTGAAGGCCTCCTTTCTACTTACTGAGGCCTTCAGAATAAAAGGCTTATTTCACTTTTCTTTTTTTTTTTAGAGACAGAGTCTCATTTTGTTGCCCTCGGTAGAGTGCCATGGCCTCACAGCTCACAGCAACCTTCAGCTCTTGGGCTTAGGTGATTCTCTTCTCTTAGCTTCCCGAGTAGCTGGGACTACAGGTGCCCACCACAACACCCGGCTATTTTTTTGTTGCAATTTGGCCGGGGCCGGGTTTGAACCCGCCACCCTTGGTATATGGGGCCACTGCCCTACTCACCGAGCCACAGGCGCCGCCCCATTTTTCTAATTTTTAGAAAAATGCAACTGCAAAAAGGAGGCACAAAAGCTTCCCGAGTCATCTGTGACACAAGTCCTACACACATAGCTTAGGGGACCATCCCTTTCTCCTTGCCTTTTCTATTCTGTTCCTTTTTTCCTCAGATGACTCATTTTCTTTGCCTTTGTCGTATCTTCAGTCAATTCTTAACTCTCTCCTAACTGGCTTTTGTTTCTTCCTCTTCCCTACATTTCAGTTTCTCCCCAAATCCTCTCCCTCTGGCACTTCTCACCCCTGCGAGCTGAGCTGCCCAGCGGCCCACTAACCCGTCACGATCTCTCCCTTTCCAAGGTCTCCGACTCACCACTTGGATTCACACTCTTGCCTCGGACCCGGTCATTCTGCTCGTCTCTGGGGGAGCCGGGGCAGAAGCAGGAACAAAGCGCGTGAGAAAGTGTGGAAGCGAAGCAGAAGGGAAGAAGCACCTGAGGAGCTTACAACGCGTTGGTCTGGAAAAGGCTGGCGGGGGACTGCTCCACCCAGAGACGTCCAAGGTGGTCTGTCCACGCTGGCTCTCCTGGGAACATCCAGCTACGCCCACAGGCCAACTCTGCCCCACTCTCAGGGTTCCCCTTTTTTATGGTTGAAACCATCACTGGCCACCCGAGCCAGGAAGCTGAGGGTCACCCTTGTCTCTTCCGTCTCACTCATCCCCATAACCAATCCATCCTCTGAGGTCCACAGTGCTGGCCATCCACCACCTCCCACACCTGGCCTTCTGAAACCTGGGGGTCTCCAGACCCAGTCGCTCCATTCTCAGTCCGCTGCAGCCAGTGTGACCTCTCTGAAAGGCAGAGTTGCTTAAAATCCTTTTTCCCGTGAATGAAGTCTCATGCTCCTGACACAACCTAGCAGACTTAACACATGGCGAGGTCCCGGCCTAACTCTCAGGGCTTTTGGTTTGCAAACCCTGTGATGACTCCTTTCCCCTAACCAAACACACCCACACAGCCCTACTCTCCACACTCTAGCCACACAAAGCTTCCTTCAAGTTCACGTTTTCACCTCTCTTGTGGCCTGAGAACATGTTGTTTTTCTACCATCTCCATAGGACTTCCTTCTACAAGGTCCAAGCCTGCATTAGACACCACTCCTAACCACCCCAGCACTCACCAGGAATTTCCTGACTAGTGTGTGCTCCCCACACACTCTAAGTTCCACGAAGGCAGGAGCCATGCTTTGCTTGTTCACCACTGGACACTCAGCGCTGGCACATGAACTCCTAAGTACCAGCCGACTGAAGAATCACAGAGTGGCAGTCTCTTCCACTGGCGGCCTCCAGTGAAGCGTGCCTTCAGGGGGAGGTATTTATGTATTATGCAGTAGTCCTCTCCTCTTGAATTGGGGTTATACCTATGACTTGCCTTAGCCAATAGAAAGCTGTAGAAGTGACACCCTGCTAGTCTGCTTTTATGATCCTAGCCATCATGTAAGAAGTCCAGTGACCCTGCTGAGACCCTGGAAAGACCACATAGAGCGGCCACTGGAAGGGGAGAGATCCTGACTTGACGTGGAGAAAGAAACCCAGCCATCCCCACGTCCTACCTGAATCCTGTCTCAGCTGAACCACCGTAAGACTGACCACAGACAAGAACAGCAGAAAAGCTGCCCAGCTAAGCCCAGCCCAGATTGCAGAATTATAAGCAAGTAAAATGATTTATATCGTAAGCCGCTTAATTCTGCAGTGGTTTGTTACACAGGATTACATACCTATAATAAACCAAATATATGAGTAAAAGGGAATAAAGAATTGCCTCTCATAATAAATTTCATGCAAAGACAAAATGTTTCTAAGAAAAATTTCCAGGAAATAGCAACAGAACTAAAAAGAAATAGAGGAACTCCTACTACCAGCTTCCATTTATAAATACATCACATTTTTCCTCTGTCATTTTCTTAGGTCTTAAAACATTTTCCAAGGAAAAGATTATCCTACTCTTAAAAAAAAAAAAAAAAAAGAGAGGGAGAGATTCCAGACATTAAAGTTACAGAATCTGACCAAGGATGGGATGTGAACATTAACACATGAATGGAAACCCTTAAAATCCCATGGCCAACCCATCACTGCTGCCCATTTCCTCTTACTCACCAGCAGTGTAGACCCACAGCTGTGGATGAAGGCACAGGGCTGCTCTGTTCAGAAGACTCAGTCTCCTGGCTTAGCTGAACTGGGCATTAAATGTTCAGTTCCGTGTGAAAAATCTATTGCCATTAAAAGAACAGAATGTCCAGTTTTTACGCATACAGTCTAATGACTTGTTAGTGGATGAATAAAAATAAAATAGCTACCCAATCAGTTACTACAGTTACACACACACACACACATATATATTCAACAGAGACAGCTGATGTACACTGTTACATGATCCAGAATATAGATAGACCATTTATAAAACCCCAAGTAGTAGATATTTATAATAGCATGTAAATCTGCAGAATGAGGAGAAATTTACAATGGCTTGGTGTGTAATGTGGATTTCTACTTCCAATAACTGTTATAACTGCTATTCTTTCAGAAACAAAAAGTATTGTTATATAAGAATTATGTGGCTCAGTGCCTATAGCTCAGTGGTTAGTGCACTGGCCACATACACCAGGGCTGGAGGGTTTGAACCCAGCCTGGGCCTGCTAAACAACAATGACAACTACAACAAGAAAAAAATAGCAGGCACCTGTAGTCTTAGCTACTTGTGAAGCTGAGGCAAGAGAATCTCTTAAGCCCAAGAGTTGGAGGTTGCTGTGAGCTGTGATGCTGTGGTACTCTACCAAGGGTGACATAGTAAGACTCTGTCTCAAAAAATAAAAGAATTATGGCCTAAGCAAATTATCAGTCTTTTGTAAAAAAATCAAAAAATAAAAAGGCTTGGCGCCTGTGGCTCAAGTGGCTAAGGCGCCAGCCACATACACCTAAGGTGGCGGGTTCGAATATCCAGCCCAGGCCCGCCAAACAACAATGATGGCGGCAACCAAAAAATAGCCGGGCGTTGTGGTGGGAGACTCACTTGAGCCCAAGAGCTGGAGGTTGCTGTGAGCTGTGATGCCACAGCACTCTACCCAGGGGGACAGCTTAAGGCTCTGTCTCAAAAAAAAAAAAAAAAAAAGAATCTCTCCTAACAGTTTATACTGGACTAATGCTTTAAATTTTCTGAATGCTCTCTTATATATAGAATTTATCAGTGTATTTTTTGGAATATAGCATGTCTCTTAAAACTACCTCCAACTGCTAAATTTTATGTGACAGAAATTTAAAGTTAAAGAAGTGGGCTTGGGAAAGAACTTGCAGCTCAAATGCTGCATGTTTAAAAGAGAAAGATTAATTTCCAGTATTTGCAAACAGCTCTAGACACTGAGTGAGGGAAACAGGACCTTCAGTATAAATGTTGATGTCCTGTCTGTTAGTGAGACTAAACATGAACGCCTTTTAAACACAGCTGAGCAAAAATTAGACTTTAAAAAATGAGAACTATTTCCCATTCATTTCTTTTCCTCCCTAAATAAGGGTGCTCTTTGAATAAGTGCCACCTCACTGTTCCCTGGGGCCCAGAAACCCCAGGAAATGGAAAACGTATTCTCTAAGTCATTCTCTAAGTCTCTTTTATTCTGCCCAGTAACTTCTGGCTCACCCGGGGCTGTGGGTGAGGACAGCATATACAGGCAGGGAGAATAATCCAAGCCAAACATTCAATTCTCACCCTTTAGGGAAAAGAAAAGGCTGGCATAGCAGCACTGGGCTTTTGCAATAGGTAGAACTTGGGAGATTACCTTGGTCACCACAATAATCTCAGACACAGGAAAATGAAGGGGGCACTGTGCTTTGCCTCAGGAGAGACAGGCGGCTCCTCTCCTTATGTGCCAGCCACTGGGTTGAGCCTTTTCTCATTGATTTTACTTAGCAGATATTTAATAATTGGTGGGTGGGTGGATGAATGATGAGGGTGGTCAAGTGAAATCCTGAGAAGACACACTTCTGTTGGTCAGACAAGGATTCAGCAAGGCAAGGTGGGAAGTGGGGTGATGAGCACAGTGACTGGGCCTCAGGGAGGAGGAAATGATGTTCCGGCCAAGACCAAGTCACACAACTGACACAAGCTCTTCCCCACCCCCAAGTGGTTTGCCTAAGCTCCCGGGAATCACAGCAGAGTTTATTCAGTGCAACAAGTTCATGTACGAAGAAACTGCCCCATAATCATCCCATTTCTCTGAAGTGGGTAAAACCTTATGAGTTATTTTAGAAAAGTACAGGGTTGGCTCCGCGTCTGTGGCTCAAGCGGCTAAGGCGCCAGCCACATACACCTAAGGTGGCGGGTTCAAATCCCCAGCAGGCCCACCAAACAACAATGATGGCTGCAACCAAAAAATGGCCAGGCATTGTGGCGGGCGCCTGTAGTCCCAGCTACTTGGGAGGCTGAGGCAGGAGACTCGCTTGAGCCCAGGAGTTGGAGGTTGCTGTGAGCATGATGCCATGGCACTCTGCCCAGGGGGATAGCTTGAGGCTCCGTCTCAAAAAAAAAAAAAAAAAGAAAAGTACAGGGTTGTTCAAACCATGCTGTGTAGGACCCCAGGGTCCCTCAGAGCCCCTCACAGAGCACCAGAGAAGGCAGGTCCACCCACAGCATCCAGCTTCTGTTTAAAAAATGAGTTTTCTACTTATAAGAAAACACAGGCTGGGGGCAGTGGTTTACACCTATAATCCACCAAGGATGATGGATCACTTGAGCTCAGGAATTCAAGACCAGCCTGAGCAAAAGTGAAACCCCGTCTCTACTAAAACTAGAAAAACTAGCCGGGTGCCTGTAGTCCCAGCTACTTGGGAGGCTGAGGCAAGAGGACTGCTCAAGTCCAAGAGTTTGAGGTTGCTGTCAGTTATGACGCTACAGCACTCTAACTGGGGTGACACAGTGAGACTATGTTTCAAAAAAGAAAAAGTCAAAACATTATAAAACACAGATTAAAAAAAAAAGAAGAAGAAAATAAAAACTGAAAACTAGGGATCCAGTAGAAAGAAAGATCCTGCAGACATGAGTTGGAATTTCACTCACACCACTGACTAGCAGGGGGGCCTCAGACAGGTCAAGTCACCTCTTGAGCCCCTGTTTCAATATCCAGAAAACAGAGATAATACCCACCTTATTGTGACCATATGATCACAGGATCTAATGAGATAAATTACATGAAAACCCTTTAAAATTATTTCACAGATACGGGTTTTAGGATAGATGAAAGGCAAATCTTTTAAGAAATTTCTCAGTAAGTCAGTAAGTACTTTTCAGTGGAAGCTCAGTTTTCTATGTCCTATTTGTGCATCAGTAAAATCCACAAGCCTCTCAAGGAAAAGCACTATTTAAAGAAGATACTTAGTGCAATTTTACTGACATCCAAAAGCATGCCACACAGGGGGAATCTTGCTGCCACTCTCTAAATCCACCTCTACAAAGGGGGCTCAACGGAAAGAAAATGGATTAGAAACTCCCAGTTCCACACAGGTAGCTTCCAGGGGAAGAAGATGAAGACTGCTGCTCATGTAGGGAAGGCTGACAGAGGATCAGAGTTTGAGAACTAGAAGGGATTCTAGGTTATCAACACTACCTTGGAGATGAGGAAACTGAGGAGTTGGGATGGGAGGTGACTTGCCCATTATCACGTTAGTAATACGGGACTTGTATTACTACGTAGTACTCGTAGTATTCGTATTACTCGTAGTACTACGGGACCCAGTGATCCTCCGCTATACCAAGTCTGACTAATGGCAGATGCCTAAGACCCAACTATCTCCCATCCATATTGTATCTATGCAAAGTGAGCTCAACTCTCCCACAGTCCACCGAACCTAGTCTTCAGAAGGGGGCTCAATGGGAAAAAAATGGATCCCAATGGTGCATTTCTATCCTGGCCTGAGGGTAGGAAGAACTACATTCTGGATTGCCCAGGACAGTCCTCAGTGATCTTAGTGTCCCAGCGTAATTACTAATAGTGTCCCCTTACCTCTCTCACAAGTACCTGGATGGGGATGGTAAGTTATAAAGTACTTGTGCTTTGGGGGGAAGAAGAAAGATCCAGAGCTGAAGTGCTCCTGGAGAGCTTGACAGGTGGTTTGGAACCAGGAGAGATGTGATAACTGTCTTCAAATATTTATAGGTCTGTCCTATGTTAATAAAATTAGATCGTTCTGTGCTACCAGGATTAGAACACAGACCACCCTGTGGAAACCACAGGGGGTAGAATTTTTCTGCAATATAAAGAAGTGTGTTCTAAACAGCGTCCAGAGCCAGGCTGCCTGGGTCCAAACCCTGATCCTGTTGGATACTGGCTCCATAACCCAAAGCAGGTTGCTTACATTTTTTGTGCTTTACTTTCTTCATCTATAAGAATAATAAAAAGAGAGCCAGGTACACAGAAGTGCTCTATAAATCCTTGCTATTACTATTATTACTAACTGTTACTTGGCAACCAGCAAATGTTCCCAGACTAGAGGTTTTCACATCTGGCCCAGAACAGAATTGTTGGGGTCACTCTGGGGAGGACAGTGAGCACTGGCTCAGCTGATGTTGGAGATGCATCCTAAAAGTGAACATGTCCAGTCTGTTTGGAAACCATCCCACCCTGCCTGCCCCCTGCTCCAGGAGGCAGAGTGTTAGCAGGGCCATTCCAGTGTCCCTGGGAGGGCTGCAGGCTGGCTGAGCAATCTGAAAAAGGGACCTAGTTCAGGACTGTTGGACGGCTCACTCAAAAGCCATTGCCACTGCATAGATGGCAGTAGAGTGGGGTGAGGGAGAGTACGAGGTGGACAGAATCAGACTGTCTGCTTGAATCCTGACTCAACCACATCCTAGATGCCAGCTTGAGTTGCTTAAGCTCTCTGTGCCCCACTCTAACATGGGGGAAACAGCAGTGCCACTCTCACAGTGTCATCAAGAGGACTGAGCATGGTACATGTAAACCCCGAGATGGAAAAGTGCAGGAAAAATACAGGGCGTCCCCAAAAAGACACCACATGGAGAACTTGGGAAAGTACAGTTAAACGTACCTTGATTTACAAAGTAAGTGGCCAAAAGGTAGAGAATATTTTGTAAATAAAGGTACATTTAACTACAATCTCCCATGTTTCCTATGTATGGTGCCTTTGGGAGCATGCTGTATTGTTATTATGACTATGTCACAGAATCACTGAAGCAATGGGCTGGAAAACACCTGTACGGAGGCCACAACTGAAGTCCAGAGGGGCTGGAGCCTGTCCAAGGTCTCGCAGCCTGGTAGGCATCTCGCTCACTCTCCTGCCTTGTGCTATGGCCTGGCTTGAAGCCGACTGGTTCACCCACCCTCTGAGTCCCACAGCACAGCTGATCAGCGAGGCTGGGACTGCAGAACTGACCTGAACTAGGGCGGATGGAATGGGAGCCCCCAAGTGTGCGGGCAGAGCTGAGGGGCAGTCTGACTGAGCTGGGCAGAGAGAGGACTGAGGCCAGGAATGACTTTATTAACCCATGAACCAGATTATCACGACCCACTGCCACAACCCCACTCAAGTTCCTGGAGGACACCTGCCTGTGTCTCTATCTCTGGCTTGTCCCCACCCCGTCCTCCAGCCTCATGTCCCCTCTTTGTCTTTCTGGGACTTATTTGGCTTATTCTCTCCACGGGGCCTTTGCCCTTGGCACCGCCTGACACGCCCTCCCCAGATGTCCGTCCCATGTCTGGCTCCTCATCACTCAGCCCAACTCTTGAGGCACCTCCCTCTCCTCAACAGCTCTATCCCCACCATGTCCCTATCATCCTTCGCCCCATCAGCCTGTCAGCTTCTTCACAGCCCTTACCACTGCCTTAATTTACCTGAGTAAGTATTTCCCCTTGAAGAACACCAACACCGGGAGTCAGGGACCTTGCCTTATGCAAGCCTTGATAGTGAGCACTTCATACAAGTTTGTTGAATTAATAGAGGAAGCAAAAAGAGGTTTCAGAAGCATGAGGAGGCACAAGGATGACCACCTAAGACAGCACAGAGGCCACAACAGGTCAGCGGGTGCATGGTCTGGAGGGTGTGGAAGCCTTACAGACCAAAGGGAGGACACAGCACGTGCCCTGGAGAGGTAGAAAACCCCTGGAAGGAAAGAAGAGATGAAGTGAATCTTCCGTCATCCTCTCAGGAGAGCAGGGAGCTGTATCACGTCGGCTGCAGAGCACCCACCCTCGCCCCAAGTTAAGACAGTCACCCTAGTTGCCAGGATCCCTGAGGATACCAAAATCCACAGGTGCTCAAATCTCTGATATAAAATGTCCTTGCACATAACCTACATACATCCCCCCACATACTTTAAATCAGCTACAGATTACTTACGATACCCAGTACAACATAAATGCCATGTAAATTGGTCATCTGTACCTGTTCAGTACAGATGCAACCATCCTCGGCCTAACTGCATTTCAATCTGTGGTTGGTTGTGACAAGGGCATGGAGTTCCAGCTGTACTCCACACATCAGGAAGAGGCCTGAATTCACAACCCTTCTCCTGAGTGGGGTTTCAGACTCAGCCTCTAGAAGAGGAAGAACCAGGTTGGCTGGACTTGTTTTCATTAGCACTGAAGAGAATCTCGCATACAGTTCTACAAAGATGGGGCTTAAAATACACACTTCTGCTGATGGGTTTTAGAGTGGGAGAAATCTATGTATAGAAGTACAACTACTTGGAGCCAAGTACAGGTAAGCTGAGTGTCCTGGACTAGGGTGACCAGACACGTGAGGTTTCAGTGAATGTTCCTGTCTTCATATCATGTTTGATTTTTTAGCCCTCCACGGCAGCTACCTCAGATGAAGCAACCAGTGTCGTAAATGTGCTCTCTCAAGCGGGAATAAGAAGCCCGCTGCAGACCCAGCATCAAGACAAAACATGGGGTCCCTGCAGTTTTTTGGCATCCATCAAACTATTGTTTTGATTTTGAGAGGTTTTTCCAGAAAAAGGGATACCCAGGTCTTTATGAGAACATTAATGCAACACTTTCAACAAGTGGTGGTAAAACATTTATAAATCCCTAATTACTCAGATTTGGCTCAGCGCCCATAGCACAGTGGTTCTGGCACTGGCCACATACACCAAGGGTGGCAGGTTCGAACCCGGCCTGGGCCAGCTAAACAGCTGCAAAAAAAAAAAAAATAGCTGGGCATTGTGGCTACTTGAGAGGCTGAGGCAAGAGACTCACTTAAGCCCAGGAGTTTGAGGTTGCTGTGAGCTGTGATGCTACAGCACTCTACTGAGGGTGACATAGTGAGACTCTATCTCAAATAATAATAATAATAATTACTCAGATTTTATTTCTAGGTAAAATATCTCTGCTTTACAAAGTTAATTTTTAAATGTTAACATTAGTGGGAGATTAAACAGTAGAAAAGTTAGAAACTCACCGAAAGAGGAACAAAAAATATATCCCTGTAAATGTGCCCTCTTCAGTAATCTCTTTTCCCAAGAAGGAAGGTCAGGAGTGGAAGATGGGTAGGAGGAATGAGGTCTGCTGGACCATTTATGGGTACCAGGGCCAGAGCTGAGGCTTTGAGGGCAAGGTGCTGCCCTAGAAAAAGTCACTCTCCTGAACTGAATTCAGGAATAAACGGTGCCTCTAGTTTATGAGAGTTACCAGACAACCACTACCAAAACCCCCACGTGGCGCAGAGGAGGAACTCATAAAACATTCTCCCTTCCAAAGCTCTTGGCTGACGTTTCTCAAGTCAACTTTACAAAAAACTCTGAAGCCAGCCATTAATACTCTTCGTTTTACCAGACTAGAGGGAAAGGTTACAATCAACGTGGGAACAAAACTCAGGAATTCATGGCTCCCCGGCCCCCTGGCCTCGCAGCTTCCTTTGGCCGCAGAGGAGAAGCAGTTAGCTCGACATTCATTTTGTTTTCATCAGGATTTTTCCCTGAAATACCCTAAACCCACTGGGCACGACCCTGACAGAGCACGAAAAGCAAATCACAGGAGGGTTTCCAGATATGAAAGTCTCCATGGGAGGAAAACAGAGGGGGAAACACACGCAGAGTTTTTTCTCTTTTTCCTCTTACCACCACCAAGTTCCTCTGTTTCGGGTGAGCTCAGCAGCAGCACAAGTGCCTTGGATAATCTAGAAATTGCTTCCATATGCGGGCACAGGAAAGAATGCACTCACTGGCTGCCTGAGAAGGAAGCTCTGGGCAGCCTCTCTTTCCTGCCAGAAAACGTTTCTCAGGCCTCAGTCAGAGGGTTTGAGCCAAAGGAGGGCAAGCAGAGAGAGCATCCTCAGTTTATGGATGAGGAAACTGAGGCTCAAGGGCGTGCAGACAGCAACAGCAGTGGCGTGGAACTGCCCTGGTTCTATCCCAAGTCAGAAACCATCTTTCCTTCTCATCCCTGCCAACCCCTGGCTCCCTCACCACAGCACCCTACCCCCTTCCCACATGCTAGGAGTGCTTGAAAACAGGGCCTGTGGCTGATCTGGTGCAGGAGCAAGTGGTGTCCTAAGGCCAGGCCAAGGGGCAAGACATTTGAACAGTGCTTGCTTGTGGGAAAGCTGGCTTAGAGGACTCAGAAGAGCTCCATTCACCGTCCATACTGGGGCCAGCGCCAGGGTCTCTGCAGCCTCCACACTACTCCTCAGCCTCAGTGCCCTGACAGTGCCGGGCTGGTCCAGGGCTTGAAACAAAGGCTCCATTTAGGAACCAACAGAGCATGCTCTGCCAGCACCCTCTCTCTACAGAAACCTACCACACAGAAACTTGGGGTGATTTAAGCCTGCATCACATCATCTTGAACTGCTGACCCGAGTGGGAAAACTCAGCACAGTCTCAAATGAGCAGTAGTGGAAAGTCAGATTGCCCTCTCTTGTGTCCCCTGGGCGGCCTGAGTCAGGCTCCCACTGCACCATCTTCAAGCAAAAAGCCACAGTGAGCTGTGCCAGGGCCCACTTACAAGCCAAACCAACAACCTGCAACTTTTTAAAGGCTCACTATGCTGAGGGTCTGAAACCCACATGAGGTTTGGCAGACCTGCTATGTCACCTGAACTCTTCCGGGTCTTTCTTATCTATCCTGTCCTGTCCTGTGCAACATGTATGAGTCAAGTGTGTTAACATGTTAACAGATGATCAGGATGATTATTACTAGAGTATTATTACAATAATAACAAATATTGATTTGGTAACATGGTCTTCCAATAAGCATTAATTGAATACCTACTACATAATAAGCCTCAGAGCTAGAGGTACAACACTGCATTTATCCCTGTAATGTGGCTTCTCCTTTTAGGGAACTCAGAAGGCAGGGGCCTCAGGTACCCTGCATCATTGCTTATGCTTCCATCTCACTATAAATCAAACACCGATCTCACTATGAGCAACCATGGACTATGAGCAGGGTCTTATTTGTGTCAGGAGGACCCATCACCTCCACTCCTTCCCCCACCGCCACCACCTCATCAACTTTTGCAACTGGAGTGAGGAACACCTCCTCTAGAACCTCGAAGCCTGGGTCACTGGGAGTCCTTTTGCAGCAATCTGGGGGGGCTACAGTGAGACAGGTTTATAGGTGTCTGTCACATTCTCTTTAAATCAGTATTTTTCAAACTGCAAGTTGCTGCCCATTCTTTGGCTGTCAGATCACTTGAGTAGGTTGCAACTAGCCTTTTCTTTTCTTTAACAGCATAGAAAATGTGTTGCATCTGGTAAACATGGGAATTGTTTTATTTTATTATTTTGAGACAGAGTCTCACTATGTCACCCTCAGGAGAGTGCTGTGGCATCACAGCTCACAGCAACCTCAAACTCCTGGGCTTACACAATTCTCTTGCCTCAGCCTCCCAAGTAACTGGGACTACAGGCACCCGCCACAACGCCCAGCTATTTTTTACAGATGAGGTTTCGCTCTTGCTCAAGCTAGTCTAGAGTTCCTGAGCTCAAGCAGTCTGCCTGCTTCGGCCTCCCAGAGTGCGGGAATCGAGCACACTTCTTCCTCCTGCTGGTTAGACTCTAAAACATGGGTAGCCTTTTAAATTTAAATTTTCTCTCCTAAAAATATTTTGGCTCTGGAATGAGTTGAAGGGAACCATCACCCTCTGTTTTCCCAGCGCCTGCAATCTACACAGTGTTTGGTTCCTTGCCTGTGGCCTCCAAATGAGGATCAAGTTTATTCCTGCAGTTATTCTATCTTGGGCCCTTTTAATGTGCCTCATGTAGGGAAAAAAGGAGGAACTCACTGTACTATCTTATGCAACAGGGTCAGTTAGAGCACATCCTGCCCTCTAGTTCCTCCAAGTGTGCAAACCACTCTGGGTTTCATGAGAGTTCAGAAGTTCCTACAGGAGCTGGGACAGTAAGCAGGAGAAGGTGGGGCCTGCTTTGCACCCAGCCCAGCCTGGCCCACCACCGGCTCCTCCAGACTCCTTGACCACTCAGACAGAGCTGGAGGCTGGATGTCTGGACCATCCAGGTTTAAGGCAGTAGCCTGCATGGCAGCCTGGCTTTGCAGGATGCTGACACAGCACACTCAGAGACAGAATGTGCCCCCCTCCCATTGCCATTCTAATCAAGGATAGGCAGGGAGACCACAGACATGGGAATCAGAAACATATACATGTGAGTCTTCGTTCCACCTCTAATTTCTTGCTTTATTCTAGAGGGGACCAGGGTCACATTGGGAAAAAAAAAGATCTCCCTTGGTCCTCTGACCAAGAACAATGTCCCATGGATTTGGGAAAGACACCATGGCTGGTGAATATTGCACCTCCCTGAAAACTTTCCCAGGTCTGCCTGGGCTCAAGAAGGTAGTTGGTTTGGTTTTATCTCCTGCTCTTCTCAGCTTTGTACTTTGTTCTTCCTTTGGCTTGGAAAGATGACCAAATAAACTGCCAGGAGAGGAATCACCACCCTGCTGAAAGTGCTGTGGGGTCTGACAGGAGGGAAGGCACAAGGCATTTCCCACAGTGTACAAAGTGTGGCAAGTTCTTCTGGGGACTGGTCGAGGTCTGTGCATGGGCTGTGAAGAATTCCCCTCAAGTTTCTTCTCTTGTTTGACAGTTTCAATTCCCCCCAAATGCTGTTCCTGTGGGAGGGATCATGCAAGACCAGGGCTGAAATCACCTCTCTGTCTGGGTCATTTTGAGGCCATCTAGCTCAGAGGTGGCAGCTCTGGACTCCATTCCAGCCCTGGGTTTCTGTCTTTATATGAGGAGCTGACCTCCTCTCCACGCTTGCCTGTTAGAATCCCAGGCAGGGCTCTGCAGGTGCCTGGGGTGATCTGAGTCCAGAAGAGCCATCCTGGCAGGGTTGCTGGGTGATGTGGCACTAGGTGGGGAGGCCCCAGGGCTGTCTCAGCCTCCTCAGCAGGGGCATGAAGCTCTCCACCCCAGCAGCCTCACCAGAGCCCCAGAGCTTGCCACCTCTCTGACCCCTAGGCTGATGTGGCCACATGTCGGCTGAGGCCAAGCTGCCTGATGATTGATCTTGGCAGCAGGTTTTGAGACACATTTTTCTTTATGGAAAAGAAGTGGCCATTTCTCTCTTCTTCCTGTCCCTCCCCCCACAGCTCTACTATGCACTCAGCCAGTTTGATTCCTTCACTTCCAAAACAACTACTTGAGCCAATGGGTATCTATCTGCTTTCCTACCTAGGACTGTCTAGAAGGCAGATGCTGGGCAGTGCAAACTCCACAGCTGCCATTTGAATCCCTCCCTGCGCTGTGTTCTGTAGCTGGAGGAGGTTTCACCTGCATCTTTCACATCTCTAAGGCACTGTTGATCTTGTCCTGCCCAGTAATGAAATAGTCCATTCTATGTTTTGCCTATATATGTACTTATAGACAAGGTCTCACTTCTTTACACAGGCTGTACTGCAGTGGCACAGGCACAGCTCACAGGAACCTCAAACCCCTGGGCTTCAGGGATCCTTCTGCACCAGCCTCCTGAGTAGCTAGGACTACAGATACATGCCACCATCTCCGGCTAATTTTTTAAAAACATTTTTGTAGAGTGGTGTCTGTGGCTCAATGAGTAGGGCACCAGCCCCATATACCAAGGGTGGCGGGTTTGAACCTGGCCCTGGCCAAACTACAACAAAAGCAGCTGCTTTGTGGTGAGTGCCTGTAGTCCCAGCTACTCAGGAGGCTGAGGCAAGAGAATCATCTAAGCCCAAGAGCTGGAGGTTGCTGTGAGCTGTGATGCCATAGCACTCTACTGAGGGCAACAAAATGGGAATCTGTCTCTAAAAAATATAAATAAATAAATAAATAAATAAAACGTTTTTGTAGACACAGGGTCTCACTATGTTGCCCAGGCTGGTCTCAAACTCCTGGCCTCAAGTGATCCTCCTACCTTAGCCTCCTAAAGTGCTAAGATTTGTAGAAGTGAGCCATAACGCCTAGCATTGCTTGTAATTTACTCAGAAAATCATTTATAATTTTTTTTTTTTTTAAAGACAGAGTCTCACTTTGTTGCCCTCAGTAGAGTGCCATAGCATCACAGCTCACAGCAACCTCCAGCTCTTAGGCTTAGGTAATTCTCTTACCTCAGCCTCCCAAGTAGCTAAGCCTACAAGCACCCACCACAATACCCAGCTATTTTTGTTGTTGTTGTTGCAGTTTTGGCCGGGGCCAGGTTTGAACCCACCACCCGTGGTATATGGAGCCGGCACCCTACTCACTGAGCCACAGGCGCTGCCCGCATTTATAAAATACGTTATGCAATCTCAGGCAGGAGGATGAGAACCAGACAGGAGCTCACGAGGCTTCTTGTCTCAACTCTGCTGACAACTGGCCATCACCCTCAGGCAATCAGGTCACCCTGACTCTGGAGGGTTCTGTTTCTTCACCTACGAGATGGGAGTTTGGGCAAAATGATCTTCATGTTGCTTCCTGGCTCTAACATTCTAAAGAAATGTTACATTTCTTTAGTAAAAAAAAAAAAAGTTCTGCGTTTTTCAGTTGAGTATTCCATTCCTTCTCCATCAGCAGCACTGAACATGTTACGCATTTATTCTTGAGAACATAATGTGACACCAATCAAGAACACCAGTCTTTGGCAGCATTTGTGACACTCTAGTACAGTGATTCTCAACCTTCCTAATGCCGTGACCCTTTAATACAGCTCCTCATGTTGTGGTGACCCCCAACCATAAAATTCTTTTCATTGCAACGAAAATAATTTTATGGTTGGGGGTTCCCACAATGTGAGGAACTGTATTAAAGGATCATGGCATCAGGAAGGTTAAGAACCACTATTTCGTAGCAACAAAAATAATTTTATGGTTGGGAGTCACCACAACATGAGGAACTGTACTAAGAGGTCACGGCATTAAGAAGGTTGAGAACCACTGCTCTAAAAAGATTTTCTTCCTCATTAAAGACTGCTGAAGTCATAGAAGGTATTGAGCAAGTATGTCTGTGACAGGTATTAGGCCTTAAGCTGGATGATTCAGCGCAAAGTCAGCAATGGGCCCACAACACTGTACAAAGAGCTGATGGATCAGCAGTAGGTCTTCATTGCTTCTGGCTGCCCTTCTCACAGCAGGTTGGTGGTCCTAACCCAGAAGCATGCAGGAAACAGAGGAAGAGAAAGCCCAGGCCACTGCCCCAGTGACCCGTGTCAGTGGTCAGCTGGCTACCTGAAGAAAGCTGGGGCCATATAGGTCCTTTAAAACTGAACATCCTTTAAAAAAGAAATGAACATCCTTTACTGGAGAGGTGGAAGGGTCTCCTGGTTCAGAGTGGGCTAAATTCACCCCACCTGGACTGAATCTCAACCCTGCCAAGTTAGCTGTGTGAAATTGGGCAAGTTGACCAACCTCCAAACCCTCACCTGTAAACGGAAAAAATAATGCCCACTTTATAGAGCCATTAGGTGGGTTCAATGAGTTAATTTAGAACATTTAAAACATTATCTGAAAACATAGTAAGCTATGTTATCATTATCATTACTTCTCCAAAAATGATTACTGGAAATCTAAGCAGGAATAAGTCAGAAATCCCTGAGTTCTATGACTTGGGCAAAGTACTGTTGGGTGGTGCCCAGGCAGACAGAAAATTAGGAAACAGACCCCAGATTCAGACACTTTATGTTATTAATACATTTCTAAGAAATTGGCAAAACTTTGCTAAATTAATTTCATTGACCTCCAATACAATGGAAGAAGTACTCTATTTCTAAGCCTGTTTAGTTGTCAATAGTGTCTAACATTTCAGTGTCTCATAGTGCTTAGTCAAACAGTTCATAAGCCGTTAAAACAAAACTGAGATGCCTACTTGGTATAGAAGAAGGCATGATTTTATTCAGCTGGCACTTATTAGATACCCTAGGGATATAGAAGATAAAAGTTGCAATTCTCTGCTAACAAGTAGTTCACAATCTAATGGGGAGAGAGATACTCAACACACATAAAAGAAATTAACTGTTAAGCAACCCAAACACCTATCCACCCATGAATGGATTAACAAACTGTGGTATATGTATACCATGCAGTACTGTTCAGCCATAAGAATAGATGGAGACTTTAGATATTTTATGTTTACTTGGATGGAGATGAAGCACACCCTTCTTAGTAAAGTATCTCAAGAATGGAAAAAAAAAAATCCAGTGTACTCAATACTAATATGAAAACAATACAGGGTGGCCATAAAGTTTGTGTGCAACTTAAAATAGTGCATAATTTTAAACTGCACATGAACTTTATGGCCACCCTGTATAAACAAATACATGCCCATATGAATGATAAAACACAAATATAGTCTAGCAAGGGGGCGGGGAGAAGGAGAGGAGGGGAGGTGATTGGTGAGAGGAGGGAGGTCAATTGATGGGTTTTCATCTAATGTGTACAAAGTGAGGGTGTTCAGCAGGCCCCCTGGGTAAAGGGCTCAACTACAACTTGAACTTTACCTTAGAATTGAAAATGATGTAACCTAAAGATCTGTACCCTTATATTAATTTGAAATAAAAAGAATATCATTTATAATAAATGATAACACGGGGAAAAAAGAAATTAACTGTTGGCTTGGCGCCTGTGGCTCAAGCGGCTAAGGCACCAGCCACATACACCTGAGCTGGCAGGTTCAAATCCAGCCTGGGCCCACCAAACAACAATGACGGCTGCAACCAAAAAGTAGCCGGGTGCTGTGGCAGGTGCCTATAGTCCCAGCTACTTGGGAGGCAGAGGCAGGAGACTCGCTTGAGCCCAGGAGTTGGAGGTTGCTGTGAGCTGTGATGCCACAGCACTCTGCCCAGGGCGACAGCTTGAGGCTCTGTCTCAAAAGAAAAAAAAAGAAATTAACTGTTAAGCTGGGAAGGAGTGGGGGTAGGAAAGAGTGAGCTAGAAAGAGGCGCCATGTGAACAAAGATGGAAGAGAAGGCATGGAGTTTCCAAGGGGCTGGGAACACTCCTGCCAGCGTAAGGAAGGACAAGACGGACCTCCTCCTGTCCATGTTTCCTAGTGAGGTTTTCCTAAAGACAGATCACAGTCTTGTCCAGCTTACCAAGCTCCTGGAACTTCCAGGGCCAGCAACCATGTTAGCATACAGGCGTCCTCAAACTACGACCTGTGGGCCATATGTGGCCCGCCTAGGACATTTATCCAGCCCGCAGGGTGTTTTTGCCACCACTGCTTGTCCTGCTTAGCAGCCGACTCATCCCGGACCCTGCAGTCCAGCCTTCCAGTGATCAGAGGGACAGTGAACTGGCCCCCTGTTTAAAAAGTTTGAGTCCCCTGCATTGGAAGAATAGGGCCCCCAGCTACTTTTCCATGCCCCAGCCCCCACCTCTGCGCACTGCAGGAGCCTCTCCCTGCAGCTCAGAACCTTACCAGATCTTTTTCTTATTTCACTGCTGGCCTCTGCATTTTCCCTACCCTCAGGAAGGAATTCTACCACGCTCTCCTGCACATCTGAGTTAGATCTTACAAAGCCCTAGTCACAGCTCTGTGTATAGACGGTGACTGGGGTCCCTGCAGCGCCAGTCCTAAGGTTCAGCTTCTCAGGTAGACAAGTGCATCTAACCTCTCCTCAAGGCAGAAAGGCCATGGGAACATCATTCACCAGCATCTGTCCATGCACAACTGCAGGCCCTGTAATATTAGCACTGATCTGGAGAAGCAAGAACAGTGCACAGTTCCTGCTGGCCGGCTGCCATCTCACATGGTCTGCCGTGGAGCCAAGACAGCAATGTGTTGTTCCCTACACCAAGAGTAAAAATTATAAACAGGACACTCAACCAGCAATGGTCACAGCCACAAACCAACAATCAGGTCAGAACTCTCAGCAGCAGTGCCCCACAGGGGTATTTTAATCCATTCCCAGGAATCGCAGCCATCTTAGTGAACCTCCTGCGAAGCACTCACTTAGAGTCACCTGCACGCGATGTTTTGTATGAGACTGTACGAAGTGAGCATTAGTGAGCAATGGCCTCTACCCTCTAAGAAGCTGCCTGCAAAGGCTGACACACTTAAGACTTCAGCGATATAGGCCACATACGGTGGCTCACAACTGTAATCCCAGCACTTTGGGAGGCCAGGAATTCAAGACCAGCCTAAACAACAGAGTGAGGCCTCATCTTGACAAAGAACAGAAAAATTAGCTATGCGTGGTGGTGTGTGCACATAGTCCCAGCCACTCAGGGGGCTGAGGTAAGAGGACTGCTTGACCCCAAGAGTTTGAGGTTACTGTGAGCTATGATGAAACCACTGTACTCCAGCCTGGGCGACAGACTAAGATTCTGTCTCAAAAACCAAACCAAACAAAACAAGAACACTACACCAATGTATTGACTTTTCCAAGGAAGTTAGGAATTGGTACTTCCTGGTTATATCTCAAGCACTCCTTAAAAGGAATAATCCAATAGTGTATGTATCACATGTGTGGATGTATGGTTAGGGCAGATGGTTTCAGGGTTGTGTGCTTATATGCACTAATACTGAAGAAGGGTGTGTACGTACAGTCAGCTGGTGTGATTTTTATTGGATATAAATAAAACAAACACTGCCAGACATACCTGGACAGCATCTGGCTCAAATCCCATTCCCACAAATATAATTACCAAAAAAAAAAAAAAAAAGTGTAGCAGAAAGAGTTCAGTGTTGCAGTTCATTTTCTTCTTCAGCAAGTACACAATGAGATTCAGGTATTAATGAAGAACTCCATGAGTCTGCTAAAACATAGTTTGATCTTTATATATTACACATACACTAGTTTAGCCAAATGAGAAATGTAATGGACACTTATTTCTCTCCATTATTTATTAAATATGTAGTCAAAACAGGCAAGGTAAGGTTTTAGACTCCTCAGATCTCTGACTGACAAGTTAAAGTGTCACTGCCTTGTTCAGCTGGCACCTTATTGGGAGATGTTAGCAGGCTGTCCCATCTGAGGTATCACAGACATCCTAGATCTAGCCTCTCTATCTCCTCCCTATTCATGCAGATTCAGCTATTCTACCTGTGCACAGAGTCCTATTGTTGCCAAGACAAACTGCCCACCAAGCAAAAGAACTGGGATTAGAACACCATCGGCTAACTCCTCCTCTACTGCCCTTAGCAGAGAATGCAAAAGAAATCAAGTAAATGTGCTAGTGCGTGTCAGGTCTTAACCTGAAAGTGACTTAACTTGCAAGAGTCTACGCTATCTCTCAAGATCAATGGACACCCCAAACCAGGGACAGAGTGAATGTGCGGAGGGGGACACAAGCCTCAGGCATCAGCAAATGGGGGCCTCAAGACAATTCAAGTTCTTATTTTTTTTTTTTTTTAGAGACAGAGTCTCACTTTGTCACCCTCTGTAGAGTGCTGTAGCATCATAGCTCACAGCAACCTCCAGTTCTTGGCCTTAGGTGATTCTCTTGCCTCAGCCTCCTGAGTAGCTGGGACTCAAGTTTTTAGAAATTCAGTGTCTAGGCTCAGCGCCTATAGCTCAACCGGCTAAGGCGCCAGCCACGTACACCTAAGGTGGCGGGTTCGAATCCCCAGCCCGGACCCGCCAAACAACAATGACGGCTACAACCAAAAAATAGCCAGGCGTTGTGGCGGGCGCCTGTGGTCCCAGCTACTTGGGAGGCGGAGGCAGGAGACTCGCTTGAGCCCAGGAGTTGGAGGTTGCTGTGAGCTGTAATGCCACAGCACTCCACCCAGGGGGACAGCTTGAGGCTCTGTCTCAAAAAAAAAAAAAAAAAAAAAAAAGAAATTCAGTGTCTAAACTATGGCATGTAGCAAGAAAAAGCATGCTAACAGCCCCCTACCGAGGTTAGCACATCAGAGCCTGCTAAGCACTTGGAATCCAGTCCCTGCTTAAGATTCTGGCTAGTTGGGGCAGGCAAATTTCTGGCCTTGAAAGTGACATACATATACACACACACATATATATATATATATATATATATATTTTTTTTTTTTTTTTTTTTTGGAGACAGAGTCTCACTATGTCACCCTCGGTAGAGTGTTGTGGTGTCACAGCTCAGCAACCTCAAACTCTTGGGCTTAAGTGATTCTCTTGCCTCAGCCTCCCAAGTAGCTGGGACTACAGGCACCCACCACAAGGCCCAGCTATTTTTCAGTTCTAGTTCTCATTGTTGTTTGGCAGGCCCAGGCTGGATTGAAACCCGCCAGCTCAGGTGTATGAGGCTGGCACCCTAGCCGCTGAGCTACAGGTGCCAAGCCGAAGTGACCTATATTTTTAAGTGTTTGAGAGATTAGAGTCCCTCAAGATTGGGCCACACATTCCTGTCCTCATTCATCAGATCTCCCATTTTACTGTACTGAAGTGACTGTACTCAGTGACTGCTGAGGCCCACCTGAACAGGCTACCATTTTGTGGCCCCACTGAGCTCCCATGGACCCTCGGAGTTCAGCCCAAGGGCACAGCACTCTAAGGGACTCCTCTGGTCCTGCTGTAGCTGCATCAGGACTTCAGCCTCAGTCTCATTTGGGAGCCTCTGTCTTCTCCCCGTTGAGCAGGGCTCCCGTGCCCACCTAGTTGTGATGTTTTCCCAGCATGAAGCCCTGGGCTGTTTCAATCCTGGCAGTCTGGCAAAAAGTAAGGACTTACTTTTCAGGGGACACTGATCCAGACAACTGAGCCTCATTCAGGGTGCCCAGCCCTGAGAGGATACAACTGATAATTTTTTTAAAAAATAGGAGTTCCTTTTGTGAATCTTCCTAGCCTTTAAAACACTAACATTAAAAAAGAGTAACATTTTATTATGGCAGATACCAAGGACTCAAAGGGTTTCTAAACTTTCACTTCCAACTTCTGCTGCACAAACACAATCTTTTTGCCATCTGTGTCAGGTTAGTTACAAAGCACTATTATTATTCTGGGCTACACAGTGTTGGCCCAACCTCCCCAAATACAAGAAATTTTGCTGATTGATTTAGTTATTCTGTTCATATAAATGAATCCAGTTGTGCAGCTGTTTCTGATTAACCAATGTACTGCTGCAGTTATATACAAATAATTTCATAATGAACTCAGCAACTACGAGGACATGAGAAGAAGAAGCTGGTCTCACCTCCCCGAAAAACAAGCAGGGGCAACAAGGGCAGGGGCTTTCCATAACAGTCCAGGTTTAAATTTCTATCTGCTATGAAGCACTTTTTCCTCTTCATGTAATTCAGCATAATTTATAACTAATACTTTCAAAGGACCTTTGTCTTCAGACTTTTAGATTCAAGACGGAAACCCAGTTAGCTTTGCAGCTTTGATACTCCTTTAAAATTTCCCAACTTTGTGCTTTCCAAGTTCTGTTTTTCCCATTAAAACATTTATATTTCCTGAGACAATTCCTTAAATAATACACTTTTAGAAGAGGAAAACTGGGATTGAAAGGCCCACACTTACTTTATCATAAATAGAAATTAAGTGTTTTGTTTAATTTCAATACAAAACAATTAAGCTCTTTGCGAATTTAGCCAGTTTTTCTAGAAGGCAAATCACATGCATGTCAGACAATTAAGGAAAACAGAGGGCCTGAAAAATTCAAAGGAATGAAAGTTTTTTAAAAGGCAGAGACAGTGGCAAGTGTTCCCTAAAGAAATCATTTGAAACAAACCAGGAGAAAGAGATTAAAAAGTTTATACTCCTAAAATGAATTATGCTGGCAAAGATATGGGGAAACAGATATTTTCAAATAGTGTCAGCGAGACCGTGAATTACTGCAACTTTTGGAAAGTAATACCACTTTGGGGATTTTGACAGACAGAAATAAAAGCTTCTGGATATTGGCATGTCCAAACACACACACATACACACACACGCACACACACACGCACACGCAGAGGGATGTTCCAAGAACCAGCGTGGTTGAAGAAAATTTAATATGAACAGTTAAATAAATCATGGAATATTTAAGCAGCCATGGCATAAACAAGTTTTTTAATCTGGAGAGAACGTCTATGCTTCACTGTAGTTTAAAAAATGTAACCTAATGCGTATAGTATGATTCTGTTTTTAATAAAAATGTTATATATATTTATAGATAGTTGTGTAAGCAAGGAGAAACTTGAGGAAATGAGAATATTGATCGCCTCAAGAGGATAAAATCTAAGGAAGAGAAGAGAAAAATGGTAACTTATCTTTATATACTTCTGTCTTTTCTGGCGCCCTTAATGGAAATTCATAATGCCTTTGTAATCTAAACAAATTAAAAAGCATAAAATAATTTTTAAAAAGTGATAAAGTCACATTTTCAGCAAAAATAAAGAGATAAAGAGTATGAATTACAGGTGCTGAGGGCTTGGCCTAGTGGTTAACAAAAACCTTTTCCAGAGTCCAAGAGATAGCTTGATTTTGTTTGGTTGGTTTTTCTGCGTAGGAAGAGAAAGCGGTGGAGGGAGGCTGGGAAGGGAGGGCTGGGGAGAGACGTTACCTCCTTTCTTTGGGAGGTTTTGTTTTTATTAATTGACACAGAATAATAGTATATCTATATGGGGAATAATGTAATATTTCTTTTTTTCTAGGGCTAATTTATTTTTCATATGAACTGCATTTATTTATCTGAACATACATACTATTTGAGTTTATTTTAGTCATCATTGCTGATATATATTTTTTGACCATTTATAATATTTATTAAGCAACCATATGGTCTCTGTACAGAAATATTTCAAGTTTGAAAACAAATGGGGCGTTTTTTTTTCTTTTGTTTCTTTTTTTTTTTTTTTTCTGAGATAGAGTCTCTCTCTGTTGCCCAGGCTTGAGTGGCATCAGCCTACCTTACAACCTCAAACTCCTGGGTTTAAGTGATCCTCTTGCCTCAGCCTTCTGAGTATCTGGGACAATAGGCACCTGCCACAATTCCTGGCTAATTTTTCTATTTCTAGGAGAGATGGGGTCTTGCTCTTGTTCAGTCTGGTCATGAATTCCTAAGCTCAGGAGATCCACCCACCTTGGCCTCTCAGAGTTCTAGGTTTACAGGCGTGAGCAACCACACTTGACCATATCTGTATCTATTAACCAATCTTTGGCTATCACTCCCCACCCCGCCCTTCTCAACCTCTAGTAACCACCATTCCTACTCTCCACTTTCATGACATCAACATTTTTAGCTTGCACATATGAGTGAGAACATGTGGTATTTACCTTTCTGTGCCTGGTTTATTTCACTTAACACAATATCCTCCAAGTTCATACATGTCACTGCAAATGACAGAATTACATTCTTTTTATGGCTAAATAGTATTCCACGGGGCATATATGCCACATTTTCTTTATCCATTCATCTGTTGATAGGTACTTAGGTTGTTTCTGTATGTAGGCTATTTACAGCATGTTTTACTATTTTAGCATGTTTTATTACTAAAGTAGAGATCATATCTATATGAATTCTGCACAAAGAAGAATTTTATGGTTAAAATAATTCCACCCTCACAGTTCTTTAACAAAATGAGATGCTTGTCTCTTCCACTTCTCCCATTTCCTCACCAAAAAGAGATGGTTACTAAAAGGAGAAATGGGCCAGGTTTGGCAACTCACATGGGTAATCCTAGCATTCTGGGAGACCAAGGGAAGATCACTCAAGGTCATGAGTTCAAGACCACCCTGAGCAAAGTGAGATCCCATCTCTACTAAAAATAGATAAATTAACCAGGTATAGTGATAGAGACCCGTAGTCCCAGCTACTCAGGAGGCTGTGGTGGGATTACTTAGCCCAGGAGTTTGAGGCTGCTGTGAACCAGACTGCAGCCATGGCACTTTAGCCCAGGAGACAGAGCAAAACTCTGTCTGGGAAAATGAAAAGAGGAATTATATCTAAATGGTGAGGTTCTAGCTTTCTCTGAAATCTTATAAAATATTACTCAAAGCCCTAATTTTAGCAATAGTTTAAAGCAACAGTTTAATTTTTAGATTTTTCTCAAACAAAATGCGAGCCTTAAAAAAAAAACAAAGGCTCAGTGCCCAGTTTGCTGGAGGGTTTGACCAGCCTAGGACAGCTGAACAACAATGACTACTGCAACAAAAAATAGCCTGGCACTGTGGCAGGCGCCTATAGTCCAAGCTACTTGGGAGGCTGAGGCAAGAGAACCACTTAAGCCCGAGAGTTTAAGGTTACTGTGAGCTGTGACACCATAGCACTCTAACAAGGGCGACATAGAGAGACTCTGTCTAAAAAAACAAAACAAAATGGTGTATCTGGCTGCAATGGCTGACATCTGTACTCCTAGAAGCCAAACCAGGAAGATCACTTGAGGACAGGAGTTCAAAACCAACCTGAGCAACATAGCAACCTGTGCAAAAAAAAAAAAAAGAAAGAAAAATTAGCTGGATGTGAGGGCATGCATCTGTAGTCCCAGCTACTCAGGAGGCTGAGGTGGGAGGCTCACAAGTTCCAGCCTGGGCAATAGAGTGAGACCCTGTCTCTATAAAATCAAAAATAAACAGCAAAGAGACATTAGCAGTGTTAAAGCTAGGGAAAAGAACAGCGTGAAATTTTACTCACAAAACCTGAGATGACTTAAACTGACACTCTGGGTTCATTCTGAAACCATGGATGACAATCAGATTCTGGCTCTAATAGATAAGAATAAGCCCCGTTTAAACTAAACTGCTTTACTACATTTTAAAAAGGTTTATTTATTTTTTTTTTTTTTTTAAGACAGAGCCTCAAGCTGTCCCCCTGGGTAGAGTGGTATGGCTTCACTGCTCACAGCAGCCTCCAACTCCTGGGCTCAAGCGAGTCTCCTGTCTCAGCCCCCAAGTAGCCGGGACCACAGGTGCCCGCCACAACGCCTGGCTATTTTTTGGTTGCAGCCATTACTGTTGTTTGGCAGGCCCAGGCTGGATTCGAACCTGCCACCTTAGGTGTATGTGGCTAGTGCCTTAGCCGCTTGAGCCACAGGCGCCAAGCCTAAAAAGGTTTTTTGAGTGTGCGAGACATAACTGCAAAAGGGACTCTACCTAACACAATCAATTATTTTGACTTGGTTGTTCGTACCCTCACATTAACCTGAAATAAATTTACTTTAAAAAAAATTAAAAATAGGCTTGGCACCTGTGGCTCAAGTGGCTAAGGCGCCAGCCACGTACACCCAAGGTGGCGGGTTCAAATCCAGCCCGGGCCTGCCAAAACAACAATGACGGCTGCAACCAAAAAATAGCCGGGCATTGTGGTGGGTGCCTGTGGTCCTAGCTACTTGGGAGGCAGAGGCAGAAGACTCGCTTGAGCCCAGGAGTTGGAGGTTGCTGTGACCTGAGATGCCATGGCACTCTACCCAGGGAGACAGCTTGAGGCTCCTGTCTCAAAAAAAATAAATAAATAAAATAAAATAAAAAATAAAAAGGTTTTAAAAGGCCTTCAACCACTTTGAGTTTTTCTAGGCCCTCAAAACTCTAATCAGAAGTTTCAGTACTATCTGAAAACCTGTCTTAGTGGCCCTCAGCCTTCAGAGCCTTCAGATACCTGGGAAAGAAAACTGGCTCAGCCTTTTGTCTGCCCCTCCCCGACCTCCTCCTCAGTCCCCATCGCTGTGGTCCTTCCTGGAAGGACTGAGCATGCCCAGTGGTCCACACACATATGTGCTGCTTAATTTAATGGGCCTGGGTAGGGGAAGTCCGTTTTTATTCTCATATATCTCAGGGCCGATCTGACTGTCTCCATTATTTAATTCTCCATCCTCATAACACAAGACTATTGTTGTTAAGACACTGATCTCAGTGTTTACATTCTTAGAAAATAAATAGCTCGAGTACATGTTTGCTCAAGATCTTCTTCAAGGTCTGAAGGTCTCCACTTTCAAAATCGATTCTGCAGCAAGGATGGGGAGGGGGCGTGTCAGGGTTTCCTGCACTTATGTGACAGCACACTCAATAGTTCAACACTGCATGCTCCAAGAGACGCTCAGATTTCTCTCTTGGGCCCTTCTAGGCCTTAGTTCTTCAGTCAGTATACACAGTCTCTCACATACATCTATAAAAGCTGCTTGTTTCAGACACGGGCTGGGGCGACACGCAAGAGGCTGAAAAACAAGAAATTCAACCAACTGCCTGTGTCCTCTGCATAGAGCCAGCTAAGAGATCATAGTTATTTGTCACTGAATTGCTTGGTTGCTTGGGCGTCATTAGCAAGAGCTACAGGTGAGCTGATGGTCATGGAACCGGCAGTGTAAATGCTGATGGGGGTGACTGTGCACAATCAACTGTGGACCTGTTCAATACACCCCTGCAGCAGAACGCTACGCAGCTGTTAAAAACAACATGGCAGCAGTACGTTCAAGAAACGCGAAAAAGTAAAGCAAACAAAATGCAAATAGGACCCACGTAACACACTCTCAAACATATGAGTAGGTTCGGCACCCATAGCCCAGTGAGTACGGCGCCGGCCACATACACGAAGCTGGCAGGTTTGAGCCCAGCCTGGGCCTGCTAAACAATGACAACTGCAACCAAAAAATAGCCAGGTGTTGTGGCGAGTACCTGTAGTCCACCAAGAGTGGACTCTTCAAGAGTTTGAGGTTGCTGTGAGCTGTGACACCACGGCACTCTACCGAGGGCAACATAGTGAGACTGTCTCAAAACAAAAACAAACAAAAAATGAATGAGTACATGGGGTGGGTGAAGGAGGGAGAACAGGAGGAATGTAATCAAACTGTGTTTAGCTGTTACAAATGAGATAAGGTGTATACAAAATAAATGTAAACATACAGAGATGTATATTTAAAGGGAGCATGTATTGCCTATGTAGGAAAAATTTAACATATATGAGAACAAGCCTTTACTTTAAATTGTAATTGCTACCACTGGCCCAGAAAACTACTTGTCTCTGAATTTTCCATTTTATTGACCATTTCCTTCCTGCTGCAAACACCCCTTATCTGAGGGAACTGTTTATTCCCCTAATACAAAGAAGTCTGCGTGGTCTGGGGGAAGCTGGCATCCTTCAGTTATGCTTAGGCTGTGCGTCTCTTCTCAGCCAAAGCAAGGGGTATAAAACCCATGGGCAGAAGAGTCCCTGTTGTCATTTATGTGGAAGTGAACCAGATACAGGTATTAGACTGGGAACTATCACTTCTTAGTTTCTACAATAATAATTCCCATCTCCCCCATAAGAACACAAAATCTTACTCCTTTATTATTAGAAGCATTGCTATTTTTCAATTTGGAAGATATAAAAAACTAATTATGGGCCAGGTGAGTGGCTCACACCTGTAATTCCAGCACTCTGGGTGGCCAAGGCAGGTGCATTGCTTGAGCTCAAGACCAGCCTGAGCAAGAATGAGACCTTGTCTCTACTAAAAATAGAAAAAAATTAGCAGGCATTGTGATGGGCGCCTATAGTCCCAGCTACTCGGGAGGCTCAAGGAGGAGGATGGCTCCAACCCAGGAACTTTAGGTTGCTGCGAGCTAGGCTGATGCCAAGCATTCTAGCCCTGGTTACAGAGTGAGACTTTGTCTCTCAAAAGAAAATTTAAAAAAAAAAAAAAAAAAGGAAAGAAGGAAGGAAGGAAGGAAGGGAGAGAGGGAGGGAGGGAACAAGAATAGAAGACAGGAAGAAAAGAAAGAGAGATTTTTAAAAGCTTAGGCCAGATCATAGCAAGCTTTGAAGAATTTCATTCATTTAAATTAACATAATTGAAAGATAAAAGGAAATTAAAAGAAGAAATTCCGTTATACTGGAAAGATGGCTTATTAGAAGAGAGAAAACATTCATAGTAAGCAATGCAAAATGTTAATAGCAACATAGTTTTACAATGTGAACTATTTTTATCAAAGCTAACAAAAATTGTAGGTAATTGTATCTCCTGTGAATTTTAGCTACATTCTTCTTTTTTCTGAGACAGAGTCTCACTGTGTCACCCTGGCTACAGTGCAGAGGTGTCATCATAGCTCACTGCAACCTCAAACTCCTGGGCTCAGGCAATCCTCCAGCTTTAGCCTCCCAAGCAACTGAGACCACAGGCATGCATACCACCTCGCCCAGCTAGTTTCTCTATTTTTAGTAGAGACCAGGACTCGCTCTTGCTCAGGCTGGTCTTGAACTCTTGAGCTCCAGACAGCCACCTGCCTTGGCTTCCCAATACGCTAGGATTATAGGCCTGAGACACCTCACCCAGCCTACATTCCTCTTTTACTGAATGTTAGCTAAGTCTATTATTTCTGACATCTTAACAAGTATTTATAATCATCCTGCAGGCTCTGGAATGCTGAGCATATTTCTCAGTATTCAAAGTTCCCTGACCCTTGGCCACAGAAGAAGCAGTGGTACCTCCAGTGGTACATCCTACACCAGTGACCAAAGCAGCTTGGCCTGGGGCAGGCGGTCTATTCCATAGATTACCTCCACCGTGATGATGGGCACTGTGTGACTGCCACAGCACATGAACCTGCTATTTCCTGGTACCTGGTATCAATGGGCCAGGAAAGTGATACAGCTTTGCTTCTCCCTTTATCTGTCCTCATAACCTCAGTGCACATTTTACTGGATAAATAAATACTGCAGACGTAGCCCCTCAGTACTAAGATTCTTCTCAGTGAGATTTCTCCTTTTCAGGACTGTTAAGAGAAAAGAAGACCTGATTGATGTGAAACACTCAATAAACAACAGACAGCCAAGGGATTATTAGCTATTAATTTATAGAGGCCAGGCATGGTGGCTCACACCGTAATCCTAGCACTTTGGGAGGCTCAAGTGGAAGGATCACTTGAAACCAGGAGTTGGACACCAGCCTGGGCAATATAGCAAGACCCTATCTCAATAAAAGATAAGAAAAATTAGCTGGGTATATGGTGGTATGCACCTATAGTACCAGTTACTTGGGAGGCCAAGGCAGTAAGATCACTTGAGCACAGGAATCTGAGGCTACTGAGAGCTATGATGATGCCACTTCACTCTAGCCCTGGAAAAGAATGGGATCCTGTCTCAAGAAAAAAAATTATATAAAAATCAGTTTGTTGGGAGGCCAGGGTGGGAGGATCACTTGAGGCCAGGAGTTTGAGGTTGTAGTGACCCATGATGAGGCCCAGAGATAGAAAAAGACCAGGTCTCAAAAACAAAATAAAAGGGAGTGGGGGACAGTTCCTACGTTTAGGCTCTTTTAAATTTACATATGGAGAGAGGAATACCAACAGCATTTTGTGCAGGCTAAAGCTAAGGCTAATAATAACCTACAGATACCAGAAAGCAGCTCAGTCCCTGACATTCTGCTAAGTGAGCCACACATATGACCTCACCTGACCCTACAACCACCCTTTGAGGCAGGGATTGTTACTTTCATTTTACAGGTAAAGAAGCAATGAACTTGTAAGAGACAGTGTTGACCCTGGAAGCAAGACCTGTCTTACTTCCTGGCCCATGCTTCTAACTTTCTTAGCCAGTGGGAGGCTGCACTTGGCCAGTTGGTCAGTATCAGTTATCATCTGGGGGGCTTTCAAAAATGTTCCTTGGCTTCACTTTAGACTTACAGAATCAAGCCCTTATGGCGGTTCTCAACCTGTGGGTCATGACCCCTTTTTAACAATGAAAATACATCATAGCATTAGGAAGGTTGAGAACCACTGCTTTATGAGCTTCTAGCCCTACCC
Organism: Otolemur garnettii; assembly: GCF_000181295.1. Taxonomy (NCBI): domain Eukaryota; kingdom Metazoa; phylum Chordata; class Mammalia; order Primates; family Galagidae; genus Otolemur; species Otolemur garnettii. The sequence continues at coordinate 11,572,068 of NW_003852443.1, read as the reverse complement.
ATGGCTAAGGACCACCAGCATCCTTCAATACTGAAACATGTTAAGCAGAATATACTTAACACTATGAATAGCTAACACTCAAGCAAACAAAAATACACTGGGGGGGGAAGGGGTAGCACCTGTGGCTTAGTAGGTAGGGCGCCTGGCCCATATACTGAGGGTGGTGGGCTTGAACCCAGCCCTGGCCAAACTGCAACAAAAAAATAGCCGAGCACTGTGGCAGGCACCTGTAGTCCCAGCTACTCGGGAGGCTGAGAAGCAACCTAAGCCCAGGAGTTGGAGGTTGCTGTGAGCTGTGATGCAATGGCACTCTACCGTGGGCGATAGAGTGAGAGTCGTCTCTAAAAGATAGTTAAATTATTTTGACCTGACCATAATACCTACAGCATGAGGCATAAGTGACAAATGTTAGGGCTGGGCAATACAATGGGGCTGAGCGAGGAAGCACTCATTTGTCACAGGAGATGAAACCTGAGCTGTCCCTCAGTTAGAGCAGTGACCATACAAACAATGTGAATGTGCCTATTAATCTTCCTATGCCTGGGCTTACAGTATGCACTTAATGAGTATTTGTTACATGGACAAACAAATGAATGAAAGACAATCAGCCTCCAGCTAGAAGAAATTTCCCTCTCTGTTAAATTCCCTGCATTTGCTCTGTAGCTTTTCCACCTTACTTATCACATTCTGCCTCGCATTCCTGGTGTTTGAAACCATGTCTCCTGTCTACCAGGAGGTAAGCGCTCCGGGGCAGACTCTATCTCCTTCTGAGCTCTGTCTCCCTTTTTACACATAGCACAGAGCCTCGCTAGGACCTCTAGCAGGGACCCGGCACGCTCAATGGCTTGGTTTCAACTATGACCTGAATTAATACGTGGGTCCTGGCTAGTCACAAGGCATAAACGAGTCTATCAACCCTTGAAGAACCAGGGTATAACTGTGGATTGTTGAGAAACAGCAGCAGAGAGAGCCCTGTGTGGAAATCATCAGGAATTCTGTGGACCACATTGAAAGGAAGGCTTCAGGAGAACCAGAGCTCTACAAAGTAGAATCCCAAATACAAGATGCTTAAAACTGAGGGGTTAAAGCAACAAATAAAAGGCACTTTTGCTTCATTTTATTCTCCTGGTATATGTTGGAAACCACATATGTTTCTAAAATTACAACCATACTTAGAACACCTTGAAATATAGAAGACAGTGACTCAGACCCAGTAATGAATACTGACCACAAAAAAAGGGTTCATGCCTAGCTAGAGCTCCAAGGGCAAACCACTCTCCCTTCACCACTGCTTTTCTCTTCATTCTCACTTTTGTGTCTTGGTGCTACCCAGCCCATGCTATCTGGGTGACCGTGTCATGATGCTTTTGCTGCTTCACACCCTGTTATCTCACTTGATCCCACACCCTGTAATGGACAAAGAGCAAAGGTTATCAGTCCCATCTCAGAGATATGTGCATCTCAGGTTGCAGGTATGTCTAAGGGCTCCAGAAAGTGGCTGAACACCCAGCTGACACTTAATTTGTAAAAAGAACAAATGAGAGGAGGCATGAATGAGGAGGAGCTGGAAATAGCCTCCTCTCTAAATGATCCAGAATTTGATTTTATCTTGCTTACAAACCTCTTAGCTCTACCATCACACATCCTTTAAAAAAGTTCATGTGTTTTCAGGGGGCCAAAATTATGGCAGGAGCTGGATCGGTTTTAGGGAGGAAGATGATGTTATTTAACGGTTTTAATGACATCTGCAATCTAGTCTGCCCACTTGCATTCAACAGGTAAACAGTTCTCCCAGTAGCTGGGGATGTGGAGAATATAACACCCCCAGGTCCCTGAGAAACTGAACCTTGTGAGGACGGGCAGGCAAATATACAGGGACAGTAGAAGGCAGCTCAGATATAGTAGCTTATTTAGGGTGTTCTCAGCTTAATAAGTTAAAAGTTAATTTACAAACTGAAATAGAAAATGTCTTGGAGTTATTCTGTCCATTACAGAAATAGGCGTTTTTGAGTTTGAGAAAAAAAAAATCTACCAACAACTCAAAATGAAGCTACAATATTGTTTTGAAATTGCTTTGGGAAACTGGGAAAAGAAAACCCACCCAGGGTAGAATGGGTTCACTGGCTCTGCAGCCGCCGCCGCCTGCAGTCTGAGGTGACACGCAGCAGGGATGGGAGAGTGGGAGGCGGGTGTCCAGGGATGATCTAGGGGCCGACACTGCTACATGCTTTCCAAAAAAAGGGGGGGGGGGGGACCAAGTCCTCTAAGTCACTGCTGACAACTTGAGAGGCTTCCCAGGGAGCTCAGATAACCCAGGTGTCCTGGGAAGGACTATTCCACTGGGATTAAGCAGGACCAGAAGATTGAGCCAGGCTCGGTTCCTGACACAGACACACCCTTTGTTAATCTCGAAGAGCTCAAAGTCTAACCAGCCACCAGTTAAGGGCTTGGATCTCTCCTACTGGGTCAGCTGCGTCACAGTCGCAATGTTCTTCAACAGTTTTCTTTAAAAGAAAAGTATGTTAACAGAAGCAAGCAGAGGCAGCGAGACTAACGTGCAGCTACGGGGAGTTCGAGGGAGCTCCCCACCTCCCCCCGCCCGAGGAAAGCGCTCACGGCGGCTGCAGCGTCCCCACGGTTAACCAGCCCTCTAGCGAGTGCGTCTACGCGGACCAGCGAGCCAGCAGACCGTCTGGAAGCACCGGGAAGAGGGGAGTTTGGGAAGCCAGTTGCAGGAGGGGCGCGATTCCCATAGCGAGGCACGCGAGGTCCCCGGGTGCCCGAAAGTCCCCCTCCGCCTGAGTTGAAGGTGCAGATGCGGCCCCAGGGCACTGCCGTGAAGCTCCAGCTCCGGCGACCGCGGCGGGAGCGGGGCCAGAGCTCCACGGGGCAGCCGGGGTGGCGGAGCCCTATGGCGCGCCCAGCCTGGAACGCCGGAGTCCCCGCCGTCGCGGCCCCTACTCCCCCGGGCGACCGGCCGGACAAGACCCGCGGCCGCGGGGCCGGGAATCGCGCCCCTCCCGAGGCCGCGCGCCCGCGCCACCGCTCCCCGGGAGGTGGCCTCAACATCCCCGGCTGCCCCGCCCGCGTCCCCCGTGCCAAGCGGTGCTTTCGAGCCCCGCCGTCGAGCCCAATCCCTCCCGTCGTCCCGGAGACCCCCGGAACCCAGCTCGCGCTCGAGGCGGCGGCGGAGACGCGTCTCTTACCGCGCAGCGGCTCCGGGCGGCTCCACGGCCCCGCGGCGCGCTGGGCATTTTTTCTAGGAAACTTCTCCCTGGTTCCGAAGGGCTGAACCGGGCGGGCAGGAAAAGCGCTCAGCGCCGGGAGGCTGCGACCATCCGGGAACTTAGCCGAGAAGTAAACCCTCCCCCTCGGCTCCCCGTCCCCCCCGCCCTGCGGCCCCGCCACATGTGGACGCGCCGCGAGGCCGCCGCTGGCCCTTTCGCCGGCCCGCCCTGCGCCGCGCCCTCCCCGCTGCCCGCGGGCTCCGCGCCCACAACCCCGGGCCTGTTGCGGAGACAGGATGGGACAAAGGCCGGAGTTCGCGTTTTCCTCGGTCCCCACCCTTGCTCAGTACGGGGGCAAAGCCAGGGGGCCCAGGACAAACGTTTGCAGAGGATCGGAAACTGGAAAGGGCGCCGAACCGGAGGCTTTCCCCCCAAAGACTTGCGTTCTCTCCAGCTTCTCGCAGTTGCTGGGGTCACCTTCTCCCTCACCTGGAGTGACCACCTTTTCCCATCCATTCCTCCTCTGTTTTCAAAAAAAAGACAGTCCAGCTTTGAGCTATCTTAAATTCAAATTTATTTTTTCAAATGGATTTAAAATTGGAGCGGAACCCACAGAGTCCCAAGGTCCACACGCGTCTGATTCCTCATCCACGGTGTGGGACAACGTGCTGCTCTTCGCGTGGAAAGAGGCCAGTTCTCCTCCACCAATCAGCTGGGATTCTTGAGTGGTTTTGCTGCTAGTAGGGATGGATTTATCATCAGCCACCACATCCTTAAACACAGGAGGCTCAACAGTAAACATCTGGAGGAAACTGCGGCTCTGCTCCATTGCCAGAGCTAACTCTTGCTGTTTTGGTAGAATCTGACCAGCGCTGAGAACCGCCACTTCTATGCCCCAAAGAAAAGTAAACGCTCTCCAAGACAACGCCAAGGCGACACAGATATTAGAAAATGTGCCTTGGGGGTGGGGGACGGCTATAGTCTGTATAACTATATTGTTAAAATATAAAGGCTGTGTATCCCTCTGAATAAAAACAGAAAAGGTGAGAGTAGATGCACTTCAGGATGGGTGTACTCGGCTGAGGAGGCCCTGGCTTCAGGCTTTTCCTGCTCTTAAACTTTCCCCTATGCCCTCTGTATCTTGACGTGCTTTGAACAGATAAAATAACCCTTCTGAGAAAGCCATTCAGTAACGTGGGCAAATTCTTCCCATTGGTAAATGTTTGTCCCTCAATCTTTGTAAGGCCCATTATATATTTGCCTTCCTTCTAAACTATTTCTACGGTAATGTGCATGGTATGTTTTATATAAAATGAAGACAAGTGATTTCATCTATAAATATGTTACTCTAGATTTGGAAACATAAATAGCACTTACCACAGTATAGCAAAGAAGTTAAGCCCAGGTGCTACCTCGTTTCCTTACTGGTTCTCTAAGCCTCAACTTTTATACCAGTAAAATAGGAATAACAATATTTGCTACCTTATAGGATTGTTCTAAGGATGGAATGGGATAATCTCTCCGAAGATGAGCACAGTAATGGCACTCAAGGGGAATAGGAATCTTATCTTTAATTCCTCAATGTTCAGAACTCCCAGTTTAAATATTTGTTGAGATAAGGACTCTCTAGGGTTGATGTCTGTTAGACATCTTTGGGAATTTTACCGTTAATATATACAAAAGAAAATCAGGAAGGTAGAATATACTTCCCTTCATTTTATCATTGGAAGCCAAAAATAAATGATGTTCTAAACTGTGCACTGTTTTAAATCACTCCTAGGCCAGTGATCAGTTTTCTAGAATGCTCTTTGGTTCTCTTCCTTCAAACCCCAACGCTTCTCTCAATAAGGTCAAAACCTGAACAATTTTATCAGTGCTAATTTTCTGGTTTCAGGAAGTCGCCTAATGTGAACATTTGAGGAAACTGGGTGAAATATATATGGAAACATTTTTATAACTTAATTGTAATGATAAAATTATTTAAGATGAAAAGTTTAAAAAATTAAACATAAACCATATCAAAGCCTAAAACTCTACAGCAAATACCTTGTTCCCTTGACTGATGCCAAATTATAGCTTAAAATGAAGATACTGAAGTTGGTAGCAGGCAAACGTATTATCCTAAACCTTTGTGGTCATGTATGCTTTGATATAAATGAGTTAATTTTTTAAAATGGCTTCTTGAATGCTGCTAGAAGACAAAGTTAGGCCAAAAATGTTAAAATGATCTTGGGAAAGAGGGAGAGGGGACGAAAATAGGATGTTCAGGCTGGCAAGACTAAGATAAATAAATAAATACAGGACTATCATTTGGGGACACATCCTGATCTCTAAAACTACCTTGAAGGCTCGGTGCCTGTAGGTGCCTGTAGCCTCAGCAGCTAGGGTGCCAGCCACAGACGCCAGAACTGGCAGGTTGAAATCCAGCTCAGGCCTGCCGAACAATAATGACAACTACAACCAAAAAACAGCTGGTGCCTGTAGTCCCAGCTACTTGGGAGGCTGAGGCAAGAGAATTGCTTAAGCCCAAGAGTTTGAGGTTGCCATGAGCTGTGACGCCACGGCAATCTATCCAGGGCAACAAGTTGAGACTCTGTCTCAAAATAAAATAAAATAAAACTAGCTCAAAGTTGCCTTAGAGCTTCCCCTCTTCTAACAATTACTTGCATTAGCATTACTTGTTTGTTCCCCAGTGGACAGCAAACCCAATTTGGGGGGAGGAGAAAGGCCTTGCCTGCCCAATTCACCAGTCTTTCTAGAAGCTGCACATTCCTAGTGCACTTTATCACTTGATGAATAAATGCAAAGGACTCATTTAGACCCATTTACATATAGTACCTCATGGAATTCTCACAGCAACTTTGTAAAATAGATATTTGTCCCCACTGTATAGATGAGTGAACTGTGACTCAGAGAGCTTAGGTAACCTGCCTAACATCACTCAACTTGTGACCTTCAGTTATTTTTGATGCCAACACACTTGCTCTAACCACTGTGTACACTGTCTCTTGTGTTTCCTTCTTATGTCTCTTCCACCTTTGAGCTTCTGCTGGTGTGAATGACCTGAACTGACCAGCACCCATATTCCTTGGTACCACATAGCAAAAGAAGAAAATGGCGTATTTGTCTTTGAAAAGAACTGTTAGGGTTCAGGTAGCTCTGGTTAAAGGCTCTGTGCTAGCATGGGTTCTCTCTTCTGAATCTCTGTGTGGAGGAATTGAACACCATGTGGGAGAAAAGCACTAGGGGAGGCCAGGGGTGCTGCAGAGGAAGGGGGCTGCAGGCTGCCTGGCACCTAATGGGTGCTCCGCATATGTAGAAAAGACACATCCAGAAAGTGCCTAAGAGCTGAATATTTTATTTATTTATTTATTTATTTTGAGAGTCTCACTCTGTCACCCTGGGTAGAGTGCTATGGCGTCATCGCTCACAGCAACCTCAGACTTCTGGGCTCATGCATAGCTTGCCTCAGCCTCCCAAGTAGGTGGAGCTACAGGCACCTACCACTCACCCAGCTGGTTTTTCTATTTTTAGTAGAGACAGGGTCTGGCTCTTGCTCAGGCTAGTTTTGAACTCCTGAGCTCAAGCAATCTACTCACCTGGACCTCCCAGAGTGCTAGCATTACAGGCATGAGCCACCACACCCAGCTTTTGTTTGCTTATTTATACCACACCTATTCCAAAACAGAATTGAGACAACAAGAGTTGAACATGATAAAATCTAAACCTTAACTGGGATAACAAATTTAGCAAATATTTTCACTTTATCATTTTCTTTCCTTACTAAAAATATGTTTGCATGCTAAACAATTCAAATATGCCATTAACAGGCCAGGAGCAGTGGCTCAAACCTGTAATCCTAGCACTTTGGGAGGTTGAGGTGAAAGGATCATATGAGGCCAGGAGTTCAAGACCCTGTTTCCACAAAAAATGTAAAAACTAGCTGGGCATGGTGGCATTCACCTGTAGTCCCAGGTACTCAGGAGACTGAGGTGGGAGGATCACTTAGAGTTTGAGGATGTAATAAGCTAAAATGACATCACTGCACTATAGCCCAAGTGACAGAGCAAGACTTTGTCTCAAATAAAATTCATAAGCATAAAATATAGAAAGTAAAAGTCTGTAATCTCCAGAGAGAACCTCTATCCATAGTACACTATATATTCTTCCCCATTTTTTAATAGGACCTTATTTTTTTTTTTTTTTTTGGTTGCAGCCATTATTGTTGTTTGGCGGGTCTGGGCTGGATTCAAACCCGCCACCTTAGGTGTATGTGGCTGGCGCCTTAGCAGCTTAAGCCACAGGCGCCGAGCCTAGAACCTTATTTTTTAAATCAACAAATATTTATTGAAAGCTAGATGAATGGGATCATACTATACATCTTCCTCTATAATTTTATTTTCCCACTAAATAATTGATTGCATTCATTTCCTATTGTAGTATAACAAAATACCATAAATTTAGCAGCTCAAAACAACATGCATTTATTACTTCATGATTCTGCACAAATCTGGACATTGTGTGATTGGTTTATCTGTTAAAAACATCATAAGCCAGACTGAGTTCTTATGAGAGGTGCTGGTAAAAAATTCTTCTCTGAGTTCATTCAGGTCATTGGCAGAATTAAATTCCTTATGGTAGTAGGACTGAGGTCCCTTTTCCTTGGTAGTTATCAGCTGGTTGTCTGCTCTCAGCTCCTAGAGGCTGTTTTCCTTGCCATATGGCCTTCATCTTCAAAGACAGTGATGGAGAATCTCCACACATTGAATTTCTCTCATACTTCCAGTATCTTTCTCCAGGAAAAGCCTATTCCATTAAAAAAGGTCAGCTGTGCAGAGTGAGGTGGCTCATGCCTGTAATCTTAATACTCTGGGAGGCTGAGGAGGATGGATTGCCTGAGCTCACTGGTTCTAGACCAGCCTGAGCCAGAGTGAGACTCTGTCTCTAAAAATAGCCAGGCATTGTGGTAGGCACCTATAGTCCTAGCTATTCAGGAGGCTGAGGCAAGAGAATCACTTGAGCCCAAAAATTGGAGGTTACTGTGAGACATGATGCCACAGCACTCTACTGAGGGCAACAAAGTAAGACTCTGTCTCAAAAAAAAAAAAAAAAAGAACATCACCTGTGGCTCAGTGGATAGGGCGTCGGCCCCATATACTGAGGGTGGCAGGTTTGAACCCGGCCCCAGTCAAATTGCAATAAAAAAATAGCCGGGCGTTGTGGCAGGCGCTTGTCATCCTGGCTACTTGTGACACCACAGCACTCTACTGAGGGTGATAAAGTGAGACTCTGTCTCTAAAAGAAAATAATAATAAAAATAAAAGAGGTCGGCTGATTAGGCTTAGTCACGATAATTTCCCTATCTTTAACTCAACTTTAATTACATTTGGCTCGGCGCCTATAGCTCAACCGGCTAAGGTGCCAGCCACGTACACCTAAGGTGGCGGGTTCGAATCCCCAGCCCGGACCCGCCAAAACAACAATGACGGCTGCAACCAAAAAAAAAATAGCC
>NW_003852443.1:11558841-11563149 GCF_000181295.1 Otolemur garnettii | reverse complement strand
TTTAATTACATTTGCAAAATCCCTTCACAACTGCATCTAGTTCTTGACTGAACAACTGAGAGAAAGTGTGTGCAGAAATCTTAGAATTCTACCCACCGCAGATATCAAGTATATCTTTCCATTTCTGTAAATGCACATGTGAAAGTCTCCCTCATTCAAAAAATAAGTCTGCCTTATTCTTTTTAAAGAGCTACGTAGAGTTGGGAGGCTTCCTTCCTCCTCGTGCAGGGGCTCTGGGGTTGAAGTGAGTTAATGCATATGAACTAATACAAATGTGTCAGACCTCAATAAGCACTCAAGAAGGTTAACCAAGCTAGGAGAGGTGGCTCACACCTGTAATCCTAGCCCTCTGGGGGGCTGAGGCGAGTGGATAGCCTGAGCTCAGGAGTTTGAGACCAGCCTGAGCAAGAGGGAGACCCTGTCTCTAGTAAAAATAGAAAAACTAGCTGGGCGTGGGGCAGGTGCCTGTACCGTAGTAGTTGTAGTCCCAGCTACTTGGGAGGCTGAGGCAAGAGGATTGTTTGAGCCCAAGAGCCCGAGAGTTTGAGGTTGCTGTGAGCTATGATGACATCACGCTCTACCCAGGGCAACAAAGTAAGACCTTATCTCAAAAGGATAAAAAGAAAAAAAGGTTAGCCATTATTATTATTATCTTGTTGTTACCATCATCATCATCATTCATCACTCGCACCATTTTCCTTTTTGACTCAGTATCACGTTAAGAACCAAAACCAGCATTTAAACCAAAGCTACTGTTTGCGTTGTGCAGTAGGCAGTTCCCATCAGAAAACAGGGACCTTCTTAAATGAGGTAATTAACATAGGAAAGCTTAATAGAGGAATTGTTTACAAAGGTGTTTAGTACACAGGATGGAGCTGTGCTCCAGAGCTGGAATAGCAGGAAGCCATTACTACCCTGAGCCTGAAGGAAAGAGAATGGTAACCAGAACTGGAGGATGGTGGGTTCAGCTCCAAAAGTTGTGACCTTCAGAAGAATGGTGACAAGCCGTGGTGACTAACCCAGCCAGATAAGAGCCAGAGACATAATTACTCTGATTTACCCCTCTCCTGCCCATCACCCATCACTTACCACGTGAGCACAGTCAGGAGCCAGAGGACAAGGAAGTCCACAGTGCTGTCCATGCTGTCCCTTGCCTGGAGTGAGTGGAGGAGGGTGACGAAGGCCTGAGGTGGGGGGTGAGTGGAAAACATCCACCACTGCCAGGCACAGCTATTCCCTAGTGGGACTTCCCTGGGTTGTGACACCATGGTTCCTTCGTATGAAAGAGGAAAGGACAGGCAGTTAATCCTGACTTTGCAGGACAGTGGTTGGAGAGGGGTGGTAGCAGGGAGCACAGCTCCAGAGCCGTTTGATCCAGTTGTTGCTTCTTGTTCCTCCAAAGGAGCTTGCACGTGGGCCAGGGAGGAAGGTTCAGGGATTAAACTCACAGGTGGCTGACCAGATCAGAGTCAGTGTCTCAGAAAGCTCATGTGGGCTGTGGGTTTTATTTTACTAGGTGAATGGGCTTAATGGCATGCAAGTCATTTCTTCTGCTCCTGTCTTCTGATTCCACAGCTTAATGACGCTGAGTGGTGACCACACCATGCTTCACTGCTCAGGGACCTGCTGAAGAACTTAGGGCAGTGGTTCTCAACCTTCCTAATGTCACAGCCCTCTAATACAGTTCCTGGGGGTCACAACCCACAGGTTAAGAACTGCTGTCTTAGGGGATAAGGGGTTGCCCTTCGTGGTTTCCAAACATCCTTCTCCACCCACAATAAGGATCCAGGAGCCTCCCTTCAGTGAGAGAAGGCAGTGCAACTGGAGAGCAGGGGAAGGAGAAACAATTCAATAAGCAAGGCCTGGAAGAACCCAGTGGCTTCGGGGTGGGCCTTCCCCTCTGGTGTCTGCAATCACCGGCAGCCCCATGAAAACATGAGTGTTTTTGATCAGTTGCTTCCATGCTTTAAGCCTGCGGGAGGGGAGCACGTGGGGGAGGTCAGGGAAGGTTGCATTTACTTAATTTATTTATCCTGACAATGATATTTATTTTTTAAAATGCTGCATGAAGATGTTATTAAAATGTGATCTGCAAACAACCCTTTAAAAGGTGATGAAGCCACTTGCTAAACTATCCCAAGAGTATTTCAGAGAGTCAAGGATTATAAAAAATTGGGGGTTGGTGGGGAAAGTAATAGGATAGAGAGACATAAAAGGAAGACTATCAATTAACACTGGCTTAGAAGAAGTCCTCCTCAGGAAGGCTCATGCCATAAATATTAACAGATCCCTCATTTTGGATGTTTAAAAGACAAAAATATTAACTCCCATAAGTAAAGAAACACAGACAAATCCTCTTGAAAAAGTTACATATTGTAATGCAAATCCATGCACAGGACTATGCTTAGGTTTATTTTTGATGGAATTAACTCTTAACAGTCCAAGTACAGAATGTCCCTTGTGCTGCTGCTTCTTCTTCATAACTTTTTTCTCATTTTCAGAACAATTATCAGCTGGACTAGCTCAGGAAAAGCAGAAGGAGATTGTTCTGTGTTCCTTTATGTGAAGGTCAGTCAAGTGTGGCCACAAGAAGACACTCAGGAGAAAAAGTTGAGCATAATCTCAAGTCCTAGATGCAAGAGGCACAGTAGGGCCACATGGGCGGCACCAGCGTGGGTCAGGGGCTGAAGGTGCAGGAGCCAGGGGGACCTAGTCCATGACCTTTGTTGGCACGTTGGGAGGCAAGGCAGGGCCAGGGAAGCAGTTCAGGGTTGGCTTGTGGGAGCAATTTTGCTGGGCTCTTGGGACTGTCCCTAGTTGCCTGGTTCTTGGCCATGGGATCATTGGGGCAGAGGAATATTGGCCCTGGGGGCATGGATTTGATGGTTTGCATAGCACATGCATGCTCCTGGCTGAGCCACTTTGCTATTGCTAAGAGTTGGTGAGTCCCAGGAGAAACAGTCTATCCCCAGCCAGAAAGGTTTTCAAGAGGTCAAGACATCATACTACACAGAAAATTAAAAATATAAACAATGCAGAGATGGAAAGAATGCAGAAGATTGTCCTCAGAGAGCAACTGGGAAGGAAGAAAGTATGTGCTTGGGCCTCAAATGATCTCTTCAGACTCAAAATGAAGGGACTTGGAAAAACTTCTGAGGGCTGAGTGCTTTACTCCTCTCGCTATCCAGGAGAAGAAACCGAGGCCCCCAGGGAGTGAACTTCCCACTTCCAACTGGCTTATGCCAAAGTGGAATATGTTGGCTCAGGTAGATGGAGGGTCCAGAGGCTCAGGTCAAACAGAGCTGGATTCAGGGCTTTTGTGACTCATCAGGACTCGGTCACTCCAGCTCCCTGGTCCAGGCTCTCTTTTCTGCTATCCCTGAATGGGCTCCACTGTCAGGCAGCCCTCTTCTTGGGGTGACCCCAGCAACTCAGGCTGACATTATCCCATTAGAAAGCTCAGTAGAAAGAGCTTCTGTTTCCTGGCCCCAGGCCTGGACTGAGTCATATTGGACCATGTGTCCATTCCAGAACCGATCCCTAGCCTGGAGGAAGAGCATATGCTGACAGGCCGGGACCCATCATGTGCCCACTGGAGCTAGGGCTGTCGCCTCACTTAAAATGTGGGCACTGAGGCAGGGCGTGGTGTGGCTCACGCCTGTAATCCTAGCACTCGGAAAGGCTGAAGCAGAAGGATCCCTTGAGTCTAAGAGTTGGAGAACAGCTTGAGCAAGAGCAATACCCCATCTTTACTAAAAAATAGAAAAATTAAGACAGAATCTTACTCTGTTGCTCTGGCTAGACTGCTGTGGTGTCAGCCTAGCTCACAGCAGCCTCAAACTCCTGATTTTAAGTGATCCTCCTGCACCAGTCTCCTTGAGTAGCTGGGATTACAGACACCTGTCACAATGCCTAATTTTTTCATTTTTAGGAGAGACGTGGTCTCACTCTTGCTCAGGCTGATCTCTAACTCCTGAGCTCAGGCAATCCACCCGCCTCAGCCTCCCAAAGTGCGAGGATTACAGGCCTGAGCCACTGTGTCCAGTGGAGAGGTTACTAATAGGGGTAATGAGGGCAGGAGTGATAAGGAGGTATTTGGAAACTCTTTATATACTTTCTGTTCATTTTCTACCTCCCAAAGTAAAGTCTATTACATTTTTAAAAATAAAGCATATTCAATTATAGTCCTTTTAAAATATTTTCATTGCAGTTTTTAAGTGAAAGCAAACATTTTTATACCTTAGTAAAATAATTTAAAAATATTGTTTATCTTTTTTTTTGAGACAGAGTCTCTCTTTTTTTTTTTTT
>NW_003852443.1:11542092-11558650 GCF_000181295.1 Otolemur garnettii | reverse complement strand
GGCTGGGGATTCGAACCCGCCACCTTAGGTGTATGTGGCTGGCGCCTTAGCCGGTTGAGCTATAGGCACCGAGCTGACAGAGTCTCTCTTTGTCACCCTCAGTACAGTGCAATGGCATCATAGCTCACAGCAACCTCCAACTTTTGGGCTCAAGTGATTCTCTTGCCTCAGCCTCCCAAGTAGCTGGTACTACATGTGCCCACCACAATGTCTGGCTATTTTTTAGAGACAGGGTCTTGCTCTTGCTCAGGCTGGTCTCAAACCTGTGAGCTCAGGCAATCCTCGGGCCTTGGCCTCCCGGAGTGCTGGGATTACAGGTGTGAGCTACCATGCCTGGCCAATATTGTTTATCTTTAATTCATTTGCTTTAATTTATACTTTCATATATGTTTAACAATGTGCAAAATGGATTATTATAGTAATACATGATTACAGTTTACAAGTAATTCAGTATCAGTCTATAACAGGTGCACCCTCAAACACTTTTATTATCTATGCACATTCCAAATGTCTGGCTCACACATTCCTATGGAAAAGTAGATCTCCCGTGCTTCAGTGATCCTGGCACTGATAGACAAGCACCCTTGGTCGGAGGTGCTGTTGTAGGAAGATGAGGCCCAACGGAGAGAAAGAGCACCCAAACACCATAGTTATAAGAGGAAGGGCTTTATTCATCGGCTGGGAGCTTTTGGCATAGACGATTTCCAAATGGCTGCGCTCCCCAACTGGCTTGGTCTTTCCCTTTTTATTGACAGTCAAAAAGTTCCACCCCACAGGCACCCTTCCCATTGGCCAGTTTGAATCAAGCCGGAGATGCTACTCCAGCCCCTACAGAACTACGGGATTTCACAGAACTTGGAAATTTCCAAGTTCCAGGGAGTTAAGCCTATAAATTCCCAAGAGCTGAGTCACCCTGGAGAGGGCCCTGGAAGTGCATCCTTGTGGTCTTCCTGAGAAGACCTGTTTTCCCAGACCTCGCCCCTCTCCGGTATCCTCTCTCAGTGCTAGAGGGTGCCACTGTGACCACCTTCCAGGGGAGCAGAGGCCATGATGGAGAGCATATAACTGGAGCTGGACCTTTCACTGCCTGATCAGGTGACAGGCCAGGGAGGCAAGTGTGGAGCATTGGGAACCAGCTGCCATGGGAGGGGAGGAACAGACTGGCTCAGTGGGCAATGAGTAAGTGAGGTGAGGACTGGGGGGCACAGCAAATGGGGAAGCCCAGCAAAGCTTTCATCAGCAAGGCCAGTCTCAGCAGCATGGGGGCCCTTGGCAATGCCTGCAATCCTCAGCTTCTTACTGAGGAGCACCAGAGAAGTGAGACCCTGGAGGATAGACTGGAAGGGATGAACTCAGAGGGGACAGTGGGCCAGCAGGGCCAGCGCGGGCAGGGAGGAAGGAAGCAGCTCCCACCTGCTCACTCAGCACAGATGGAACTGAGAAATGAAATGGCTGCTCCTGACCTGTGGAAAGACAGTGCTCCCCAGGACAGTCACTGAGATGGAGAAAACCCCTGATCCCTGAAACCTCAAGTTCCTTTGAGGTGGTGTCCCATCAGGCTCATCAGTGATTCCACACGTCCTTTGGTGAGAGAAAACTTTTCATGCCACCATGCAGAGCACCACGTACATGAAGTGGAGGAAGCAGAGAGGGCTGGAGGGTGGAGCACAGATGCCTGACTGTGAGAGGTGGACTCTGAGGCATGGGTGGAGAACCACTTCCTGGGTGGCAGGTCCAAGCCCTTGATGGGTTTTTGGGCATTCCTTGCATCACCCTGTTTCTTTCCACCCTTGCCCTTGGCCATCCCTTGCATTACATCTTATGGCTACCTCCAGTATAGAACTGCATCCCCACATCTGAAGCTGTCTCGTGCCTCTGTGCTTTTCCTTATCCTGTTCCTTTTGTTTGAATGCCTTTCCCACCAGCTGCCTCTGACCCGTCTGCAGAATTCACCTGTGATGTCATCTCCTCTGCTAAGCCCTCTGGGCTCCCATAGTGCCGTTGATAGGCCTATATCTGTGAGGTTACCACTCTCTACTAGAATTCTTTCCATATCTGTCAACCTCTACCTACTAAACTATAAATTCTCCAAGGGCAGGAATTCTTTTTTTTTTTTTTGCAGTTTTTGGCCAGGGCTGGGTTTGAATGCACCACTTCCGGTATATGGGGCCAGCGCCCTACTCCTTTGAGCCACAGGTGCTGCCCAGGGCAGGAATTTTTTAATCTGAGTCATCCATTCCCATTCACAATACCTGGCTTAACTGATGCTATTATTTAAGTATCATCAGCCTTGGGGTTAGCAAACCTAGGATCCTTTCTGGAAAGCAAGACTGAGAAGTAAAGAGCAACACACAAGGAAAGAGTGGCACAAACCCCAGAAGAGTGGGGGCAAGGGACGAGCTGAGACCCGAGCGTTACTGATCGGTCAGATCAGGTCTTGGATTTGACGTAGCTGGCACCAATGCCCCTACCCGGCTGAGTTAGTAATAAGTAACTCTGGTGGGCACAGAGGTGCCTTCCCAGGAGCAGGGCAGGCTTCTAAGATGCAGGCCTCCAGGGAGTCTCTCAGTATAATGGACTCTGAAAAGGGAGACAGTTGCACTAAGAAAGTTAGTTCAAGTCCCTGGGGACAATGATGGATTGGTTAAGGACTCCATCAGGTCTGTCTGAGACTACCGGCTTGGGGAAAAATCTCATCCTGGAATCATGTGCTCATGATTAGGAAGGGGGAGATGGAAGAGGCTTGTATTGTGAGAGCCAGATGGATTCCAGGCCTGGCTTTAAAACATCAACTGAGCCCTTTCTACTCCCCACATGCAAAAGGAGCTTGAGCCCTGTCCCCACTCCCCTGCTTCACAGCATGTGGAAAGCACAGACACTGCCCCTCGCTGTCTCTGTGACCTAGAGCTAGTTCTTAAAACTCTCTGAGCCACGTCCTCATGTGTAAAATGGGGATGATAATTGTATTCTACTCCCTTTTATCAGTGAGATAATCCATATAAAGCTCTTAATGCAGGGCCCAAGGTGTATACTTACATTGTATGTGTTGTGTATGGGAGGTTGTGTGTACACACACAGAGAGAAGAAAAACACTCAATAAATATTAGCTCAAATTCTTAGTGCTAACTCATGGAGCCATTTGGGAAGGCTGAGTTGAGAATAAAAGGCAGCCGAACTCCCCAGAGCAAGGCAGCCTGCAGCAGCAGCTTCAATGGGAGCTTATGAGAAATGTAATCTTGGGCCATGTCCCAGACCAACTGAGTCTGAACTTGGGACTTAGCAAGGTCCCTGGTGGTCTTGTGTTCATTATAGTTCAAGAAACTCCAGCAAAGAAGCACTGACATACCTACCAGTGAGCAGCTGTGTCAGTGAGGGAAGTTACCTAACCTCCCATGCTTATGTTGTCACACCTAACCCTCACCTCAGGGGTTCGTGGTTTGCCTGGAGGGGAAGCGCTGTTCAGTGTGTGGGGTCTGTGCTCTCCAGCCCCAGCCTTGCACCCTGGGGCCGTAGCTTAGCAGGAGCCAGACTGCCAGGTTCACTTCCCAGGCCCCCTGACCTGGAGTGGCTATTGCATCTGGGCAGTCGCCTAACTATTCCAAGTTGTAGTTCCTGTTGTTAAAATTGGAGGCATGGCTGTGCTGACTCTTTGGGGTGCTGAAGCACTGAGTGAGATGAGCAGCAAAGGACCAGGGCAGGGCTGCTGCTCAAAGTACATTTTAGCTTTGTCAGGGGGCTGTGTTGGTCAGAGTCCATGCTGTGAACTGGGCGTGTCCTGCTCCACACAGACCCCATGCTTCCTGTTGCCTGACCAACAGCTGCAGGAGCTCCCTGGGGCTACAGCTTGGGTCCAGAATGGTCAGGGCCAAACCCTCATAGACCAAGAAAGAAGAGGAGGCCGACTGGGCCTGGGAGGCCAGCCTGCCCCTCCCAGCTGACTCACCTGGTCCCTAAGGCCCACAAGGGGAGGGCCTCATTTTTCTAACTCACCATCAAGTTGTGTAGTGTCTAGCATTTTGCCAGGCACATGATGTAGGAATATTTCTAGGTGTATTGTATGAATAAATAAAGGCTAATGGAGGCTGGGGTTGGTGGCTCACATCTGTAATCCTTGTGCTTTGGGAGGCTGAGGCAAAAGTGCTTAAGCCAGGAGTTTGAAATCAGCCTGGGCTGAACAGTGAGAATTAAACAGTAAGTGAATTTAAAAAAAAATTAGCCCTTCCTGGTGGCATGCCCCTGTAGCCCCACCTACTCAGGAGGCTGAGGCAAGAGGATCACCAGAGACCAGGAATTTGAGGTTACAATGAGCTATGATGATACCACTGCACTCCAGCCTGGGTGACAGAGAGAGACTCTGTCTCAAAAGCTAATAAATAAATAAATAAACACAAACAAATAAATAGTAGAAGAATATTGTGGTTATAAACATGATTACTGAAGGGATGACCCTTCCCCATCCTTTGTCTTTCCTGGACTTTACAGTCACTAACCTGCACCATTAGGGTTTGTCCCTCACACTCTAGTCCCGTGGTTCCTCCTGGAGCACCTGGTGTCACCACAAGAAGCATGTCCTTGTAAGGTGAGAACAGTCTCTCCGTACTCCAGCAGGGTTCTTCTTGTGAAGCTAGAACTCCCACCTATTTCCCCTAAATTTAGGGGAGAAAATTCTGTCTCTTGGAGAAGAATCTTGTGCATTGAATGCAGGGCACAGTTCTGATTCCAAACCCAGAAGGGACCAGGACTAGCTAGTCAAGGGGGGTGGTCCACTGTAGAAGTTGGGGACCTCTGTACCAGCTCCACCGTTTCCCCACTTTAAGGAGTGGTGAGGGCTTTGGGGTAGGGCAGGCCTGTGCCTGGACTGGCCATCACTACTTTCTTGCCTTCTGTAATAACATTAGGCAAATCACATATTTCTCCCCAAAGTTGACTTTCTTGTCTACAAAACGAGAATAATAGAAACTGCCTTACATAGGTTGTCATGGGGACTAACATGCATTGGAAGCATCCAAAGCGGAACACTTAGGAGAGGGAACAGGTCACTCTTAGTAACTGTAGCAGAACCACCGGTATGACCACAACTGACACTGACAGCTTGGCCCCCACAGTCTACCTGATCCCAAATTAAGGGTACATGCCAGGTGCTTTGTGAGTGGTAGTGTCATTTTTATCATTATATTGGCTTGAGATAGCATTGCCATATTTAGCAAATAAAGACTGTCCAAGAGATTGCATAGAACATACTAACACTAGAATATTATTCATTGTTCAACCAAATCAGATTTAATTGGATATTCTGTGATTCATCCTGCAACCCTACTTAAAAGCATTGGGTCACAAAAGGTTATAAAGATAAAACTCTGATAAAACTAATGCTATGAAAGGGATTTCAGGAACTTCTAGAAAACAAGCTATTGCTTTGGGTTTTTTCTCCCAAGAGTCACTGGGTTTCTTCTGAAGCTGGCCTTAGGACAAGGAGGGGATGAGGGACCAGGTGAGGGTGAGGAAGGGTGGGGAAACTGAAGGGAAAGTGACTAAGCCATCAAGAGACCTTCAGGAACCAGTGAAGATACCATTAGACCTTTCAGGGCCTGGAAGTTTCCTCAAGAGATTAAGGACAGAATGATCCCTTTGGGAGAAGGAAAGTGGAGATTGGAAAGCTAAGGGTCCAGGGGTTGAGTTACCTTGTGGTGTCCTGAAGGTAGGAGGAGATTTACTAGTAACTGACATACAGGCTTAGGTGTTGTCTGTCTCAAATGTGACATCCACATCTTACGTTTTTCACCCAGAAGGTTCTCAAAGGCTTGCTGGACAAATGTTTTAGCAGAGGAGAAAGGCCTCTTCTTCACCTGCTCTGTTTTTCAGCTCAAAGGTGATTAAGAACTTTCTCTCTTCTGTTGGTGTGAGAAAAGAGAGAAAAGGAGAGAGGTGAACTCTGCACACTCGGCCCTGCTCACCTGGGAATGCGCTCGGAAACTGCGGGGAGGAGGGAGGCTTGGGAGGGGCGATGTCTGCCTTCTCACGCAAAGGGACACCTGCCCATTAGTGGTGGGACTCCCCTGGGACTCTGCGAACCAGAGAAATAGGAGCACAAGGCAGTCCATCCTCTCAGGCGGGGCCTTGGTGAGGACAGCAGCCCCAGAAGGGGACAAGTGGTGTATTTAGGGTGGGTTAAGGAGTGAAGTCAGGGATGTAAGTGTTTTAAGGTCCCTTGGCTGTCTCAGTAGGTCTCCTTGCCATTATTGCCCAAAGATATACAAGGGGTCAAACTCCTACAAATAGACACATACCTGACACCACCCTCTCTTCTGCCCATCTTTTCCTGCTACTGGAGGTGAGAGTTCCTTTTCTTTCCATAATTCCCTCACTCGTGTTTGGGTATCAGCTGGCTTCCACTCTGGCCTCTGTCCCTGGAGGTCTGATTTCTTATCATTCTTACGTACCGCAAGGCAACACAGAGCTTACTTGTTCTAGGGCAGTTTCATTATTTTGGACAGGACAACTGTTTGTTGTAGAGCTGTCCTGTGCCCTGTAGAATTTTTGGCAGCATCCCTGGTCTCCACTCAGTAGATGTCAGGAGCGCCCACCAGCCCCAACAAGGTGTGATAACCAAATCATTCCCAGCTGAGGACCACTGGGGTTGGTTGCAGTGGATTTCGGGGCTCAGCGACGGCTCCAGGAGGCTGCAACATCTCCCAGTTAATCTACTAGCAGGTTTTTTTCTTTTTTTCTTTTTGAGACAGAGTCTCACTGTGTCACCCTTGGTAGAGTGCTGTGGCACCACAGCTCACAAGAACCTCAAACTCCTGGGCTTAAGCAATTCTCTTGCCTCAGCCTCCCAAGTACCTGAGACTACAGGCCCTTGCTACAATGCCCAGCTACTTTTTGGTTGCAGTTGTCATTGTTGTTTTGTTGCAGGAAGAGAGGCCCAAAGGAGAGAAAGAGCACCCAAACACCACGTTTATAAGAGGAAGGGCTTTATTTACCAGCCAGGAGCCTATGGCATAGAAGAATTCCAAATGACCGCGCTCTCTGACTGGCTTGGTCTTTCCCTTTTTATTGACAGTCAAAAAGTTCCACCCCACAGGCACCCTTCTCATTGGCTAGTTTGAATGAAGTGGGAGATGCTATTCTAGTCCTTACAGAACTACAGGATTTCATGGAACTTGGAAATAAGTTCCAGGAAGTTAAGTTTACAAATTCCCAAGAGCTGAGTCACCATGGAGAGGACCCTATAGGTATATCTTTGTGGTCTCCTTGAGAACACCTGTCCTCCTAGACCTCACCTTTCTCAGGTATCCTCTCTCAGTTTAGCAGGCCCAGGCCAGGTTCAAACCCTCCAGCCCAGGTGTATGTAGCTGGTGCCTTAACCATTTAGCTACAGGTGCCAAGCCAAGGCCAGTACTTTGAATATCTGTCAGCTTTGTTGAGTTAGAACCCATATGGAATTCTGTAAAAGTAAAGGTTCCCCTCAGAGAGGCAGGTAAAGCCAGCTATTTATTCCTCCCAAGGGAAGGAGGTGCATTAAAAGGGGACCCTGCATGGGGCTGAGGACAAGCAGGGGTGGGTGGGAAAAAGAAGGGCACCTGCTGGGGTCATGGGTGCTGGGTTGCCAATGCCCCAGTTGGCTGTTACTATGACTCGGGACAAGCTGCTTACCTGCAGTGATATATAACTTGCCTTTTTCTTCTGTAAAATGAAGGACTTGTATTGGAAAAGTCTCTGAGGTTCCATGAGTGATCCAGGCTCACCAGTGGATTGCTGGTGGTTGATGGCGAGAACTAGTCAAATATATTCAATTAAAAGAGCTGGTTTTTTTAATTTGAGGTTAGGATCTTTCTACATTTTGGTGTTAAAATTTTATTTTTATTATTTTTTTTTGAGACACTCTCATTATGTCACCCTAGGTAGAGTGCTGTGGTGTCACAGCTCACAGCAACCTCAACTTTTGGGTTTAAGCAATTCTCTTGCCTCAACCACCCAAATAGCTGGGACTACAGGTGCCTGCCACAACACCCAGCTATTTTTTGGTTGTAGTTGTCACTGTTTGGCAGGCCCGGGCTGGGTTCGAACCCACCAACTCTGGTGTATGTGGCTGGTGCCCTAGCTGCTGAACTACAGGCGCCAAGTCAGCTCTTTTGCTTTTCATTTGTTTGGGTTGAATTAAACTGAACAAATACTCATTCATTTTCTTCTATTGTTGTTTTTGCTTTTTTTTAAGAGATGGAATCTCACTCTGTCACCTATGCTAGAGTGAAGTGGCTTGATCATACCTCACTTCAGCTTCCAGCTCCTGGGCTCAAGCGATCCTCACTTCCGCCTCCTGAGTAGCTGAGATACCCAGCTAATTTTGAAATTTTTTGCGGACATGGAGTCTTGTTATGTTGCCCAGGCTGATCTAGACACCTAGGCCTCAAGCAATCCTCCATGTCAGCTTCAAATATGCATTGAATCCAAACTGGACTAATATCATAAGGGGCCAAAGGAAACCAGAGTGGGTGAGACCTGGCTCCTGCCTTCAAAGGAACAAGGGCAGTAGGGCAACAAGATGGAAGGCAACTGGCAGGGAAAGGAGGCGGGGGTGGGAAGAGTAAAGGGGACAGTTCAGAGGAGGCACGGGGGCGGCATTATGAGAGAAGGTGGATGGACAACACTGTGGGAGCAATTTGAGGACTGCAATGTGTAATCACTCTAGAATCCCTAATTTCTGGCACCCAGTAAGTGCTAATAGATCTTAGAAGAATTGATTAAATAAAGGTTAATGATAGTGGATGCGCTAATTAAAACAACAAGTTCCTAGCACTATGGGTTTTGGGGACTTAAAGCTATTTGGGAAAAGCTCTCAATCTGCAGGTTTTATGTGCATTAATGGATGCCTATATTTTAATTCAGTGATTGTAGTTCTTACTTTTCAGCACAAGAGGGAGCCGCTGCCTAGTTTATTTAACTCAAATAGTCTAGTCGAATGGGATATTGTGCCACTGAACCAACCTCCCTTAAAATAGCCCATATACCAAGAATGTGCTATCATAATTCAATAAAAGTATTATCATTTAAAAAAATAATTATCATTATTTTCTAATGGGTTTCTCCTAAATTACGTGATTAATAGGAGTAAACAGAAAACATTTTAAATGTTTATGAATACATAACCAATGCCGGTCTGAAAGGTTCTTAAAAGCCTTAAATAACCCCGGTTTCCCAGAAAATGGAAGCTTTGCTTATTAAAAAAAGCCTTGGGGCTCCATTACAGATATGAGGGTGACAAAGCCAAGATAAGAGCCATTTCTAAGTGCTTGAGTTTTCAAGAGGGTCAAAATTTCCCTGAGATGTTGGCTAAGTCCAACCTTCAAACCTTAGCACTGTGATTTCTTTTGCAAAGAGCTACAAAGAACAGATTATGAAACAAACAAAATTTAGGTGTGCCTTGAATCAAGAACATCTGACATATACATTAGTCAGAACTTACAGAGAAAATAGCAAGTAATTCTTTCTTATTTGAAAGAATTTTTTACTTTACTAAGGGATTCTCTTTAGAACTTTTCCCACAGCAAGCTCCCTAGTATTGCATATTAAAAAAAAAAAAAACTTAGAGTGCACTATTTTTCAGAGACCTAGCAAATAAAGAGTGTGCTGTTGTCATCTGAAACTAGCCCCCTGTAAATGTAGTTTCCTTCAATGTGGGGCAGTGTTACTAAGGTAAAGGGAGATCAGTGTGATTTTAGCCACCTGGGAACGTAATAAAGCGCTGAAGGTGAAAGAACATTTTCTCAATTCACATCCAAACTCAATCTTAGTTAAGAAATCTTTATTTCACCAGTGAAATTTTTAGCAAAATATCCCCCTCCCCCTGGCTCTAAAAATAGCCCAGCATTGTGTCAGGCTCCTATAGTCCCAGCTACTCAGGAGGCTGAGGCAAGAGGATCACCTGAGCCCGAGAGTTTGAGGTTGCTGTGAGCTGTGATGGCATGGCATTCTACCGAGGGCATCAAAATGAGACTCTGTCTCAAAAAAAGAAAAAGAAAAGAAATCTTTTTTTTTTTTGAGACAGGAGCTTCAAGCTGTCTCCCTAGGTAGAGTGCCGTGTGGCATCACAGCTCACAGCAACCTTCAACTCCTGGGCTCAAGCAAGTCTCCTGCCTCTGCCTCCCAAGTAGCTGGGACCACAGGTGCCCACCACAACACCCGGCTATTTTTTGGTTGCAGCCGTCATTGTTGTTTTGGTGAGCCTGGGCTGGATTCGAACCCTCCACCTTGGGTGTACGTGGCTGGCGCCTTAGCCACTTGAGCCACAGGTTCCGAGCCAAGAAAAGAAATCTTTATTTCATCTTCAAAAAAAGAAATCAGGCTGGGTGTGGTGGCTCACACCTGTAATCCTAGCACTCTGGGAGGCCAAGGCAGGAGGATTGCTTGAGCTCAGGAGTTTGAAACCAGTCTGAGCAAAAGTGAGACCCCAACTCTACCCAAAATTGAAAAAAGTAGCCAGGCATTATAGTGTACACCTGTAGTCCCAGCTTGGGAGACTGAGGCAGAAGGATTGCTGGAGCTCAGGAGTTTGAGATTGAGCTATGTTAACACCATAGCACTTTACCCAGGATGACAGGTGAGACTGTGTCTCAAAAGGAAAAATCCCTTTGTTTCCCCTACAACAACTTCATTATTAAGGATTCTTTCTGGAATAAGTCACAGCTTTCTGCTATGATCAAGGGCCACACAGACTCTCCCTTGTCTGAAAGTCCACATTTGGGGATTGCCTTCTTTTTATTGTTGTCTCATAGTGTTTGTTTCCTGAGGGTAAGAACCATGCTTCTTTTTTTCTTTTCTTTTCTTTCTTTCTTTTTTTTTTTGGAGGCAGAGTCTCACTATGTTGCTCTCGGTAGAGTGCCAAGGCACCACAGCTCACAGCAATTTAAATTCTTGGGCCTAAGCAATTCTCTTGCCTCAGCCTCACAAGTAACTAGGACTACAGGTGCCCACCACAATGCCCGGCTATTTTCTTACTGCAGTTGTCATTGCTGTTTAGCAGGCCCCGGACCAGGCTCGAACCTGCCAACATTGGTGCATGTGGCCAGTGCTCTAACCATTGTGCTATGGGTGCCGAGCCAGAACTACGCTTCTTGACTTCTGTGTCACCAACAGAGCCTAGCTTGGGGCCAGAGGTGGGCTCTTCATTTGTGTTTAGAAAAAAATCACAGCCAAGGGGACTGAAAAATAAAGGAAAAGAAAATGAGACTTTTTATACTTATAGGTTGTACGTTTTGGTCACAAGGTAGCAGGGAGTGGTGGTGAAGTGCAGAGACTCGGATGTCCTGGGTTCAAATCTCAGCTCTGCCCCTTCAATGGTCTTGTAAGACTGTCTTTCGGATATCTCAGTTTTTTCATCAGTAACATGAAGATGATGATGATGTTAAGACTTATAATCATACAGGGGTTTTCATATCCAAAGTACTCAAAACCAGTGCCTAACAAAATAAATACTCCTAGTATTTATGAAATAGAATGATTACACTTAGTGAGATGTAGTCAAAGTGTACTTTAATTCACTAAAAGCCAAATCAAGCCTTTAAAATGTAATGAAGATGGGGTGATGGAAATGTTCTGGGATTACATAGTGGTGATGGTTGCACAGCCTTGTGAATATACCTAAAAACCACTGAATTGTACATTTTTAAATGGTGAATTTTATGGTGTATGAATTATATTGCAATAAAAAATGTAATGGAGAAAAATTCAATTCAACAAATAATTGTGGACACATAATAGGTACTCAATCCTCTCCTGAGTTCAATGCAGGATATAAAAGAAGTTTAGGATGCCATGCTCTCCGGAAGGTTATTATTTAAGGAGCATCTGCAAAGGAGATTTTTTTTTTAATTGAATGGTAACTATGTACATTAATGCACTTCTGGGGTACAGTGTGGGGTTTTCACATGCTGCAAAGGAGATTGTTAGTCACTTTTCTCAGCTCACCGAGGAAGACTTTACCATTGCCATGTTTTACTCCTAGACTCAGAAGCATCATAAAACTCGCTCGAGGTCCCACAGGAAGTGTGGGTAGCAGGAACATGCTGGCTAGTTCTACCAAACTACTGTGCCTCCTTCAGGTCCGGACAGTGTTGTTAGGGATATGGGATTTGCATACATAAGATGATTTATAAAGTACACTGCTCAGGGGACCCTTGGGTCAGTATGTTTGGTAAGAAAGATCAAAAACAGTGCCACTGGTGAGCAGCTGGTGGTTGGGGAGATTTTCTGAAGGGAAGGCCTTTGGGAGGCGCCTTTGCAGGTGGCTTAGGTTTTAGCTCTGCAGGTCTGTGTGGTGACAGTGAATGTCTTTGAAGATAGATAAGTGTTCACATAACTGCTTTTCCTAAAGTGGTGCATGTTCTCAGGTTGAAAACCCTCATGCTGATCCTATTAACAAACGTGGACATCTGTGAATTTCATATTCGTATCAGAAATTCATGTCAACATAGCTGAAGCCACAGGCATTTGTTTTGACCAATTATATCCAGGTAGGCTGCTAATGAGAGAAGGAGAGCAATCTAAAGACAATTTAGGTTGCTTAATCATCCAGTCACGTGTGTCTCCATTTAGTCAACAGGTTTTTTTAGTACCTTTAGGAAGATTCCAAGATAGGAGCTAAAATGAGTTAGATAAGAAAGCACCATAGGTGGGGCGCGGTGGCTCACGCCTGTAATCCCAGCACTCTGGTAAACCCGGGTGGGAGGATTGCTTGAGCTCAGGAGTTCAAGAACAACTTGAGCAAGAGTGAGAGACCCCATTTGTACTGATGTCATGGCACGCTAGCCTACACAACACAAAAGAGTTAAACTCGGCCTCAAAAAAAAGAAGAAGGAAGGAAAACGCCATCAAGTGGTAAGTGGCATACAGCAAGGGGCCATAGAAAGGAGAATGAAAACACAGGTTTAAAAACACTACATTGGATTGATGTTCAGAAAATAAAGATTATTCAAGAGGCTTATTTTTCTGGCTAACAAAAAATACTCTCACAAAGTACTTTAGACTCACTTAGCCGAGGCTTCACTGGCTGCTAGAAGGGGAAGAAAGATTTAGGGGAGAGCCAGGGAGGCCCCCTCACTCTGCCTCCTCTCCTCTCCTTGGAGACCCCGGGATGGTTGATGGGTCACTTGCCTGAGAGTGGCTCTAAGTCTGAAGCAGAACAATCCACCAGTTCTGCCCTTCCGAGCTGACTTTCCTGAGGGAAAATGAGTCGGGGTTGAGGAGGAAGCTACACTCCCTTAAGGGTGTTTGGAAAGAGATGATCATTCTATTCTAAGAGGAAATTAGCTCTCTCAGTGCCCCGTTTTGAACCACTTCTCACCCAAGGACCAATTTCAAAAATAAGAAAGGAGCAGTTTGTAATTAAACAGATAGAAGACTTTTTATCGTGTAAAATACATATAACGTAAAATTTACCATTTTAACCTTTTTCCTCTCTCTTTTTTTTGAGACAAGGTCTGGCTCTGTTGCCCGTGCTGGTCCACAAGTT
Source organism: Otolemur garnettii (assembly GCF_000181295.1). NCBI lineage: Eukaryota > Metazoa > Chordata > Mammalia > Primates > Galagidae > Otolemur > Otolemur garnettii. The sequence continues at coordinate 11,545,140 of NW_003852443.1, read as the reverse complement.
GATCTGACAAGTGGTCAACAACTCCTAATCTCAAGTGATCATCAAAGCACCGTAATCCCCAAGGCGCTGGGATCACCGGCAGGAGCCGCAGCACCCAGCCCACTTTAACCATTTGTACGTGTATAGTTCAGTGGCAATACATACATTCACGATGTTGTGCCACCATTACCAAAGAGCTGACAGTTTCTCATCACCCCAAACTGAAACTCTGTACCCATTAAGCAACAACTCGCCTCTCCCTTCGCACCCTACTTATGTCTAATCTACTTCTTTCTGTCTCTATGAATCCGCCTATTCCTCAAATAAGTGCAATCAAACCATATTTATCCTTTTGCACACGGCTTATTTCATGTAGCATAATATATTTAAGGTTCATCTGTGTTGTAGTACGTGCCAGAATTTTACCCCTTTTCCAAGTTGAATACTGTTCCATTGTCTGCCTATATCTCCTTTTCTTTATCCTTTCATCTGCTGGCGGACACTCGGGTTGTTTGCCGTCTTGCTATTATGAATAATGCTGCAATTGGAAACACTGACCTACAAGTCTCTTCAAGTCCCTGCCTGGAGTCCTTTGGGTATATGTCTAGGAGCGGAACTGTTGGCTCAGGGGTAATTCTATGTTTAGCTTCTTAGGGAACTGCCAAACTGTTTTCCGTAGCAGCCGTGCCATTTTACGTTCCCACCAGCATGGCACAAGAGTTCCAATTTTTCCACATCCTCCCCCAACAGCATCTGCGGAAGTGGAAAGAATCCCAAATTTTGCACTGGAAGAAGTTCATTTGAATGAAATTGGTAAAAAAAAAAAACAAAACAATTCAAGTGGAATGTATTTATTCACAGACTGTGTGGAGGAGATGAAAGGGAGAGCCAGAGTCAACCAGCGCAGAAGCCCACACGGCACGGCTGGCAAGATCCCACACCTGAATGATTATGCCCCGTGGTAACCAGCTACAGTCTGCGGGTTACTTCCAGAAATTATCCCCTGCTATTGGCATTTGGGGCAAGAATTTCCTTTCTGTGGGGACTGTCTGTCCTGATGCCAGCCCACCCTGACGCGGTGATAGCACTGCCCCTTCCCCAGTCTGTGGCACCTGGGTGTAGACCCCTCCTTACAGCAATTGTGGTGGTGGTGGTGAGGTCTGTGCAGCCTGGTAGTTTCTAAACTGTCATTGAAGCTCTGTAGGTGTCTTCCTGTCAGCCCACAGAGGATGTTTTTCACCTGTATTCACTGACGGTGTGACTGTGACTTATAGACTGTCCTCAGCTTCCTGATACAGCTGGTGCTCGGGGACCATCCTAAGGTGTACATCTCAAAGCTTTTTTCTTTTCTTTTTTTTTTTTTTTGAGACAGAGTCTCACTATGTCAACCCTTGGTAGAGTACTGTGGCATCACAACTCACGGCAACCTCAAACTCTTGGGCTCAAGCAATTCTCTTGCCTCAGCCTCCAAGTAGCTGGGACTACAGGCGCCTGCCACAACGCCCGGCTATTTTTGGTTGCAGTTGTCATCATTGTTTTAGCTGGCCTGGGGCGGGTTTGAACCTGCCACCCTCATATGTGGCTGATGCTATAACCACTTTGCTACAGGTGCTGAGCCTCAAAGCATTTTTCAACAATTGCTGTAGAGAAACTCTACAGCCTGGGGTCACTCTCTCTGCAGCGGGAGGGGCTCAAGGGACTTGGAGTGAGGCAGTGTGGCTAGGCACCAATGTCTCCAGCTCCTCCAGAGTTTCTATGCTGTCCAGGAAGAAGTGATCCCTTTTTGTGGTCAAGCAAGGAAGCATCTTACCCCTCTGTCCCCCTTGGAAGACCCTGTTCTTGCATTTGTCCAGTATCATAAAGTTTTGTAAGTGGAAAGGAAGACCCACTCTCCATCCCAAGAACTCTCCAGATAGTTAATTCATAATACATTACAGGGAAGCTTTTGTGAGAGATGCTGGGGGGTAGCCTGCTGCGGGGGGCTCTTCCTGGGATCTGCCCCACCACTCCAAGCTCCCTGGGCTGTCCGTAGGGAGCCAGACACAGTGAATCTGAATATGCCCTGGGACTGTGCAGGTCACAGGTTTGGCCAGTCACCCCCTGCAGAGAATGTGGCTGTGTGAGTTACTGTTCGTCATTCCAGGCTCTCGGTGTCGAAAGCTGTTCTGTGGTGCCGGTTTGTGTCCTGTGAGTTTATGGAAAAAATCATAAATTGTGTTACTAGGAGCTGGAAACTAAAGAGAATTGCGTCCCAACGTCTCAGCTTCTGAGTGAAACTGTAATGAGGCCTCGTTTAATACCAATCGGAGACTAATGAGCTTATCTAAAAATATACGCACCGAGTATCATTTTACAGACCTAGATGATGAAATTCAGGGCTGAAGAAATGAACCTGGCACAGCCATAAGCTGCAGTTTCCCTCCGTCTTTAAAGAGATGAGTTCTGGGAACAAATGCTAATTCAGGGGTTCAGGGCAGCCTTTTTCTTGGCCTGCCCTCATAAAGAAACAGCGTTACACTTGTGATTAAAAGGGTAATAAATTCAGTCCACTCAGATTTAAATATTGATGAAATCTATCATGGTACATTTGGTTTTACAACAGGTTTTTTTATGTTTCACAATTAATTTTATCCTACATGGGATGAAATTAGAGAAACCGTTGGATGATATTAAAAATCAGAAAACTGTGTTTACCTGGATGGAGTTGAAACACATTCTTCTTAGTAAAGTATCTCAGGACTGGGGGAAAAAAGGTATCCAATGTACTCAATACTAATATGAAACCAATATATAAACAAGCACACGCTCACGTGAAAGAAAAAACATGGGTGTAGTCTAGTGAGGGGAAAGGGAGGAGGGAGGGCGATAGGCAGCCTCTCACCCACTGTGCACAATGTGAGGGTGTTCAGCACACCCCGTGTGAAGGGCTCACCTACAACCTGAACTTTACCTTAGAAATGAAAATGGGGGCTCGGCGCCTATAGCTTAACCGGCTAAGGCGCCAGCCACGTACACCTAAGGTGGCGGGTTCGAATCCCCAGCCCGGACCCGCCAAACAACAATGACGGC
>NW_003852443.1:11538360-11540684 GCF_000181295.1 Otolemur garnettii | reverse complement strand
CACCTAAGCCCAAGAGCTGGCAGTTGCTGTGAGCTATGATGCCACAGCACTCTACCAAGGGTGACAAAGTGAGACTCTGTCTCTAAAAAGAAAAAAAAATGTTTGTCACTTTTGGTATTTAAGAAATTATATATTTTCACCACAGAATAATTCAAAGATTCCCATTCAGAATTGATACTTGGCTTGACTCACAGGGCAGGTTTTATGCCTATAAAAAGCTGGATTTCTAAGTTTTGCTCAGAGGGAAAGTGGCAACATCGGCTTAGACTGTACGTGGATCGCTCAGGGCAGGGCGGAGGTGTCAGCACTGGCTGAATTAGAGGTGGGCTCCTGTGACCCTTCACACCCCAGGCACCTTCTAACTCAAATGATCATAGTTATTAGGGCATTGGCCATAAAATACTACTTATTCCGTATCTTTGCACATAACAGGGTCTGGGAAAGAGTCAGCCTTTAGTAAATACCTGCTGGTTGGCTGAGATTGCCCATCATTTGTAGTTAAATGTTAACACCATGTTTGCTTCTATAATTCAGCAAGAGTTGAAAATATAAATTTATTTAAATATAAGCCTAAGGAGACTACCCTTGAATTTCAACATTAAATACAGATAATTTTTAGATACTTTAGATACTTTTTCCTTCACTTGGTTAATTAGTAAATATTTTTTCCTCATTATTTAGTGTAGTCATCAAGATTCTTTAAGGCTCAATTTCAAAATAGTACTTTGTTTATTTTTTTTATGTCAAAGTATTACAGGGGTAATGTTGGTTACATGGATTGCTTTTATAATGCTTGAGTCATGGTTATAAATGTGTCCGTCACTCAGATGGTATCTGGGTGATCAGACAAGGCCATGAATTCCCAAAGGTAGGATGGTGGAGGCCACCCTGGAGCCTGGCCCACCTTACTTGTGGGGGTTGGATTCATTTCCAGGCATGAAGGCTGCTGGCAACTCCAAGCTGGGGACCCACAGCCTAGCACCGAGAGCAAGCTCATGCCCCCAAAGTGCATCTCATTGGACCTGCTGGATCCAGGACTCATCCCATGGCCATGTAGAAGGAAGGCACAAGTAGCCCGTGGTCCTTGTCCATTCTAGGTCTGAGGGAGGGCTGCCTAGGAGCCACATGGGTGGTGTGAATAAATAAGTTCTCAGAGGCTTGGCGCCTGTAGCTCAAGTGCTTAGGGCACCTGCCACATACACCAGGGCTGGCGAGTTCAAATCCAGCCCGGGCCTGGCAAGCAACAATGACAACTACAACTTAAAATTGGCCGGGTGTTGTAGCAGATGCCTGTAGTCCTAGCTACTTGGGAGGCTGAGGCAAGAGAATCGCTTAAGCCCAAGAGTTTGAGGTTGCTGTGAGCTGTGATGTCGAGCACTCTATCGAGGGCAACAAAGTAACTTTGTCTCAAAAAAAATTGTGCTTATTATGCAGTTTAGCTTGCAATATTAGTATTTTCTGTCTATGACATGGTATGTGTTTATGTCATTTATCATGTGTCCTTTGGTGAAGTTGGGCAGCTTTCTTCTTGAACCTACATACTTTTTTTTTTTTTGAGACAGAGCCTCAAACTGTGGCCCTGGGTAGAGTGCCGTGGCATCACAGCTCACAGCAACCTCCAACTTCTGGGCTTAAGCGATTCTCTCGCCCCAGCCTCCCAAGTAGCTGGGAGTATAGGTGTTCAGCACAACGCCCAGCCATTTTTTGGTTGTAGTTGTCATTGCTGTTTGGCAGGCCCAGGCTGGATTCGAACCCACCAGCTCTGGTGTATGTGGCCAGAGCTTTAGCCACTTGAGCTACAGGCGCAGCCGAATCTACATACTTTTTACATTAAGATCATTCCTGCATATTTTACATTTCTATGGCTATTGTGAAAGGGACTTAATTTTTATCTTTCCTACCAGGTTATTGATGTAAAGGGAAGCTAGTGTTATCATAATAGTTTTTCTAATGATTTTCATGAGGACAAATAATGATGAATTCATCTTTGGTTACCTTGTGTAATTGGCACAGGCACCATCAGGCTGCATCATTGCTCTTCAGCACTCCTGTCTGGTCTGCAGAGGGCTTCTGACCTTTAACTGTAATCAATATGCTGGTCATGGACTTGAGACGTGCATGACTCTTTCTCAGTTGGAGTGGACGCTGACCTTATGATATGGGTTCCTGAGGCAGGGAGGTCAATAATATATGCAGATCCCTATTGTTTGTATTTCTACTCCTTCGTGGGCAGCTTGGCAGCAGCCATCGCAGTCTTTTTCAGTGCTGGCTTAGCCTTTTTTGCCTCCTTTGCAGCCTTGATAGCTTATTCTCATTGAACCTTT
>NW_003852443.1:11536248-11538155 GCF_000181295.1 Otolemur garnettii | reverse complement strand
GCGGGTCCGGGCTGGGGATTCGAACCCGCCACCTTAGGTGTACGTGGCTGGCGCCTTAGCCGGTTGAGCTATAGGCGCCGAGCCCTCATTGAACCTTTCTAATTTCAGGTTTCTGATTTTGTTTGGCCATCATATCAGCAAGAGATGCACCAGTGATGGCCCCCTGGAATTCGACTGCACGGCGGTTTCTTTTCTTTTGAATTTCCCCCCACTGTCCCTTGGGCTTCCTTCTGTAGAGTACAGTCCTGTTTATCTGTTGAGGATTCCCTTCGAAAAGGAGCACCAACTCTCACTTTGCATTCACAAACTGGGAGACCTGGCCGTGGGTCCTGGCTTAGCATCTCTGAGTCCGGGCTAGATCATGTCCTGGCTGAAACTGCACAGCTCAAACTTCATGGTGGTAGCAGCTGGGGAAAGGGAAGACGGCCAAGAGATTCGCTGAAGTTCTTCAGGTTGGTGCCCGGCCCCTGCTGTTCCACTTGCCTGCTGACCCCCACTCCTTCCTCGAGGGGATTTGTTGGGTGAAGATGGGTGGTTTCTGCACCTCCTTCCTTCACCTCCCCAGAGACGGCCAGTGCACTCCTTGGTTGCCCCGGCCTATGGGTCCCCACAGGAGGATCCAGTGGGCCTGAGGCCTGAGGGGGTGAGGTTTGGGTTGTCAGGGCTGGGAGGAAAGTGGTGTGAGGCAGGGCTGGTGTGGTGGCACCTCCTTCTAGAGCCCCCTTTGTCCTGCTTAGGATTTTGCACTTGCTCTTGGGTGACAAGCACACAACCACAGGGTTATGAGAGTCGAGGCCACTAGTGCATTTTGAGAAATGGTGGTGGTAATAGGGCTGCTCTTAGGGATGTGCTGAAACTTAAACAGGTTGCATTCGTAAAGCCCGACACATAGTGAGCCCGACACACAGTGAGCTCTGGGAAGTTTTGCTAAACGAAGTAAAATCATCGTATTCAGCTTTATAGTTCTCATTTTTCACTGGCTGAGCTTTCTTTAGCAGCAGGATGTGTTTGGGGAGCATGTGTTTTACTGTTATTGCTGCTACTAGGAGTACAGTTTTAGCTGAGACGAGGTAGAAGAGAATAATCAATTTTTATTTCCATTAACTACAAACCTCAATGGCTGTATGTAGTTTTGTTTTTAAGAAAAATTAAGGTTAGTTGTAGCCAACGGGCACATCTGCTATTGGTTTAAATGTTAGTATTAATGTATTCAGCAGCTTCACGTTTTCTTCCCAGGAGGTGGGTTTGTATCACAAGTGTAAAGATTTCATAGAAAATAAGTCCCAGGTACTTATCTTAAAATTAATAGCAATTTCAGTAACACATTTAAAAATGTAAAGCAATTTGCACTTTGATGCTCATCATCAGGTCCCTCTGGGTGGTTGTGTGTGTGCTACAAAGTGTTAGGAAGACTTGTATGAATCGCTTATTTTGGGTGGCATAACTGTAGTAATTTTTCCGAGGAAATATTTGTGATCGTATGATTGAGGTTTTGCACTACTTCCTAAATTTCAACCTATCAGAATGTCTATATTAAAAAATTACAAAGAGGTTATCATTTGATCTATTTTAGCATGTTCTTGTACTGATAATTATGTTCAGTGATGTAATTTGTTGCATGGCCTTTGACTGTCTTAATGTCTTGTAAGCGGACAACCAAACCTAAGCAAGGTAGGACACAGGGAGGTTACACATGGAGCAGTTTTTAGGTGAGAATTAGCAGTGTCACTCAAGAGTAATCTCCTTGGCTCGGCACCTGTGGCTCAAGTGGCTAAGGCACCAGCCACATACACCTAAGGTGGCGGGTTCGAATCCCCAGCCGGGGCCCACCAAACAACAATGATGGATGCAACCGAAAAATGGCCAGGCGTTGTGGCAGGCACCTGTGGTCCCAGCTACTTGGGAGG
>NW_003852443.1:11505992-11534491 GCF_000181295.1 Otolemur garnettii | reverse complement strand
CAACTCCTGGGCTCAAGCGAGTCTCCTGCCTCCGCCTCCCAAGTAGCTGGGACCACAGGTGCCCACCACAACGCCCGGCTATTTTTTGGTTGCAGTCATCATTGTTGTTTGGCGGGCCTGGGCTGGATTCGAACCCGCCACCTTAGGAGTATGTGGCTGGAGCCTTAGCCACTTGAGCCACAGGCGCCGAGCCTGCTTTTCTTAAGATATAGCTCTTTAGTTTGGGGAGGAAATTTAAATCCCAAAGCAGATAATCTTATTTTAGTTGTAGAAAATAATTTTAAAATGTGCTGGCATAAGTTGGTAAAAATATCGGTATTTATCCAGTTGATTTAAAAAGTGAATATCTTCCTAGTAACTACCTAATTATCTCTCTTGATCAATTGAGGTTATGAAGAGAAATTATCAGTGTTCATGTGATGTGGCAACAAAATTATTATTTAATGCATTTTAACGAAGCCAATTGCATCTCTAAAATTCATAAAAAGTAATAGACTTCTTTAAAATGCATGGTTTGTAAGGAGTCCAAAAAAGAAACTTCAGACTGTGCTAAATTAAAGAGGATGCACTTGAAAGTCTTACTGACTATTTGGAGGTTATTATGATGCTGACCTGGCAGAAGTGAAGAAGAACGTCATCCTGCTGTTAACCCTGCATGAGGAAGCTGTGAGCCCCATGCTCTGCCCAAACACAGGCCGGCAGTCCTGGGGAAGGCTGGTCTTCTTAACCTCAACTGACCAAGACAGATAATTAAGAAGTTACTGGAAAGATAGTCACCTTTTAACTCCACTGGATAAATATCAATATTTTTATCAACCAATACTAACGCATTTTAAAATTATTTTCTATAACTAAGATTGGAGTGAGTCTAGAACAGCAATTTCTCCTTTCCTGACACTGCAGTGATTCAGACGTCTGTCTTGTGAGTAAATCGACCTTGCTCTTTACCTGAGGACATCAGGCATTTCTGGATCTGGTATGGGCCTTCAAGCCCAGGCCAGCTGTTTGCCTCCAGGCTGCCGTCCTTCTGGCTTCCACCCAAACACTCCCTTCCAGGGTCTTCCTGGACTACCCCACCTGTCTCTCACCTGGTTGCCCAAGGTGCCACCACCTGTTTTACTTATTTCCTAGTTTATTTTCTCTTTGCCCACTAATACTATTTTTTTAAATTTGTCATTTCTACTTCATTTTATTATTTATTATGTAAAATAAAGTATTTCCTGATTTTTATTTACAGTTGACATCCTTAGGACTGAGAATGGAGCTAGGCATTAATACATACAACACTCTTACCACACACTGGTTTAAGGAAAAAATATTTGCTTCTCTATATAGATCAGTTTTCCAAATTGCTTTGTGTTGTGAGGGTATCTGTGTATTTAAAGAGGTAATAGCTCAGGCTGGGCATGGTGGCTCATACCTATAATCCTAGCATTCTGGGAGGCCAAGGTGGGTAGATTACTTGAGCTCAGGAGTTTGAGACCAGCGTGAGCTAACGCAAGACCTGGTCTCTAAAAATAGCTGGTGTTGTGGTGGGCACCTGTTGTCCCAGCTACTCCAGAGGTTGAGGCAGGAGGATGACTTGAGCCCAGGAGTTTGAGGTTGCTGTGAGCTATGACACCATAGCACTCTATCCTGGGGCAACAAAGTGAAACTCCTCTCAAAAGAAAAAAGGTAGTAGCTTCCTCCAAGGCATTCTTCTTCCTGGAAACAGAAATGTAGTTCTCCTTCTGAAGGAAAACTGTGTCATCAGATTTCTGAACTAGTTTTGCCACTATATAGAGAAATGACATTGGGATACAAGTTTATTCTAATGTTAAAATTCTATTCTGTGATTGTCATAGAATCATAGACTTTTAAGAGGTGTTATTTCTGGATCACGTAGTCCCACCAGGGCATTCTGTAGTTGACCGCCTCAGAGGCTGTGCCTCCGGTCACCTGACCCCCAGCAGGGTGGTAGCTCCTCTTTTTTTTAAATTGCAAATTAAGCTTAATGGAGTTGTACTTGTAATTGAGCCATGGATCTAAAGAGTAAAAGTGGGCAAAGTTAAGAATGTCTGAATGGAGGTATCATCTTCCCCGAACTGTCACTTTTAAGCTTTGCACAGGGGCAGTATCGTAGCCAATGAGGTTTCTTCGAGGTGCAATTGACTATCGGTGATTGAGCCTTTCCTTACTGCCCTGTGACGACTTGCAATATAGTCAGCAATGGCAATTTTGGACAGTCTCTCCAGAGACTGAATAAAACAAAAACAAAACCAAAACCGTCACTTTTAGCCTTAATCCAGAAAGGAAACTCAGCTCCTGACCCGCTGGGCCCTGTGTTGCCAGCTGGTGTCTTCAGTTTCTGTTCACCCATTTACAGTAAACAGGCTTGGGGAGCAGCTCTCGCCAAAAACCTTTGGACAGTCTGGTGCCAACACTGGACAACAAATGGTGAGTCACCTTTGGAGACAGAATCTGTCGGGATCCTCAGACAGGGATCTGGAACCGACAAGTGTGTCGGTCTTGTGGCCAGTGGTGTTCCCAGGAGCACTTGGATCTGAGCTCGGGTCGGAGTGTGGGGTTGTCCCTTCTGTGCAGGGAGCTTGCTTGTGCCCGACGGCGCTGGGTTTTCTATCTTCCACAGTGTCTGGCGTTGTCGTTGGAGGGGTGATGGTGCCCGTGTGTGCATGCAGGTTTGTTTTTCAGGGTGCTTCATGTACCCACCCAGTGCCATCCTTCCAGTAACTGGGCAGTCAGCAGGGTGGGTGTTTGAAGGTTCTGGGGTGCATAATGAGATGCCCACATTGGCGGGCGACTGCCAGGGCACTGACCCGGCTGTGGCTGCATGGGTGCTGGAGTCACCAAGCCCAGATCCAGCCTCCTGCTCCCTGGCCACTTGCTTTGTGTCCTTTGCAGCAGCCCCTGGTCCTGAGCTCTCTAATTAGGACTTTTTACCACCTCAGACGAGCTCTGGAGTGACAAGACCCTGCATCTGCCCTGATCTGGTGGTCCTGGTGGCCCCTGGTGGAAGGGAAGGGCTGTGGCCAGTGGAATCCTGGGCCTGTAGGCCTGGCACTTCTGTCCTGGTCTCACTCTCAGACACACGGGTCTCAGAAACCAGTGTCTCTCGGCTGCAGTTATTAAATACTCTTTCTTACCAATTTTATTTTCTGTCTTTCTACCCGTTTTTTTTTTTTTTTTTCCTCTCTGGTTGGTGGCTTCTAGATGTGAGCCCATCAGAGACAAGGAGCAGCCAGGTGTGGCGGTTCATACCCAAGATCCCAGCCACTGGGGAGGCTGAGGAGGGAGGATGACTTGAGGCCAGGAGTTGAAGACCAGCCTGCCAACAAAGTGAGACACAATCCCCCCTTACCAAAAAGAAGGGGGACCGGAGAGAAGCAGAATGCTGGGTCCTCCTTTCCTCAGAATCAATGGGGGCAGGTTTTTCCTACACCTGGAGTAGTTAGGGATGGCAGTGCACAGCCTCACTGAAGGCTTCCGGGCTTCCAGCTCTTCCTCCCGCAACTGCCTTCACAGTGACTGAGGGCTCCTTCTTGATCTTGAGAGGCTCTGGCCCTTCCTGGTAAGCCTGGGCTGCAGCCTTCACTCCAGGGCCTCCTGCCAAGTCTGGGGCTATGGCGGTAAGAGGGGCATTTAGTTAGGGGCCTCTAGAGTCAAAGGATTTTGTAGAGTATGGGCAGGGACACAGAGCTGCAGATTAGGGGGCGGCGAGGTATGAGAGCTCAGAGGACCTGCATTAAGTTAAAGAGCTCAGCCTAGAAAATGGGCCATCTGCCCCACCCTGATAAGTCCTCCAAACTTTAGTTTATTTTTTTAGTGTCACCAAACTTTAAAGTCACTCTTTTCACCAGCCTAGGTAATCATAAAACTTTAGAATTTATTCATTTCTTTTGAGTAGGATGATGAATATCTCTACCTTTCATTTGGACTTTCTTAAGCGAAACAGAAAAATAAACTATAAGTTATCTTGCTCTGAATTGTTTATTTTTGAGAATTTCACTTGGGTATTTAATAGTATTAGAGTCCTTTGAAGTATTTAGGTTGGGGCCAGGGTAATGTAAAGTTCCGGAAAGAAATAAAGGGAGTGTAAATATCAGAATAAAAGAAAACATTATGTTCATTTTTTAAAGAAGTCACTAATCTAATAATAATAGAAGCACCATCTGCTGTAAGTTAAATCACCTCTCTAGACCATGCACCCAGCTACCAATGATAAAGGATGCCAGGGGAAGAAAAGATTTAGACCAAGAAATCTTAAGCCTTTCCTGCTAGAGGGAGAATGGAAAGCCAACACACTTTATGATTACATTTGGTCTGGTTAGCTGGTAATCTCTCCATTTTGTGCCAAGGGAGAAGTGTGATCTCTTTGCTTTATAAGTTCAGCAGGACCCTAAAATCTTCTGTGGCAATTAAGCAACCCCACACCAGAAAGGAAAAGAGCAGCTGGTTTTAAATTCATGCTATAACTGAAGGCCAGTCAAGGGTACTACTAGACCAAGGAAGTATTATCCTTCCCCAGTTAACAGTCAGTTTAGGAAAACAGTTGGGACCTGCTTTATTTAGCCCAATGACACAAATAGTTTGAAGATAGAGTTGAGGTTGGCTGAAAAATGTGGGGCCAGAGCAGAGAAGGCCTTGAATGCAATCACAAAGGACTAGATCAGACCTTCTCCCACAGGGAGGAAGGCAGAATCACACCATTACACAAAAGCTTCCAACTGGGATGGGCCTTGGCATTTCCCCCAGATGCTGGTAGATGTCAGTAGGTGTCAGAGATTGTCGACGTTCGGGATGGACCAGGTTGACACAAAGAGGCTACTGTAGGGCTTCAGTTATGAAGTGATGAGAAGGCAGGCCTACGTGGATGGCTTGCAAATGAAGAGAAGAGGCCGTATTTGAAAAATAGGAGGCAGCTCAGAGAAAGGTTGGATATCATAAGTAGAGGAGAAGGGGGCTTGCGGAAGTTAATGACAATGTTAAATCAAGCAAAAGCATTTTTATCAAGGGAAACATCACTGCTTAGTGTATCATGTGCCTTGTCTATACTAGGTGGCCATAAAGTTCGTGTGCAATTTTAAAAGAGTGTGCAATTGAAAATTGCACATGAACTTTATGGCCACCCTTTATTTACCTACCTCAATTAGACTGCCCCAGAGGATAGGGCCTACCGCTCTTCTGTTTTGTTTGTATCTGGAGCATCCAGCCACGCTGGGCCAGTGAACAATAGGGGCTCGATTACTGGTTGACTAATTCCCCTGAGCTTGGGCAGAGAATACTGTCCCTTCTATTTAATGGACATTGACTTTATGTCCACTGTGTGATGAATGCTCTGCAGAAATTAGGGGAAAATCTATGCCAAGGAAACAGCTTACGGGTTGCTGCAATTGTGAGGGCAGGGAGTTGCCGTGTCTTAGACAAAGAAGACACTACAAAACGAGACGAAATAAGGCCCGTGCTTGGCTGTCCCAGGACAGAAACTGAAATCCCTGAAGATAAGTGATTTAGTGTGAGTTCGTGAAGTTGGTTGGACTAAAACAAGTCTTGGTTAAAGGTGGGAGTGGAGAAAGGTGTCTCAGGAAGACAGAAACAGACAATGCAACGAAAAGGATGCGTTTGCTCCAGCTGAGAGGTTCACACCAGCACGGGGAAGCAAAAAGCTTTCCAGACACAGCCATGTCCTTGATGGGTATGTTACAGCCAAGCATTGCAGACCCTTCATTAGCTTTCAATCATGATGCTTTTATTATGCATGCTCCCATTATTAAAGTTATTCTGGGCTGGGAGAATGAACTACAGCTAGGATAAGACACTTGCAAAAGTAAGACAGTCACCTTACCAGGAACTCAGAAGTTTCTAAGCCAATCTGCAGTCAAGTGATAAGGGTTCATGGCTAATGTGGCCTTGGAACCATCCTCTTGGAGGACTCTCTGCCATGCAGAGTGGGATAAAAAGTGGCAGGTCAAAACAACAATGACAGCTACAACCAAAAAATAGCCAGGCATTGTGGTGGGTGCTTGTGGTCTCAGCTACTTGGGAGGCCCAGGCAAGAGAATTGCATAAGCCCAGGAGCTAGAGGTTGCTATGAGCTGTGATGCCACAGCACTGAACCTAGAGTGACGGCTTGAGGCTCTGTCTCCAAAAAAAAAAAAAAATGTATATATATATAAGTGGCAGGCCAAAGGACATGCATACAAATCCATGTTTTCTATACTCGAATAATAAGCAACACAGGCCAGGAAGAGGACTCTACCCTCAGCCGTCATTGCCCAGACCCAGACCTAGTTTGTGCCTGTAAAAAAAAGAGGTTTTATTTGTCCCAGTTTCAGGGATAGAAGTAAGAAGTATGTGTTGCTATTTTCATTAGGTCTATAAAATTGATGATAACCCTCCAGTATTAAAGAAAACACCTAGTTACTGTGTATGAGAAACTTATACAAATCAGCTGATGCTTCTCTAATCTTTATTTGATCTAAAATAAGGTTAAAACGACATTAGATCTAGAGTTTAAATATAAGATAGATAAGATAAATAGAGATATAAGAGCTTTTATCTTCTGTTCTCAAGTTGTAAAAATTTGCAAAGGCCCCAATTCTTTACATTTCACTTTTATGAATATTTGTTGAGAAATAATCTTAGAGAAAATTCTGGGAAAAAAGTCATTATCCTAACCTAATGATTATGTCAATACATTTCTATTTTTATAAGACTATGAATGCATAAATGTAGCAAAGCAATTGTAATCAATAAGATCAATAAAGAAATCATTTTCTAAAGTACAATTGTTTCATAGCCTATAGTTTAAACTTAGATAAGTCAACATATACTTAGATTACCTTATGTTTTTTTAAAAGATATGGCAATCTAAATAATCACCCTCCTCCAGGTCTCCTCACTCTACTTCTCTGGCATCTTACCTCAACTATACCACGCCTGAGAAATGAACAGCTCAGAGAGCTCCCATTCAATTAAAAGGCCCTGTCCTTGACCTGACACCCACACTTCCTATTGCCTGAATGCTCTCTGTCCTTCTCATGCACAACTCACTAAAGAACTCCTGATCTCCACTTTCTTACTCCCCATCCCCTCCTAAGTGCAGAGCCATCTGGCTTCTGCCCTTCCATGTTACCAATTTTCTGAGATCGGCGATACTCAACCTGTGGGTCGCGACCCACAGGAACTATATTAAAGGGCTGTGGCATTAGGAAGGTTGAGAACCACTGTTTGAGATAAGTCTCACTCTGTTGTCCTGGGTAGAGTGCTATGACATCATAGCTCACAGCAACCTCAAACTCTTGGACTTAGGAATTCCTTTTGTCTCAGCCTCCCAAGTAGCTGGGACTATAGCCGCTGGCCACAACATCCAGCTAATTTTCCTATTTTTAGTAGAGACAGGGTCTCACTGTTGTTCAGACTGGCCTCCAACTCCTGAGCTTAGATGATCCACCAGTGTCAGCCACCTAGTCTTCTAGGGTTACAGGCGTGAGCCACTGCACCCAGCTCAAAACCCCTTAGCTAAAGCCAATGACTTTGGCCAATGACTCCTGCCCAACAAACTGTGGACCCGCCTTTCAGCGCTTCGTGATGGCTCCCTTAGATGCCAGGCTTCTCTGTGGCTTCCACGTGTTTTCCCACCCCCCACCTCCCTTCTCTCAGCGACCTCTTTTCTCTCAGCCTGCCCTACCTCCTTGCACCACCTTCTCCAACCTCTTGGGGTTCACACGACCTAGAATCCCATCAGCACACCCTCCTCCTCCCATGCACCTCACACTGCCTCAGTGGTCACCTTTATGCCACAGCTTCAAATCCTAAATCTTTATCTCCTTCCTGGGTCTGTTCTCAGGGTTGCTATAGACTAGATTAAAGAATACCTAGAGAACCAGTAATGTGTCATTCCTGGGCGTTTCCAGAGGAGACTGAAGTGTCAGTTGGTGGACTGAGTGGGCAGGACCCATCCTCAATGTGGGCAGGCACTATCTGTTTGGTTGGGGGCCCCAGAGAGAACACAAAAAGGCAGAGGAAAAGCAAATTCCTGTCTCTCTTCCTGGATTGGGAAACCCTCCCCCTCGTGAAGCTGAGGTTTTAGTGCAACTTAATTTCCCTTGGACATCAGGACTCCTGTCTCTGTGGCTTTCATCCTTGAGGACTTAGACCAATGACACCTGAATTCTCAGGCCTTCAGTCTTAGACTGAGAGTTACACCACTGGCTCTTCTGGTTCTGAGGCCTTTGAACCTGGACTGAATCACACTTACCAGTGTCCCAGGGTCTCTAGCTGGCAATGGCCTGTCATGGGACTTCTCATAATTGTCTCCATAATTGCATGAGCCGATTCCCCTAAAAAATTCCCTTACACATAAGTACATATCTCCTTGGTTCTATCTCTCTGGAGGACCCTGCCAGAGAGGGGTTGTAGTGTGTAGAGGGCCGTTAACTGAGCTCAGAGCTGCACAGTTTCTAGTTCTTAGGTAAATTCTATGGTGGATTAAAGTTTACTGTGGAGAGAAGAAATCGTTTCTCTCCTGTTTCTTCAGAATTATAGAAATGGTGATGATGTGTACATGCATTTCTGGTTTCATTTGTAGAACTTCAACCTCAGGCATGATTGGAGTAAAAAATGGGGCAGGGGAGGCAGAAAGTTTAAGTGGGAAGGCAGAAAGATGGCTGGTGCTGAGACTGAAGCTCTTGGAAATACTGACCAGAGCTACACAATGGCCTAGGTTGAGCCCGGGGTGGCCAGGGGAGAAAGTGAGCAAATGAACTGGCCTAGCTTGGAATTGCTTTGGAATTTCCAAGGTCTGGATTCAAATTTCAGCTCTTCTAGTTTAAGCACAGAACTTTACCTCCCTCAAATGTGGTTTTCTCATTGGTAAAATAGAGACATTTATAGGGATGTTAAGAAAGTTACGAGGATGAAATAAAACTGTGAATCAGTTCCTATTGTGCCCAGCCCTTACACTCAATATTGTTAGGACCTGTTTTTATTCAGACCCTAAGAATCAACCCAGAAGCCATGTTAGACTGTACCTTTACCTCCCAATTCTAGAAATCCACTTTAAAACATGTTATTTTTTTACACAGTTTGCATTTTGGTGGCTATTCCTTTCTACTGTGTCTTCTCTTTCTCCACATCAAATGCTTTATCTTTAGATGGGGACTGGTAGATGGGGCTTTCCTAGCAGGTACTGACTCTTAAGCAAAAAATGCACTCTTTGATTAAAAAAGCAACAGCAACTCCCTGGTGGTCTAGTCATTAGGAAAAATAAATACTGGCTCGGCGCCTATAGCTCAACCGGCTAAGGCGCCAGCCACGTACACCTAAGGTGGCGGGTTCAAATCCCCAGCCCGGACCTGCCAAACAACAATGACGGCTGCAACCAAAAAAAAAATAGCCGGGCGTTGTGGCGGGCGCCTGTGGTCCCAGCTACTTGGGAGGCGGAGGCAGGAGACTCGCTTGAGCCCAGGAGTTGGAGGTTGCTGTGAGCTGTAATGCCACGGCACTCTGCCCAGGGTGACAGCTTGAGGCTCTGTCTCAAAAAAAAAAAAAATACAACAGCAACAGCAATGCAACAGAAAACCTTGGTTATCTTGGGAAGACACCATTTTTTAGCAATCCAGTTTTATTTACTGAAAAAGGTTCACTCCAGGGAGACACAGGAGGATTGAAGGGAGAAGTGATGTGAAAACACTTCAAGACCATAACCTCATGTAAACATAAATATTATCATTAATGACAGGTACAGAAAATTACATGTTTGATAAATGAGAGTGTATCAAAGTTGACAAATCTCCCTCTCCTTCCTGCCTTCTGGGCTCTGGCAGGTCCTGGGGCAGAACTGGGCTCAACTCAGCTTTTGCTTATCCTTGCTGATTTAATTCAATGAGCCGGCCTGCAAACACGGCTAGGGTTCCGATGATGCAGACCAGCATGAAGACTCCGAGGAGGATGTGGTCCATCACCATTGCAACATACTTCCACTCCTCGGCGGCCTGGGAGAGAACACAGCGTTAGAATTTCCCTAAGGTGGTTACTGGACTCACAATGTCAAGCTTTGCATCACGCATGGGCCCTTCAATTTGCAGCTCTCAAAGCCCTCAACGTCTCTTGGCTGGTGTTGTGATCTTTATTGTTTGAAAAGATTATTCACAATGATTTAAAAAGTAGCCTAGAAGTGGTCACCAAGGTACTTCTTATCTCTCGAATGCCAACCTATGCGTCCACCCAACCCCTTCGGCCTGCACTCATGCATTGATGGTTTAATCTCAGAGGGCTGATTAAAAGCCATGAAGCTTACATTGTTGGACTCCTGGTCTGACTTCATGGTCTCTGCGATGTATTTGATCCCCTCAATGGCACTTTTCACCTCGGGGTGTTTGATCAGGGGAGAGTGGAAGCCCGTGGGCGGAGGCCCCGGCTTCCCAGAAATGTCAGAAATATCAATGTCTTCTGTAAAAATCTTCTTGTTTTGCTTTTCTCTGGATGGTCTTTTCATTGTGGAGAAAAACATAATATTCGGGATAGTGTCGATAAAAACCTGATATAAAAAAGAAATCCATGCGTGAGAATTATTGTCACCAGGGCAAACATCAAACTGTATTTGTATTAGCAATTGTATCTTGGGAAAGTCACTCAGATTCTCTGGTTCTCAGCTTCCTTGTTCTTTTACTTTAATAAAAGGGCCAGACAAGATTTGTCTCAAAGCTTCCTTATATGTACCCTGGGGCCTGTCAAATTATTGTGGTTAACAGTGATGAGCCTGTAATGTGAGCACTTTGCCACTGGAGGGAGCACGTGCACAGCCATAGACCTCACAAGATGCCAATGGTGCTTAAGCTTCGGGACACTTCCAGGCACCGGAAATGCCCCAGCGACGTGTTCTTAGGCTCGTATTGTTAAGGAAGCTTACAAATATGTAACCTTCCAGTCTCACAAAACAGCTGGACTGTTTCCCTTTCTCGAAACTGGAGCATAGGTTTTGCCAGGAGTCATCTAACTGTCTTTATAGAGACAGGGGCTATTAATCCCCTCCAGAAATAGTACCATGTAAGCAGTAGTTTCTCTATCAATGCCTGACAAGTATTTTGCATTTTGCATGAAGGATCAGGGATGTTAGTGACTCTGTGAAGTTTTATCCAAAAAATGGACAATGTAGCACCTGTGGCTCAAAAGGGTAGAGAAACGGCCCCATATGCTGGAGGTGGCGGGTTCAAACCCAGACCCTGCCAAAAACTAAAAAAAGGACATTTTGGCAATGTTACATTTTTTAGTTCAATATTTGAAACCAAGTTTCTCACTAAAACCCACTCTTTGACCCTTTCTTGTCAAGCACCTTCCATCTCTAGTCCTAATTCTATTCTCAACAGATGATTTTTACCAGCAAAAAATAAGAAATCTGTTCACAAATTGGAAGACATATAACCAGAAATCTCAAGAATTCCATGGCATTTGAATAAAAAAAATTATTTGTCTTTTCTAGAGAGAATTCTTTCATTGTCACAGAGATTCTTTAAACTTGAATTTGGAATGAGCTTTGTTATCAATAATTCTATTTTTCTTCTCTCTCTCTGGGAAGGCTATGTGAGTTGGGGAGGACTTTCTGTTCCTAAATACACCCAAGTGATAGCTAGAATCCAAGGGGAGACCTGGAGCTGTGCCCTGTGTGAAGGGCACAGGGGCCATGTCCACTCACCTTCCGCACCCAATCGGGCATGACATGGGTGCTAGGTGAGCGGTGGTGTATGTTGATGATGATGACGGTGATGATGATGGATGCGGTGACAAACAACATGGTGAACAACATGTATTTCCCAATCAAGGGCACAGCACTAGAGGTGGAAGGGATCAACTCCACGATGACCAGAAGGAACACAGTCAGAGACAGTAAGACAGAGATGCTCAGAGTCATCTTTTCTCCTAGAGAGACAGAAGAGAAACAAAACAACCCCCTGTGATAGGCTGAACCCACCTCTTACCCCTCCCCAGCCCCAGTCATTTATGTGTTCAAGTCCTAAGCCCCAGGGTCTCATATTAAGACTGTATTTGGAGACAGGCAGGACCTTTAAAGAGGTAATTAAGTTAAAATGACTTCATATGGGGTGGGGCGGGGTGAGGAGGGCTAATCCAGATGGACTGGTGTTCTTATAAGAAGAGACCCTTAGGGTGCAGACAGATACATAGAGTGAAGGCCCGGTGAGGAGACAGGGAGAAGGTGACCATCTACAACCACAGAGTGATGCCTCAAAACAAGCTAACTGTGGCTCAGTGCCTATAGCTCAGCAGCTACAGCGCCAGCTACATACGCTGGAGCTGGTGGGTACGAATACAGCCTGGGCCCACCAAACAACAATGACAACTACAACTTAAAAATAGCCAGGCGTTGTGGTGGATGCCTGTAGTCCCAGCTACTTGGGAGGCTGAGGCAAGAGAATTGCTTAAGCCCAAGAGTTTGAGGTTGCTGTGAGCTGTGACACTACAGCACTCTACCCAGGGTGACAGCTTGAGACTCTGTCTCAAAAAAAAAAGAAGCTAACCCTGCCAGCACTTTGATCTTTGACTTCTAATCTCCAGAACTGTGAGAAAATAAATTTCTGTTGTTCAAACCACCCAGCCCGTGGTATTTTGTTGTGACATCCTGAGCAAAAGAGTTCGCCAGCAAAACCCAAGCGTGAGAAGCATGTGACTAGCATGTGCTTAAAGCATTATCCAAGGAATTTCTTTTCTGTAAAATTTGTGCCACAACCTCTGTGCCTTGAGTCTACTGCAGGTGACAAGTTGGGGATACAGGCGGCCAAGTAGGGCATAGCTACTGCATCTCAGGGCCTAGAATACCATTTCTTGGTGGACCCTAAGAATCCAGAGGAGTTCTGGCTTGGCAAGCTGGATGCAAGTGGTGGATTTTCTTCTGGGGCAGAATGTATTAAACCTTATGAGCCTGAACCACAGCCTGGCCTACTTGTTACCCAGCAGATACATGGGCAGCCCAGAAGAACACGTGTATTTTTCTCATTATGGGAGCAAGCTGCAAGACCAGAACCAAGCAAAGGGCAAAATCTGAAAGGCCAAGGGCTTCTCCTTGGCATCCTGAACAATCTTCTGATAACAATGACTTCATACGACTCACTTCCCCACTTTTATCTAAGAAGAAGTGTGTCTTCTAGGTTAGTTGTTTTGTTTTGCTTTTCATTCTAAGGAAGCAGGGATTCTCCTGTCCTGCACCTTTTTTCTTCAGGCCCTGTAGTCACAAGCATAGTAGCAGCAAGGCCTGGGCTGGACGGCACTTGGGGTATTGGGGGGGGGGGATTGATGCAGCAAAGGAGCTTTGGAAGGGGCTTTCCTTGGCCTGGTCTCGCTGTGGTGTTCCTGGGAAACCTTCACGTTGCCCTGATTTCCAGTTTGGGACTTTGCTCATGCTCGGTCCTTCCAGATGCTAGTGAGAGGTATGTGTGGTGCAAGGTACAGGGTGAGTGCAAGTAAGAAATCATTCGTTCTACTGATGTGTAGGAAGCAACAAAGACATGATTTCAAATACAAAATACAGTAGACCCTCCATAGCTGACCACCTTCCAACACTGACCACCTCCTTGAGTTTATCTAATTTTCATAGACCAGCCATGTACCACATGTACGCGTCAGTACAGTAGGCCTCATTCCTTATGTTGACCACCTCAGTATGTTGACTAAATTATTACAGTCTGCTGGGTGGTCCACTTACAGAGATTCTACTGTATTTATCAAGTTACATAAGTTGTTTTGATTAACTATAATGATATTAATAGCTAACATTTATCGAGCCTGGTCATTATCCTAAATGCTTTTCATGCATAAATCCTTTAATATTTATAGACACTCTGATTAGATTCCATAATGCCCTGACAGTGTTTCCTCTCTGGTCACTTTCAGAAGTTCCATTTGATTAGAAAGCTGGAAAAGTGTTTGTGTTTCATGTTTACGATCATTCTGTGGGGCGAGCACTTTCTAACTCTCTCTGTCTGCCTGCCACCTACTAGTCGCTTAACAAATGGCTGTTGACCGAGTGAATTAATAGTCTTTTCTTCTTTATTGGTAAGTTAGATTTAACTTTGTAAAAATCATTCTGGTAAAATTGCTACCTGCAATATGTTGGAGGACTGTTTGTACCAGAGTAGTGATTGCTGGCTGGCATATGAGTCCCTTTTTCCCTTTTTTGGTAGATTATTGGTATTTGATGAAATGATGTCCCAGACGTGAATAGTCAGTAGGAAGTAAGTGAGTTGTCTGGACTGATACGTGAGGAAGAACTACCCCTTGGAAGGTGCAGTCTAGAAAGCAGACATGCAAGAGCTATTTTCAAGGGGCGAGTGGTCGACAGGGAGCAAGACCTGGATTAGTCAGTACATAGACAGTGACTTCACAGGAGCATGCAAAGCATCTGTGATCACACAGCTGACCAGCACTCTGGGACACAGGTGGGATTCAGCTAGACGGGGCTGGTGGGTAATTCAGTTTAAGCAGACTATGGCTGTGCATCTTCAGGGCCATGCTCCACTCTCTACCTGCTCTGGACGTCTGCCCCCGCTGCGAGCTCCACCCACAGCGGCTCTCCTCACTGCACCTGCACGCTCAGTGAATTTGCCCTCTCGGCAGTGATGATCTGGGTCTCTCTGTCTATTTGTTAGCACATGATTATTTCTGGCTTTCCCCAAAATAGAAGTACCGGAGCCTTCAGTGCCGCAGCTGTCATGGCAACGGCACCCACCTGAGTCCGTGGGCAGGTAGAACACCAGGCCAGTGAGGAAGGAGAAGAGCAGACAGGGGATGATGACGTTGACGATGAAGTAGAGCGGCAGGCGCTGCATGACGAAGTGGTAGGTGATGTCCAGGTAGGGGGTGGTGCCACAGCAGGCGTAGAACACCTGGTGCTTCCAGCCGCGGGCCTCCTTGATCACCCACTCCCCGCTCTCCATGAAGTTGCTCAGGTCTGGCTTGTCACTTTCCTGAGAAGTGAAATAAGGTCTACAGATCCCCACCATGTCACTGGGGGATGGGGGGGGTCACAATCAGCAGTGACAAGGCCACAGGCGCTATCCAGCTCTGGATTGAATTCCCAGAGGGACGACCCTGGCCATTCCTGCTTTGGGGTGTTAGGTTCCTTTCCTGTCACACAGGGGGGGACTAGGCTATTGGTATTCTCTGTTTTGGCAACACGTTTAAGTTACCTGGGAGCTAAAACACATGTTGGTACCCCAGGCTGAATGACCCAGAATTCCGGACACCGGAATCCATCTAGGCACCCAGTTAGCTGTCACTAACAGGTGACAGCTCATCAGGAGCCTTCACAGCCTATTAGAGCCATCAAGCTGGATGGGTTCAGATCCTAACAGGTACTGAGAGCCCATGACTACCCAGGGGCAGGGGGAGACCGGAATCACACTTCCCAACTAGCCTGCGGTCACCACCTACTGGGTTGATGACCACCACAAAACCATCGTAGGTCCAGGTGCCCAGCTTCATGCTGCAGTTCTGTTCATCAAAGGGGAAATGGGTGACGATGATCTCACAGTAGCTTTTAAAGATGGCTGGAGGTGTCCACGTGATGTGGCCAGTGTAGTCCAGGAGTACTTTGGTGAGCTTGACAATGGCAAAGTCACCATCTGCACTGCAGTTGGGATAAAAGAGGAGAGTGGCTTCAGGTGGGAGATGAGCCTTCCACTCTGCTTGGGGATGTTAACAGGAGACAGCTGTTAATTATTCAGCACTAATTATAGAAGCTGCTGTCACTTTGTATCGATTTTAGCTTCTTATCTAGTGTTTCCCACATTCGATAACAAGAATCACCGGGGTGCTTTTTCAAAGTACAGATTCCTGCACACTGTCTAGATAAGCCACAAACCAGAATATCTGGGAGGAATGTGACAACCTACACTTTTCAAGACATAACAGGTTAAATGGGTCCACTGCATCCCAGATTTTTTTTTTCCAGTCTTCAGTAGTATTTGTAATTTTAATCTCCATCTAGTCCCTCCTCAGTATACTCTGATAGTTAATTAGGGAAAAAGACCAAAAAATTATTTATTTATTTGAAACAACCTCACTATGTTGCCCTCAGTAGAGTGCTGTGGCATCACAGCTCACAGCAACCTCTACCTCCTGGGCTCAAGTGATTCTCCTGCCTCAGCCTCCCAAGTAGCTGGGACTACAGGTGCCTGCAACAACGCCTGGCCATTTTTTTGGTTGCAGTTGTCCTTGTTGTTTAGCAGGCCCAGGCTGGGCTCAAACCCGCCAGCTCCGGTGCATGTGGCTGGTGCCCTACTCACTGAGCTATGGGGGCCGAGCCAAAAAACAAGAATTTTAAATTAAAGCACCTCCAGCGGTTCATTACTGTGGCCAGCAGGCTGGCAGAGGAGTCTACTCCATCTAGAACTTAGTGGAGTGGGAGACAAACTCAGATGCCGCCAAGGCCGGCAGGCGAGGTCAGTGCGGAATATAGAGCCAGCTCCTCTCAGGAAAGCCTCCGTGTACAGCACCACCCATGGTGTCCACGTGGGAGTGAAGGCCCAATGCTGATAGACATTCGGGCTTTTCCTCAGAAGTTGGAAATCTAAGTTTATTTTATGTTATTTTATTTATTTGTTTTTTTGAGACAGAGTGTCACTATGTTGCCCTTGGTAGAGTACTATGGTATCATAGCTCCCAGCAACGTCAAACTCGTGGGCGTAAGCAATTCTCTTTCCTCAGCCTCCCAAGCAGCTGGGACTACAGGTGCCTGTCACAACACCCGGCTATTTTTGTTGTTGTAGTTGTAGTTGTCATGGCCAGGTGCAAACCTGCCACCCCGTGTATGTGGCTGGTGCCCTAGCTGCTGAGCCACAGGTGCCGAGCCTAAGTTTATTTTTTTAATAAAAAACTTTCAGATTTGTAAATGTTGGATTTTTCTGGAGAGGCTAAACAAAAATCCAGATTTTAATGTGATAGTTCTCAATTTTCAAATGTTGTCAATAATTTCTAATTTAAAACAAGACCATGGGAAGCGCTAAATACTAACAACCAGCCACTGGTGCAGGCCTTGCTCAGGGGCAGCTTATTCTTTCTGTGCGCAGCCTGTGTTCAAGGGCGTCAGAAGAGATGTTGAATGGGTGGTGGTGGGGCTTGCCTCAGGTCGGCTTCAGAGACCTGATGTCATGTGTTGGTCACTTGAGAAGAAAATTCAAGAGATTTTCTTCCCATTGATTTTTCCTTGGGACTGAAGTGGGGGCTCTTTATCAGAAAACCGTGTGGCACTGAGCATGCCCAAAAGAACCTCAAAGAGCAGAGAGCCATAGGTTGGTCACAGTTTCTCCCCATAAACAGGTAAGACAGGGCTCTCTCTACATCAGACTGTTTCTGAGTGAGTGCGTCACAAACACTGGACAATTTTCATTTGCTTCCCCCAAGTTCTCACTGAAAGAAAAAGTTGATGTAAGGTACTCTGCTTTACCAGCCCATTTGTTCAAAAAGCCTGCACAAATGATCAGATGATTTGGCTTAAGCTTGAACGGATAATATGCAGTAGAAAATCAAGGTTGGGGAGGGGCCATCTTAGAGGGTATCATTTTCATTCTCTAGCACGGTCACCTCCCCTAAATCTGCTAGGACACACAGCTTGCTCAGCCCCCAACACATGTTGTGTAATGTCAGACCATAAATCCTCCAGGCCGATGTTGAGTGCTCCTGTCTGGGAAGGATGCTCTTTGAAAGGAGCATTCCCTGACGAATGAAGGGCACATGATAATGAAAGTGTCATTAAACCAGAGCGTCTCGAATCACATTCTAATTTCATAACATGCGGTCTGTTTCGGGGCCCAGTACATGGGCAATGTGGGCGTCCTGGGCCATCACAGCGGACAGTGCCGGGTGGCACTCAGGATGTAATGCATGGTAGCCCCAGGAGGTTCAGGCCTATTTGGTAGGGAGGACATTTGATTCCAAGGAACTCAGTCATATGACATTTTAGGTGCCTTGGATGTTTGCCACATGCCCTTCAGGAGCTCTTGGGGGTTAAATGTCCCCCCACCCCCAGTCCAGATTCAATTTGGCTCTGATAATCGTTTCTCTTCATGACATGAGACACCATATGGCGCCCCTAGTCTGTCGACTTGGCTCTTGGTTTTGAAGGCTTATTTAACATCAGCAGTGATGAGAAGCATCCCGGCAAGCAGCCTGCCACCAGGCACTTGGCTCCGCCTGCCCCAGGACCACCCCCATTCTTCCCCTTGCTGTGTTGCTTACTTGTTATAGAGAACAAGGTCTGGACGCCAGATATTTTCTGAAGGAATGTGAATTTTTTTAATACCGCCATAATCGTCTGGATTCCATTTTAGGTTGTAATCCACCCATTGCTAGAAACAAAAACATTTTAAATCTAGTGTTATTGAGAGCCCGGATGGGCATGGCAATAGAGATATTGACAGAAATAGTGTTTGGACAAGAACAGTTGGATTCAGAATTCAGCTTTCATTTTAGTAAACAAGAACAGCAAACTCCCAGCACTGACTGCAAGCAGGCACTATTCTAAGCACTTTAACCTGTACTAACTCATTTAGCCCTCACAGTTCTGTGAGGAAAAAGCAATTCTTAACCCATTTTACAGATGAAGAAACAACCAGTTAGTATATGCAAGTATTCCAAAATCTGAAGAAGTCAGAAATCCTTACTTCTGGTCCCCTGCATTTCAGATAAAAGGTACACAACAAGCCTGTGCCCAACGCAGCAGATTTGGACAACACGATGTCACAGGTTGAATTGTATCCCCTAAAATTCATACTGATGGGCTAACCCTCAGTACTTCAAAACAAGACCTTATTTGGAGATGAGTTCTTTACAGAGGTCATTAGGTTAAGATGAGGTCATTGTTAAGGTAGACTGTCATCCAGTGTGACCGGTGTCATTATGGAAAGAGGAAACTTCAGCACACTTGTGTGTGTACGTGCAGACATCTCACATGTGTGCAGAAGGACCCCTATGAACCCTGTGAACGTGAAGACAGGCCTTCACTGTCTCCAGGAGAGAGGCCTGGACAGAGCCTGCCCTCCGGAGGAACTAACCTGACAACTCCTCGACTTTGGACTTCTCCCATCTGAACGTTAAGATGATATATTTCTGTTATTTAAGTTACCAGTTTGCGGTACTTTATTATGGCAGCCCGAGCAGACAGATAAGTATAGAAAAGGTCAAAGCCAAAACACATGAACAAAACCCAAGCAGCATCCATTCTCCCCTCAATCCCAAAATACTTACTTTCCACACTTTGGTATATACTCCTTCTACCCCAATTGATTTCCCATGGGCCCAGGTTAATTTCAGGGTGAATAAAAATGACATAAATGCAATTATCTAGCTCAATTACCTGTTTCAGACGAACATTGGTTGTCACGATCTGATTTACTTCATCCTGGAAAAAGATAAGGCCCCGTTTTTAGGGGTGGGGGAGGCACTGGGGGGGACGTCCTGGGGTGCGGGTGAGGAGGGGGCCCCGAGCACTCTCGTCTTACCACACTGATGAGCTGTATCAGCTGCAGGCCCACAGTGACCTGCACGACCTGGCGGTGGTCTTCCACTGGCCGCGCCACGCTGCTGTAGTTTTTAAATAGCTTTGCCACCAGACGGGTCTCATATTCAGAGCCCAGGACCAGGCCAGCTGAGATAGCAAATGACACCCACACTGTCAGATTTTGCTTCCTGCCCTCCACACACGTGCATGAGGAATTAAGAAAGAAGTAGCTAATTGAAGGCACACAGGCCCCCGTGCTGAAGGGATCCTGCTGCAGCCATTGTTGCCCCAAGTTCCTTTCCAAGCACAGTTGCTGGGGGTCCCTCCCCAGGCAACAGTGGGGCATGCCAGATTGTCACAACACTTGTACTTTGGACAGGTGACATTCCTTAATATAGCCCCTGGCTTAATCAAGTTTGGCAGGTTCACACACACATTAAAATCTTGGACTGGCTGACCTCAGACCTCATGATGCCATGAACAGCTGAAAATGGATGCTGGTTCACACTCCTAGAATGACCATAACTGTCAGAGGCGTCTGGGAGGCTGAGGTGGGAGGACTGCTTGAGCTCAGGAGTTTGAGACCTGCCTGAACAAGAGTGAGATCCCATCTCTACTAAAAATAGAAAAACTAGCTGGGCCTGGTGGTGCACACCTGTAGTCCCAGCTACTCAGGAGGCTGAGGCAGGAGGATCACTTGAACCCAGGAATTTGAGGTTGCTGTGAGCTATGATGTTGCCACTGCACTCTAACTGGGAGGACAGAGCAAGGCTGTAATCTCAGGAAAAAAAAAAAAAAAGTCCACAGAGACAGAAAGCAGGTTAGAACTGGGAGGAGAGAGAATTTTATGTAAAGAGTATTTTACCACAATTAAAAAAAAATCTCTGCTGGTGGATCTATGTTCCCTCTGAGTTGTTAAAATAGTCTAAGAACTCTGTGCTTTGCTGACCTGGGTCTGGGGCTTCTATTTGGAACATGAGCAATTCCAAGGACTCTTAACTACATTTTCTTTCAGGATGAAGAGCGATATCACCCAGTACTCTTGGAGCCTATAGCCCTTTCCTGTCCAGTATGTTATGTGATCCTCATCAGTCTTGGATGAAGCAGGTGGATGGACAATCTCACCTGAGATTCAAAGGCTGGATGAGTTGTCCAAGGTCATGCAGCTGGCAAGGGTGAGGCTGGGATTAGCTCCCTGTCATTCTGCACTGTGCTCCTGCACTAACTCTTAAAATTAGGAGTGCACTGTGGGCTGTCTGGGAAACCTCACAACTACATGTACCACTATTCCTATGAGAAGGTGAGCTCCAAATTCCAACCAGGGCCTTGTGAAGGATCTTTGTAACTCAAGCCATCCACGGATTAAGGATTGCCTATGTAGGTCTGGGAGAGGAAGTAGATACAGGATCCATTTGCCCTGATTTGTGTAACCAGACATCCCCTCTCCACAGGTTATTTCTGAGGCCACCATAGCTTCTCTCTGGGCCAAGAAAACTTTGAAACTGAAGGAATGAGATGCTTTCCCTTTTTGCTTAGTGGTATTAACTTATCACCTCTAAGACAAATTATTATTTTTCTTTATTATATTTTCCTTGAGTCCTAAATTTGGAAGAGTTTTTCAACAAAGTAATTGTTGGCTTGGCGCCTATAGCTCAGAGGTTAGGGCGCCAGCCACACACACTGGGGCTGGTGGGTTTGACTCCAGCCTGGGCCTACCAAACAACAATAACAACAACAACAACAAAATAGCCGGGCATTGTGGCAGGAGCCTGTAGTCCCAGCTACTTGAGAGGCTGAGGCAAGAGAATTGCTTAAGCCCAAGAGTTTGAGGTTGCTGTGAGCTGTGATGCCACAGCACTCTACCCAGGGTGACATAGTGAGACTCTCCATCTCAAAACAAACAAAAAAAAAAAAAAGTAATTAAGTTAAAAATAATTACCTCTTCTACTTTTATTAGTCAATAAAAATAATAATTTCAACTTTCTTTGTTCCAGACACACTTTTACGTGCTTTGTATATCCTAACTCTTTCAGTCCTCAACTGGGTGAGGGAGGTACTATTAATGTCCCCACTTTACAGATGCAGAAATTGAGGCACAGAGAGGTTAAGTGACTTGCCCAGATTTCATAAGTGGTAGAGCCAGAATTCAAATCCAGAGCCTAATTTTCTCAACCGTTCTTCTTTGTCCAGAACTTTGGATCTTCGTAAATTAGAATGTTATGCAATGAACTGATGCGTTTCATCCTCCTCAAAGTGTATGTTTTAATTACTCCATAAAGCTTTATTAAAGCTCCGTTTTTATATTAGCTTATTGAAGGCTTAAAATGATCCTATGAAGTAAATGTTCATCACTTTACAGATGATGAAACTGAGGTACGGAGAGCTATGAGATGTATTCATACTTCCCCAGCTAGTTGGAGGTGGGATGTAAACAGGTAGTTTGTCTCCTCCCTGAAGGTAAATGTATCAATCATTTCTATGTGGATTTGTGAAGGTTTCCATATAGCCTAAATATCTTCACTGTTACCTTCGTGGGCCCTACGTAGGGAACCCCTGACCTA
Organism: Otolemur garnettii; assembly: GCF_000181295.1. NCBI lineage: Eukaryota > Metazoa > Chordata > Mammalia > Primates > Galagidae > Otolemur > Otolemur garnettii. The sequence continues at coordinate 11,512,423 of NW_003852443.1, read as the reverse complement.
GCTTACCTCTACATTTTCTCTTCCACACCTTGTCCGTCCTGGGCCCCATCCACTCCACGGTGGGGCTGGGGATGGAAACAGATTGCTGAGTGCCTTGGCCACAGAGTTTGAAGCTGTGGCTTTGGCACTGCCTTGGGCTACTTGTTTTTAAGTAACTGTTTATTCCAGTGTGACAGGAAGAACATGTAATGGCTAGAGCAGATGGTCAGTATTATATAGCGGGAGAACTATGCAGACCAACCTTTGGTTCCACTAAGGAGAAGGGGAGGTGGGGGAAGCAGCCATGGCCAGCATTCCAGGGACGGTCACCCTTCCTCTCCCCCACCCTTGCCAGTAACAGGGGCCTTGTCCTTCCATAAGGAATTTCTGAGGACATTTTCATTTCTCAGACTGGCTTGGTTGGTGTTCTTTTGCTTTTTCTTCCCCAAAGCAGGGTAGAATTATCGATAGAAGACTTATAGGAATTGAAGTCAAAATTCTTTGATTCTTTTCCCAACTCTAATATGGTCTGGAGCAGGGGTCCTCAAACTTTTGAAACAGGGGGCCAGTTCACTGTCCCTCAGACTGTTGGAGGGCCGGACTGCAGGCCCTGGGACAAGTCGGCTGCTAAGCAGGACAGGCAGTGGCTGCAAAAACACCCGGCGGGCCAGATAAAAGTCCTAGGCGGACCACATGTGGCCTACGGGCCGTAGTTTGAGGACGCCTGGTCTGGAGAGTTGGTCCAGTTCTTTATGGATTCAGTGAATCACAGTACATTTCGTAAAAAAGTCAGAATATAAATAAATAAATATGTAGGTAATTACATAATGTCTAATCTCCCTTTTTAGCAAAATTATATTTATAATCTTTATTCAGATGGTGGCAATATTAATTCAGTCATCGAGTATTTGTTGAGCATTTACTATGTGCAAAGCATTATTCTAGGAGCTTTGAGACTTTCTAAAGTGAATCTGACACGAATCCTGTTTTCCTACCTTCACAGAGATTGACATTTGTCATTTATAAAAATAACTGTGAATAAATTGGAAAGTGGTATGCCATGAGAAAGGTGGCCGTGACGTCCTTGGGATTCTGTAGGCTGAAGAGAGGAGTGGGTTGAAATGAAATGTGCGGTATAAATAGAACAGAGAGCTTTACGTGCTAAGCTAACACAGGAAAAATGACTTTGATATAAGTGAGAATTCTTCCCAGGAAGAACAGAATTTAAGTAGGGGGACTCAACCACAATTTCAAAATGTTTTTCTTATACCCGACTGGTTCAATCTGTATTTTTATGTAGGAAACAACCCCTGGGTTAGGCAAAAGGAATTTTGAGCTGTTATTAGTCACCGTAATTCTTTTCTTAATCTGATGCTGGGCCTCTGCTGCCTTTGGCAATTTCAGTCTGTGTTTTCTGACTGTTCATGTAACAAACTGACTTTCCAACTGATTGCATTCCAAATTTCATAGACTAAGGGACCTTGGGTAGGTCAGTTCATGTCCTTCACCTGCAGTTTCTAATAATAAAAAATTGAGGATGTTGGACGCTGATCCAGCTCTAAGTGTCTATGAACCAGCCATGGGAATTGATACCAGCCAACTCCAAGTTTAATCTAAATACACATTACAGACTCTTTTTAAGCATGCATTTTTGGAGGTCTCCAGTATCCTAAGAGATCTTTCATGTAATTTTATAGGGAAATATATCAGTTAAGAATTTTTATTGAGTATGGTGTTTGGGCGCACGCACACACACACACACCAAACTAGCTTTGTTTGGATCAAGTCCAAATCGCACAGGATATAATTTCTCTGAGTTTAGGCTATTTCCCTCAACTCTGCTATTGAAAAAATTAATAATAAAGCTTTCTACCTCTTGTCCAGAAGGCCTGTGTTTGTCAGAGAAAGATTAGAAAAGAGAAATCACAGGCCGCCAGCCACCTGCTTCTCCGTTGGGATGATATCACCAGTAAACTTTTATGTGAAGCAATCAGCAAAGATCTCCGGTTTCCCTGCACCGGAAGTTTGGGATTCCGGCTCGTGTTCCCGGCTGCCGGGTGGCGACACGTTCTGGAGTAGAACGCAGGCTGAAGGCTGTATAGGTTTTATAGTTTCAGTTCAAACCCAGCCTACATAGAGTAACATCCTTTTTTAAAAAAAGAGTAGACAAGTGCATTCATATGGAATTCTTTTCACTTTGTAAGTTTAAAAAAATTATAAAATATTTCTATCTCTGTAGAGAGAGGTTACAATTATTAATGGGTTTCTCTCTCCAGCACAGGAGCTGTCAATCAATCCTTGGCATTGTCTGCACTCTCCCAGAGCAGGGGAAGGGTTTGTTAGCTATGTGGTTTGGGATTATAAGTCACAGCTCTAAGGTGCTGTTTACACACGAAAGCAGCCCCAGGTTGTGCAGTGGGGTCTACAAAAGCGACCGGGTCTGCGAGTGGTCTGAGTGCTTGGGTGGGTGACTCGGATGCCAGGGCTGGGGGAGGGAGAGACCTGCCTGTTTACCTTTGGACCCGGCAGCTCCTATTTTAATTGGGAACCACAAACTAAAAATCTTTATCCCAAACCCCAATCAAGCCAAAATCTGGAAGAAGCAGAGGCCCTGCCATTCTGCGTTCCCATCAAAGCCAGGCTCTGGTTTGAGGGCCTCTAGGGCTTTAGCCTCAAAGCAGAGCCTCCTCCCCACCCTGACCCCAGCACTTACCTGCGCAGAGGCCGAGGAGGAGAGGCCAAGGCTCCATGGACTGTGGCGGGGACTGGAGGCCGAGTGGTCGCCTGTGCTGCTCACTGCCACTCTGGCTGGGTGCTCAGCTGCTAGAGGGTTTGGCGAGCACTTCAGCCCAGTGGAGCTATTGTTTTACACCACCTGTTTGCTGCAGTGACAGCTGGGCTGCCCTCCGCCTGGAGGCCGGGGAGTCGCCAAGAGCTTCATGCCGTTACCGATGTGCCTCACTTGACATGATTTCGGACCCCTGGCAAGTTGAGTATGAACTGTATTACGTTTTAAATGCACCAGGAGTCAGGTCTTAATCAAAACACTTGGAGTAAGGAAGAAATTATTTTGAATGGTGAACAACCCCCTTCCTTTCATGTAAACCAGAGCTCCATCTCTGTGGGTTGATTTGATTAGGATCATTTGGTCTGAGTAGATAGTCAGCTGTTTGTGCTAAACCACAAAAGTCCTCATTCTACACACATGAAAATTCATTTCCTCTGCTTCAGCATTAGGCGGAGGGTGCCTGGGGCTTTTGGGACCGAATGAATTCCAGACAAATGTGGTTGGTGTTGAATCTGCTGCAGAGTCCCTCATGTTTGATTGGGTTTGGTCTTTAACAAAGATGGCTTCTTCCATAAAACTGGTTTTACTGGCCCCTGCGGGGTGTCTGTTCTAACTCCTGTCTGTGCATCAGGCATTACCTATCCCACCGGGCCTATTAGCTGGAGCAAATCGCCTACCTCTCCTGTACTGTTATTGGAGTAAAGAGTGATTACCGGGAAACAGCGTCCCACCACATCAGCAGTTGTTCCAGTTTCCTGCTTCCTTCCATCCGTTCCTCTGCCTACTCTCACTCAGGGAAACCAAGAGCAGAGTGGTTCAGCTTTTCAATTCCTTTGTTAAAAAAACACTCTAAGAAATAGCGGTTTGTAATGGCTCAGTCTGAGGAGTGTTTTTACTCAAAACGAGCTTCTTTGCATGGTTTGAAGTTAGAGATACCCTGCCTGTTCCTCTGTGGCCCTTTTGCAATTGGATCAGGTGAGAATGTTCTCTCATCTTAAGTCCAGGTCAGCATCCTGACAGATCCCCCCGTTCCAGTGGGTGCAAACAAATAATTAGAGAAGGGGCTTGGAGGGTAGAGCAGAGAGCTACAAGCTCACGTTATTTATATTTTTCTGTTTAGATTGCAGGAGATCAGTTAATTGTTCATGGAAAAATATTGGTTCTCTACCTTCCATAGTACAGGCCTGCAGCTGTCTAGCTGGGGAATGCATCCCCCTGCCCCAGCCAGCCCTGGCCAGCCCCTTGCATTGAAATAACTTAGGGGACCTGGAAAAATAGAGTCGGACCCCGACTTAGGTTAATTAAATTAGTAATTTATTTTACCTTGTACCTGAAGCTTGTTCTTGGCAACCCTAGGGGGAAGAAGGGAGCCCCCTCTAAAACATGTAGTATTGCAGAGAAAGGCTATAAAATTGATGTTGGAGGCTCAAAAGATGAAGGCCCATTTTATATATGTGGCAAATTATTTAATAAAATTGTTTTCCTCAGTTACTTGGTGAGCAGAGCGTCTGCTGAGCCTGTGGCTCTCAGAGAAGCAGTGGATAATAACAAAGTTAGTGCCACCTTGGTTTTTACTTGTTTTGCTTAGCACTTCAGTACTTTGAGGAGTTGAGCTCAGAAAAGACTTCACTGGTTGAAGAGCAGAAATGACAACAAACAGAATGAAATTCTAGAAATTTGGAGTCTAATGCTTTGAATTTCAAAGAGTAAGTGATAACATGGAAAAAGGGCTTTGAATAACAAAAGCCCCTTAAGACAGTTCACCACTACAGTGAAGGTTAAAGTCAGGGGGCTTTCTTCACACCGGAAGCTATTTTTTTTTAGAGACGGAGTCTTACTTTATCGCCCTCAGTAGAGTGCTGTGGCATCACAGCTCACAGCAACCTCCAACTCCTAGGAAAATAGATTTTGATGTGGGTGCTAACAGGAACTAACAGGATTTCCTGAAGGAATTGGATCTGGGATGGCATAAAAAGGCATTAAAGATGATACGCAGGGTTTTGGCTTATGCATTAGGAAGGATGTAGGTGCTAACAAGTAAATGGATTAAGGAAGATTGTTGGTGAGCAGGTTTAAAGGGAGGAAACTGAGAAGTTCTGCAAGAGATGGGATGAATTTGAGATGTCTATTAGAAATGTAAGCAGGCAGTTGGATTTAGGAGTCAGGAGTTAGGAGATCTGGTCTAGAGCAGATGGTGTTTAAAGCCTTGACTGGATCAAGTCAAAGGAATGTGTACAGGCAGAGAAGAGAGGAGGACTAACATTAAATAGCGTGGGGGGATGGGGGGAGAGAAAGATGCCCCAAAGATTGAGTAGGAGGCGGCAAGGAGGAGACCCTCCCAGGGAGGGGCACTCCAGAAGCCCATGGAGGTCCAGGGCAAGGAGCAGGGAGGGTGTTGCTGGCTTCCATGCTGCTGAGGATGCCACAGGATGAGGACAGGTATGACCTTGGGGCCTGGCTTCATGGAGGCCACTGGTGACCTTGACACAGAAAACCTGGCTGTAGCAGGTTTAAGAGGGACAGAATTGGAGGGGCTTACTGCAAAGGGTAACAAAGAAATGAGGTGGTAATTGGTGGGAGAAAATATATAATAAATATGTCTCTGGTCAAATGATATAGCTTTGTTTTCATTTTTAACAGCTGGGGAATATTCTGTTTGAGTGTACCATAATTTGTTTAACCAATCCCTTTTTTATTTTTACTTTTGGTTTTAAAAATAATCCTACCATGGACATCTTTATACATATAAATTACTATAATTTTCTAATTGTGGCCATCAGCTTCTAAAAGTGGCAGTGCTGGGTCATAGAATGAAAAACACTTAACATGATTTTAATGCACATCAAACAACCACATTTCCATTTTAAAGTCAATCAAAGTCATTTAGACGTGCTCTTCTCGTAGTTACGTTTTTCTGTCATACGCATCCCAGTTGCATACTATTGCATTGATTTGGGTGACTTTTGATTAGCATCTGTCTCTCCCACTAGACTCCAAACCAGTAAGTGCAGAGATGGCATCTGTTTCTGCTCAGCACTGTACCCTTAGCTTTTGGCCAACAGCCTGTCATGTAGCAGGAAGTCGGTACATATAATAACTGTTGCTGAGAGAATGAATGGATGTAAATCTTAATTCAACAATTAGGGTAGACCATCACACTGAATAATGCCATTTGGGGATAAAATCAGGTGTGATCAATCACCTCTAATGCCATGTAGAGTATAGCTCCAAATGTGTTCCTAATTGACTCAGGTGTGAATGGAGTGTACCACTTTTATATTAAACTCCGTTTTCTTGTGTGGCTTACCAAATGGAGTAATTATGGATCCTCCCAAGGTCACTTCTTTGGAGAAAACAGTGTGGCTCCCTTAGCTAACTTCCCAGCTTCCAGTGTTGTGTGCCTTGGCCCAGTGGCCAGCAGGTGGCAACAAATGGTCACTGAAGCCAGCAGCAACGGGGGAGTACTGAACGCCCTTTCCTGTGGGGCCGCTCCTTTGCAGTTCCCCGGGACCTGTGTGGTGGAAATACCCAGCAGGCCAGCCTAGCCAGCACTTTTCTGGGAGGTGCTCAGGCGCATTCCTGGGGACCCCTGGAACAGCACTCTCCCCACAGAAGAGTCCGGAGAGAGGGGTTGGCTCTCAGCCCCAGAAGAGAGTTCAACTTT
>NW_003852443.1:11501410-11503182 GCF_000181295.1 Otolemur garnettii | reverse complement strand
GGCTATCTTTTGGTTGCAGCCGTCATTGTTGTTTGGCGGGTCCGGGCTGGGGATTCGAACCCGCCACCTTAGATGTACGTGGCTGGCGCCTTAGCCGGTTGAGCTATAGGTGCTGAGCCGATTTGGATCTCTTGAACTGGGTCAATCACCTGAGGACTATCCAAAGTGGTACCCTGGGTGTGTGGTTGAGGGAAGGTGTGATTTTCCTTTCCCAATTGTTGCCTTGTGGGGGGTGGAGTGACTTAATTGCTGGTATTTCTCCACAGCTGAGAGTTCAAGCCAGAGTAAGTGATATACTAGGGTAAAACAGAGACCAGCTGAAAACAAGACAGAGACACCTAGCCCCATCACACCAAGCAGAGCCCCAGTTTTTCAGGCCATAGCACTTCATGGGTCCTTGGCAAAGCTGTAGGGGAAAAGGTACAGACAGACACCAGTCCCAGCCTTTGGGCAAAGGACTAGTTAATCACTACTCCTGGAGCCTGCAACCCAACTACTTATCTGCTCAACTAGCCAAACGGTGTAAATTCAGCATGGGGAGGAATCAGCGGAAAAACTCTGGTGACATGAATAACCAGAGTAGATCAACCCCCCAAGGAAAGGCATGGCAGATGCAACTGAAGACCCCATCCATAAACAGATGGCTAAGATGACACAAATTGAGTTCAGAGTCTGGATAGCAAATAAGATCAACAGAATGGAGGAAAGGAGGGAATCAGAATTTCATGTTATTCAAAAGATGTCTCAAGAATTCAATGATTTCAAACATAAAATGACCAAAGATTTAGATACATTGAGGCAAGAGTGTGCAGCCCTCAAAGATCTGAAAAATATGGTAGAATCCCTCACTAACAGAATGGAGCAGGCAGAAGAAATAATCTCTGACATTGAAGACAAAGCTTTTGAGCATGCCCAAGAGCTCAAAGAGGAAGAGAAATGGTGAGCAAAAATGGATCATTCTCTCAGAGAGGTCTGAGATAATTTGAAGAAAACTAATATTCACCTTAAAGGAATCCCTGAAGGCGATGAAGTTGCTTCACAAAACATAGAGGCTCTTCTTCATGAAATTATGAAAGAGAACTTTCCAGATATGCCAAGAGATTCAGAAATTCAGATAGCAGACAGTTTCAGAACCCCAGCATGACTCAACCCGAACAAGACATCCCCCAGGCACATTATAATTAACGTCACTAAAGTTAATATGAAAGAGAACTAGACATAAGAAAAGCAACTAGACATAAGAAAACCATAACCTACAAGGGGAAGAATATTAGAATGACTGCAGATCTCTCTGCTGAAATGTTTCAGGCTAGAAGAGGATGGTGATTGACTTTTAATCCCCTAAAACAAAATAACTTTCAACCCAGAATCCTGTATCCGGCTAAACTGAGTTTCATTTATGATGGAGAAATTAAATACTTTAGTGACATTCACATGTTGAAGAAATTTGCCACTAAACCAGCTCTCCAGGATATTCTCAGACCTATCTTCCCTAATGACCAGTGCAGTCCTCCACCACAAAAGTAAACTCACTCAGAAACTTTTAATCAAATTCCAACTTCCACAGTGGCGAAATGATTAAAAACATCCACTGGACTTTCAAAAAACTTGATACACAAAATTTTACCAGGCTTATCAATATTCTCAATCAATGTGAATGGCTTAAATTGTCCTCTAAAGAGGCACAGGCTGGCTGACTGGATACAGAAATTCAGGCCAGATATCTGCTGTGTACAAGAATCTCATCTTACCTTAAAAGATAAATGATGTAG
>NW_003852443.1:11497384-11500943 GCF_000181295.1 Otolemur garnettii | reverse complement strand
ATGAGATTTCAATTATCAATATTTATGCACCCAACCAGAATGCACCTCAATTTATAAGAGATACTCTAATAGACATGAGCAACTTGATTTCTCCCAGCTCCATTATAGTCAGACATTTTAATACTCCTTTGGCAAAGTTGGATAAATCCTCCAACAAGAAGCTCAGCAAAGAAATTTTAGATTTAAACTTAACCATTCAGCATTTGGATTTAACAGACATCTACAGAGCATTTCATCCTAACAAAACTAAATACACATTTTTCTCATCAGCCCACAGAACATACTCTAAAATTGACCACATCTTAGGCCACAAGTCTAACCTCAGCAAATTTAAAAGAATAGAAATTATTTGATACATCTTCTCAGACCATCATGGAATAAAAGTTAAACTCAGTAACAACAGGAATCTGCAGGCTCATACAGGAACATGGAAGCTAAATAACCTTATGCTGAATGATAGGTGAGTCAGAGATGATATCAAGAAGGAAATTACCAAATTTTTGGAACAAAACGATAATGAAGACACAAGTAACCTGAACCTCTGGGATACTGCAAAGGCAGTCCTAAGAGGGAAATTTATAGCACTGCAAGCCTTCCTTAAGAAAATGGAAAGAGAGGAGATTGCACTTGGATTTAAAAAAAATACACATGTGTAAGGCTGGGTGAGATGGCTCACTCCTGTAATCCCTGCCTTCTGGGAGGCCAAGGTGGGTGGATTGCCTGAGTTCAGGAGTTCAAGACCAGCCAGAGCAAGACCCAGACCCTGTCTCTAAAAATAGACAGGTGTTGTGGTGTAGTCTTGGCCTGTAGTCCCAGCTACTTGGGAGGCAGAGGCAAGAGAATTGCTTAAGCCCAAGAGTTTGAGGTTGCTGTGAGCCATGACTCCACAGCAGTCTACCAAGGGTGACAAAAGGAAACTGTGTCTCAAAAAGAAAGAAAAAAAACACATGCGTGTATACATTACAATATATGTGCCATCTTTCTATTTTATTTTATATTTTATTTTTGAGATAGAGTCTTGCTCTGTTGCCTGAGTAGAGTGTGGTGGCATCAACATAGCCTGCAACAACCTCAGTCTCTTGGGCTCAAGTGATCTTCCTGCCTCAGCCTCCAAGTAGCTGGGACTACAGGCATGAGCCACAAGGCCTGGCTAGTTTTTCTGTTTTTAGCAGAAACGGGGTCTTGCTCTTGCTCAGGCTAGTCTTGAACTCCTACGCTCAAGCAATCTACCTGCCTCCGCCTGCTTGAGTGTTAGGATTATGGGCGTCAGCCACCCCACCCAGCCTTAACTTTCCTTTTAGAAGGAGAAAAGTCTGAGTGCCCCCCTCTCATGGGATATGTTGTCTCTGGGGAACATTCTACCAACTCATGGCAGGTGCAAGTGTGGACTATGGCCACGAGCAGGTTCAGAGCTCACAGGATGGAAGCTAGGCCATGGCCACTGCAGCCGTTAGGGCTCTAACTACTTGATTAAGGTAGGAGATGCTTTCATGGCAAAATTCTTCTACGGCCAGCTCTCAGACTCTCTGGGACAGACATAAACCAAGAAAAATGAGTCAGATGCAGAATCTGACGTTTTCTACTCCTACCCCCTGCTGGCAACAAAAAGTATTGTATGTTTAAAACTTTTCTTTGTGGTGCCAATCTGGGTAATAGCAATCTGAAGGAAAACTGCCTCCGCCTGGGAGGATAAGTTGAATGACAAATGAATTGAGGCAGAGAAAAAAGGGAGGTGAGAGAGAAAATCTGGCATCAGGAGAGGTTGGGGGAAATAGAGAGAAGGAGGAGATATAATTGGCCAGCGAACTTGAGAGTGAGAATGCAGTCCAAACGTTATTTTTAAGGAGCTTTGTTGGAGATTTAATATACACTCCTACCTTTGGCATTTTCTTAAAAGACAGAAAGATTTTTTCTATTCTATTTTTTGGCTGGACTGAACCAGAGCCAAGACTGGACCGTGTAGGATCCTAGGTTTATTTTGGTTACATAAGTAAGTTTCCCTCCTTGCTAAAATGTGGAATAGTCAAGGCCATGGATGTTTTTTCACTCCCATTTTGTCAGCTGCTTGAGTTTCTATTCTGAGGGGTGCTAACTGTTAAACATTGTTATGCACTCGTGTTCCCTAAATAACTTTTAATTAGGTTTAATTTGGACTGAGAATGTTCTACTGTTGACATCATGACAGGAATTAGCAAAAATAAAATTAATGAAGAATTCACTTCAGGAAAAAACATGCACTAATATGACAATATTTTATGTCTATCTTAGAAGAGACGAAGATAAATTACATTTTTATTTTGTGTTTAAATGATTTTCTTTAAAGCAGTATTGCATTGGTAAAGTGGTTACTTAAACATAATTTTTTACCTCTCATGCATTTTTTTCTTTCTTTTTTTTTTTTTTCCACAAATGGTCAGGGAACTTTATTTTAATAAAAATGTCTTCTTTTTGATTTGGTCCCTTCCCCCACCACTAGAAAGCTGCTTTATCATTAAAAAGCACTCGATTTATTTAGACATATTCTTCTGTAACTTCTTCCAGCGTCACAACACCCCTGGGTATTTTTCACTTCTCTTCAAACGCTTTTCTCAGGAGAATCTGCATCACTGCCTCTGTTCTTGCCTCTTTATCTCCTTCAGTGAGAAGGTCCAACGTATCCCCGCCTTCCACAATGTTCCCCCATTCAGCCTGAGTTCACCTTTGTAGAATGCATCTTCCACCTGGTTCCTCCCAATGTCCAGGTCTGACTTCGGGATAACACGGAAATGATGGCACTACTTTCTCCGGGTCTTTGTCATCTCTGACCACGCCAAGGTCATCCTCAAACTCCTCTTCTGCCTCACTCATTTCCTCATGATCCTTCTCTGTATCAGAGTCCTCTTCATCTTCTACTTTTTTGTGGAGACTTTTTATTATTTTTTTTGTTTTTGCAGTTTTTGGCCAGGGCTGGGTTTGAACCCACCACCTCCGGTATATGCCACCGGCACCCTATTCCTTGAGCCACAGGTGCCACCTGAGACTTTTTAGTAGAAAGATTTTTAGTAGATTTTTAGAGCTTATATTACTTTTCAGTCTTATGAAAAATGGAAAAGTATCTTCAGGAGATATTTCTTTTTCTTTTTTTTTTTTTAGAGACAGAGTCTCACTTAATCACCCTCGGTAGAGTGCTGTGGTGTCGCAGCTCACAGCAACCTCCAACTCCTGGGCTGAGGTGATTCTCTTGCCTCAGACTCCCAAGTAGCTGGGACTACAGGTGCCGACCACAATGCCTGGCTATTTTTTGTTGCAGTTTGGCCAGGGCTGGGTTCGAACCCGCCACCCTCAGTATATGGGGTCAGTGCCCTACTCATTGAGCCACAGGAGCCACCCTCTGTTTTATTTTTTCAATAGAGACAGGGTCTCGCTCTTGCTCAGGCTGGTCTCTGAACTCCTGAGCTCAGGCAATCCACCCGCCTCAGCCTCTCAGAGTGCTGGGATCCTTTTCTGTTCTTTAAAACAATGTCGTTAGTTGTCCACCAACCATTAGTGCATAACCCTTTGGCTTTTTTTTTTTTTTTTT
>NW_003852443.1:11487490-11497235 GCF_000181295.1 Otolemur garnettii | reverse complement strand
CCCTTAGTCTTTTCCCAGGCATGAAAGCCCCTTTGAATCCTTTTAGGTAAAAAATCCCCCAAACATCAAAAAGAATTCATTAATTGTGTCTGATACCCAGTGAAATGTGCCTGTGAGGACTTTACACTGGGTAACAAACTAAGCTTGCTCTCTTTTAGTCCCAAAAGCTGCAAAGAAAGTTAAATAAAATTTATAGGAGCCTACCGGTTTGGACTGAGTTCCTGTACTAGGCTTTACAGACCAAGCCCAAAATGAAGTCGCTCATGCAGAAGTTCCACACCACCAGGCCCAAACTAAGTTGTTTATCTGACCATTTAAGAAACCAGGAGAGAGACAGCTAATAGCCAAATCTCCAAATAGTCCAGCCGTAGTTGGTGTGATAAGAAAGTCCCTTCTGCTTTAACTTTCATGAAAAAAGTGACTTTGAAACAACCAATCTGCTTTTTGTTTTCTTATCACACCAACTACAGCTGGACTATTTGGAGATTTGGCTATTAGCTGTCTCTCTTCACCTTTCTCTGTCTATGCAACCAACATCCTCTGCTCAGGTCGCAGGAACACGCATTCTGTTTTGTAGAATGAGGTGTTGCTGGAGTCTAGATTAAAAAATAAAAGCTAATTAAGATTTTACATTAAATCTGTTGTAATTTTGTCTTTTGACATTAATAAATGCACGAACAGGTTTTCTTTAGAGAAAGGCTGACATATGCAGGGTAAATTTGATAAGGGAGGTGGTAGACACGATATTGTTTACATTCTCAGTTTCATAAGTTTCTTAAGTATGATGCAGTTTGGTCTTGGGGCTGCTCAGTCAGTTACAGGTGAGGAGGAGAGGGTGCCGCGTGACTGCAGAAGGGACTGTGATTTTCTGTTCTGCAGTTCAATGGAAAGAGTGTAGACGCAATTGAATATTTATGACGTTTTATCTTCTTTTTTTTTTTTTAAAAAAAAACTTCTTTTGTTATCGTGGACTAAAAAATACTAAAGCGTATATCAGCATTATAATTGTCTAGCTAGACTTTTAAATATTGGCTAGCTAAGATTGAGTTTTTCTCAAGTACTATTTCATCTGTCATGCTATTTTAACTATATTAGCCTTACGAGGCTTTTATTGGCCATGATCAGTACTATTTTAATTGCCAGCTTCCACAAGTCCCTTCTGTGCTCTACTCCATGCATCAGTGGTGCTAGCTTAGTTTTGTCACAATTCTGGGCACATTGGCAGTCCCCAGGGTGTCTTGAGTCCCTGAATAAACATGTTGCATCTGCCTGGAGTTTCCATTTTACTTGAAGACTTGAAGAAATAAAAGTAATCAATTTATTTATTTAATGTGTTGCCAGTTCTTTAATTTGCTGTGAAGCAAACAGAATTATGCATAAGCTATGTTATGATTAAAACCCAAATGTTGATTAATACTTACTATGATAGAATAGCAACTTGTTCACACTTAAAATCCTAGCACTCCAGGAGGCCAAGACGGGTGGATAGCTTGAGCTCATGAGTTCAAGACCAGCCAAAAGTGAAATCCTGTCTCTATTAAAAATAGAAAAACTGAGGCAAGAGGCTTGTTAGAGCCCAAGAATTGGAAGTTGCTGTGAGCTATGACATCACAGCACTCTACCCAGGGTGACAGCTTGAGACTCCATCTCAAAAAAAAAAAAAAAAAGAATAACAACTTGTAAACCCAGAAGAATGTCTTCGTAGGTATCAGAGTTCTAGCCAGAGATCAACTGGTAATGCTAAGGAAAAAAATAAGATGACACTCATTCTGGGAAGCGTCGGGGTACAGCGCCACCTGGCCTTCAGGGGAAGCAGCCAAAAGACTCCTCCCATCTCTTGTCAGAGTTTGCTGTTTTTGGACAGGGACTCCAAGGACTGTAGGGAGAAGGGAAAAGGGACCCATTCTGTGAGATGAGATCCGAGAAAGATGGATGAGCCCTCTGTGGCAAAGCCCCCGAGGAAGTTCCCTCCTACCTCAGCGAAGCCCACACAGGGTGGAGGTCCTCCAGGCATGAGCCCATCGTCTGAGAGCTGTGCCCATTTCTCTCCAGACCTGGCCAAGGCATCTCCCAACTCTTGGTGCCCAATCCTTACCTTTAATTGGGTCACTGTTTAGCACCCCATGGTGCATTCCTGCCCTCACCAGCCTGCTTCACTGTGGCCACCCAGCCTGGCCCCAGCCCTGTCCTAGCCTTACCCTTGACCCAAGTCCAAGTTTCCAGTTCCTGTCTTTGTGTGGTTCACTGCCAGGACTACAGACCAAGTTCAACCAATGAACAATATAAAGCTTGACTTTTTTGTGAAAATAAATATGAATACAAAATCACACGAATGTTAAAAGACTTCAAATATGGGTGTTGTTTGCGCCCCCCCAGGGGCCTCATCCTCTGCTGCTGGAGCACCACAGCAGGTACTTGAGGGACATCAGTGCAAGGCAAAGGATTCAGTGCACAGGACGTTCCCCTGCAAGCTCAGGGGCAGTGCTCTTCAGAGGGCTCCTCCTTACTGGAATCGGGGGAAATTCCAGACACATGGCCTCCTAACTCAACACTATGCAAGGCCTTCGTCCCCTCCTCCCAATCTGTGCAAAATGTCAAAGCAATAAAACCAGTTTTCCTTCCTAGTGGTTTTGCCAATTTTATGCAGACTAGTTCTTTTCACTGTTTTTCCATAAAGTTGTTTTGGTGAAATTCAACTTTATGACACTTGTTTTCATTTCAGGAATGATAAAGGCAGCTTCAGCTGTTGCCGGAACCTGAACTCAGAGAGCAGGAGGTAGGTTCCGGGGGTCGCTTCAGTGTCCTGTGATGACTTACAAAACTGCACACACAGCCTTGGCTCTGCCCTCCCTTCCCATCCCTCACCCTTTCTTAGAAACACAGGAGCCAAGACGTGAGAAACCTTTCTGAACATGAGACTCTCACAGGACTGAGGGCTCTAAAGATGACAGGTGCCCCTTTGTCCTGGATAGACAATTGCTGCCCAGACCTTCTCCTTTCTCCTATGCTGGGGACTTTCAGGATACATTTTTCCTGGGAAGAAATGCACCACCAGGGGTCACTAGTTTGAGATTTGGTTGCAGTAGTCTGTGGTTGCAGACTGGTTCTAGACCTAAGGCAATGAATTTTGGATTAAGGTTGAAGGCCTGACCCTTCTCAGATAGCCCCTCGAGTTTCACCTCTTAAAATTATAATTTCCCAGGTGGTGCCTATAACTCAAGCAGCTACGGTGCCAGCCACATACATCAGAGCTGGTGGGTTCAACTCCAGCCTGGGCCTGCCAAACAACGACAACTACAACCAAAAAATATCCAGGCATTGTGGCAGGTGCCTGTAGTCCCAGCTACTTGAGGCTGAGGCAAGAGAATCGCTTAAGCCCAGGAGTTTGAGGTTGCTGTGAGTTGTGATGCCATGGCATGCACTTTACCCAGGGCAAGAGATTGAGGCTCTGTCTCAAAAAACAAATAAACAAACAAAAAAACCATGATTGCATTAATGTACACAGCTATGATTTCATAAAAAAAGAAAGAAAATAATAATCATAATTCTGCAGAGACTGATCTTTGGCATATGTTTTTTCAGAGAAAAATATTTGGCAAATGTGGAGGATTGTACCTCTGTGTTCACTTTATTTTTTTTATTTATTATTTTTATTTTTTTGTAGAGACAGAGTCTCACTTTATCACCCTAGAGTGCCGTGGCGTCACACAGCTCATAGCAACCTCCAACTCCTGGGCTTAGGCGATTCTCCTGCCTCAGCCTCCCAAGTAGCTGGGACAACAGGCACCCATCACAACGCCAGGCTATTTTTTTATTGCAGTTTGGCTGGGGTTGGGTTTGAACCCTCCACCTTCGGTATATGGGGCTAGTGCCCTACCCACTGAGCCACAGGCACCACCCCCTGTGTTCATTTTTATGCTAACGGCTAACTGTAGTGTTGGTTAAAGAGGCATATCATTTGTTAGACCGGTCACCTTAAGTACATGTCATCATGCCTGGCTTTGTGACACCCACACCTGCCGGTTATAAAGTGTACATCCCTTTCCGTCCTAAACCAGAGCTTGCTCTTGTGCCATATGGATGAAGACTGATACTTTGCAGATGGAAATTCCTGTTTGAGATAGAGACAGATCATCTGCCCCCTTCCATATGGCTTAGGAAGGGCAAAGAAAGATTCAGAGGAACTAAGCTTAGTCAGTGAGAACGAGGGAGTCAGGTTGAGCTAATTCAAAGGAAGAACGAGGAAGCAGTTTTTCCAAGGGAGACACACCAGAAAGCTTCCTGAGCATTGGTGTGACCTGAGTCATTATTCTGGACAGTGGTGTTGGGAGAGGGAGGAGGGGTGAGAAGAGCCACACCTTCAGGCAGAGAGGCTGGAGCCAGAACCCAGCTGCCTGCAATGGGGGGGGAATGGGGGGGTGGAGAGAGCACACACGGCTAAGAAGCTTGAGCAGGCCCGGCCATGCTGAGTTCTGCAAAAACCCGTGACCGTCTCTGTATTTTGTGCTCTGAATTCTCTCACCTTTAGTAAGGCAATTCTGCCCAGGCTAGCAGAGGATGTGTGCATATCCTTTCCTTCTCTCCCACTGCCAAGGAGACGATACCTGTTTGGGGACATACATTCTGAACTGTTTGATTTTTTTTAAAATCAGTTTTATCACCTGAAAGTTATGCTTGGTGTATTCATGGTCTGCATTTGTGCTTTCTGAATTTGCCTTTTGAAAGTCAAGTTCTTCTCCAAAAATGCACTCTGGCAGGAGATCAAGGCAGGGCCTCATGCTCTGCAGCTAATGATAAAATTCCACAGTGAAGCTTTCCCAGCGTCACCCCAAAAGAACCCAGAATTAGCAATCTGGCTCTGACAACCACAGCATATGTCCCCACACAGGCTGTGCACCTTTTCTGTGCAAAGTCCCTGTCCCCAGCTGGCCTGCCAAAGACTTGGTTGGCCTGGTATGGGCAGAGGGTGGCTCCAGGCTCTGTACTGTTTTTCCGTGGGCTGCTTGTCACAGCTCACCCAGAGCCCTCTGTGCCTCCTCAGGATCACACTCCTGCCCCTTGACCCGTGACAATGCTGTGGTTGGCCTATTTTGACATATTCATCCCTAACAGGCCAAAGATGAAAGGCAGGAAATGTGCAATTCTCTTTCCCATAGCAGGAGTGGTTGGACCGCATTGCATCACATTTACAGGGAGGTCATGGGATCCTGAAGGCAAACACAGTGTAGGCTGACCTCAGGCCCAGGGGCTGGTCTGGCACAGTGCGTGCTGGGCCCAGCCCAGCCCTGGATGGAGTCCCTCCTTGCCACAGATTGACCACAGTCTGGCTCTCTCCCACCACTGCCTGTGGCTGAAGCCACCTCCTCACAAGGTCACTTCCAGTGGGCTTCCCACTTCCTCACAGCCCAGCCAGCCCAGCGACGGAGAGAGCCCACTTCCTTGTAGGCCACTCCCAGGTCGTGGCAGCTTGACTGCTGCCGAGTGATGAATGTGGGACTGTCCTGCCTCTCCACTTTCCTGAGCAGGAAGTGCCTCCAGGTTCCTGAGGCACAGGTTTGGAAACCCCCAGTATTCTAAAAAAGCAGAAGTTGACCCCACTAAAACCCAAAGAAGAAAAATAAAAGCCAAGGCCTGGCTGTTTTCCCTGAGTGACCGCCAGCACTTCCTGCAGTCACCAGCCAGTTAGATGAAGCTTCTGTAAATGCACCATCTTCTCCGTAAGATATAAGTAAGCATCACTTCCACCCACACTCAGGATGTTAAAACATTTGAAGAATGATTTGTTCTGGACCCGAAAAAAAAACCTTGCAGGAAGAATTCCATTTCTCTTCCTCCAGGTGTGTGCCATGTGGCTGGGTTATGGGGGCAGCGGGGGCTGTAACTGGCTTTGTAAGTGGCTGTTTCCTGGCTTTGGTACAGTTAAACCAAGTCCACGGTCATCAGGCTGCAGGCATAGCACCTGAGCATTTCATTTCCTTGGGGATGATTTTTTTAAGTGGCTCTAATGCGCCTGATCACATTCAGATGTGTTCCCTGTGAGCAGGTGATTTCAGAGTGCAGTAAAGCCAGCTTGTGTGTGCCCAGATCCACACTCAATTTCTTGTTCAACAGAAGCCACTAAAGACAGGTACTCAGGGATGATAATGTCCTTTTGTGCTTTTATCTGGGACAGTTCATTAAGGTGGAGACCGCCTCGGTGTTGAAAGGACAACCCCTGCCTGTATGTTCCGGGAGAACGTAATTGACCACAAAACCCTTTTTTGATGTCACCACTGCCAGATACAAATCCAATTAGCGGCAGACTTAACTCAGATGAATCCTAGGAACATGGAAATCCCACGTTCTACAGCTAATCAGACCCATGGAATCATGACACATCTGGACGTCGTCAGGAAGGTGGGATTCTGTGGACACCAGGGGGCTGGATGTTCTCAGACCCTCCCTTGGTGGGTGAATTACGAGAATTCAGAGGATTAACATTCAGAGACCAGGTGAATGCTAGTCTGCTCAAGGCCCTAGGTCTAGGAGCCTCCCAGTTATAGTCCGAGGCCAGTGATATTCAAAGGAAGTCACTCGGTCTTAATTCCAGAAGAGCTTCTTTGTCCCTGCGTCACTCCCTTCCCACAAATCAGGATGGATTTAAGAAACCCTTTGTTTCTTGTTGTGTGACCCCTCTACCAAGGCATCAGGCATCATATGTTCTGACTCCCCTGAGCAGAAGCACACAGGTAATTTCAAGGTACAGATGGATGCTCTGGCCACCCTGACCCTCGTTTACATAATTATCGTTGCCAGGCAGGTGCCAAAAGGCTGGGTAGAGGGAGAAATGAGAATGCAAGGGATGAGTGCAAGAGGAAATACTGGCCTGGTTTTTGAGTTGTCATTATAATGGACTTTGGTGATTGTTAATCATTACGGTGTGGACTATAATGGTGGGAAGGGCACCCGGGCTCTGGCAGTTTGCTTTTAGAAATAAAAGCACCATTTAGAAGTAACCATGTAACTAGAACAGTTAGTGTAAATCGAATCTATCTGAAGCCAGGCTGAAAGCTGTTACGGGGGCTTCTCAGAACGTCAGGCTTCACCTGATTGGTGGTCCTGTTGTTTCAGATGTCCTCAACTGCCCGCATGATGAGTGTTCTGCAATCCATTGCCCCACTGATGGAGGAAGCCCAGATGTCAGGGTAGGACAGCAGGGACTGTGTGAGATTTGGAGGCTTTTATCCTTTTAATTGGACATGTGATGTACTTGGTCTGTCTAAGTAGAGTGGGTCTGTTCTGGCCTCAGGCAGACAGAGACCATTTGGAAAGAAATAGAATGAAAGTCCCTGGTATCGCAGCCCAGGGGCCTAGGAAATGAGCTGGAGCTTTCAGCTATAAGCAGCAGAATCCAGCTCAGGCTGATATAAGCAGAAAAGGAGTGTGTGGAATGGTCATGCTGTGGCTCAGAACCAGGGAGGGCTGGAGAGTACACTGGGAAAACAGACAGGGCCAGGCGTGGGGCAGTCACACCAGAAGCCTAGTCTCTGAGGGCTCTGTGCTGCCTGCTGTGGATTGCTGGACATCACAGTCCCCACAGACAGCTCCATGCTAGATCTGGCCACATGGCTGGAACAGCTGCCCAGCAGTCCCTCCTGGCTCCCGTACTCTGCAGCTCTGGTGCCTCACTCAAGTCCTCAGCTCCTAACTAGCCAAGCACAGACGGCTTGCCTGTGCCAGAGGCAGGCGATATATGTCCACCATGCCTGGGTTCAGATGCTGATTCTAACCCTTTCCAGAGGGGAAACTACTGACTGCTCTCTTGTCCTCAATTGGCTGTAATGAAGATTAAACAAGATGACAAGGTGACTCTTGACCTTCCGAGCTTGTCTTTTCCTGCCCCTACACCAGGCTGCTGTTGCACATGGTGGCTCTCTAGGCCTCTTGCTTCTCTTTCTCTGCCAGGCCGTTGCCATTTCTCTCTCTTCTTAGATCCTCCAAAGGGAGAGAGGAAGGGGATGAGGCAGGACCCACTGTGTCATTGCTCTGGGGATAGTATTAGGGGAGCAGGATAGAGGCTTCCAGGCTAAGGCAAAGGTGAGAAATGGTTAAAGATTGCCAGGCACCTGTTACAGTGCTCAGTCCCCACATGTGACACCAAGTTCAGACAGGACCTAGTTATATGCCTTCCCACAGGGAGGGGGACCGTGTCCGCCAATGAGGAGGTCAGCCCTCTACCCTTCCCATGGGGACAGAGCAGCCGAGCTCGGCAGAGTTCCACCCCCAACAAGGTAAGAAGAACACGAAGTGGGCTGCAGAATACTGGGAGATTTTTGAAAAATTATAACAAGACTTCTTTGTTTATCTTCTCCTCGGCTTCCGCAGCCGGTCTGAGTTGGGATAAATTCAGCACAGGAGGAAAAGACAGCGTTTCCTCCCCCACTCTCCTCCCATTTTAGGTGAGAGGAGGAGGTGGCATGGGGGATAGAGAAGGATCTGGCATGCTCGCCAGCTGGTGCTGCGGCTGGGCTGAGCCAGCGAGCTTGCTCTGCACCTGCACGGAGTGGGGCCCAGAGCAGGACCCCTTACCCCACTCCTCGCAAGTCAGCTTGGCCTCAGGCCTGGAGGGCGTAGGAAGCCCCCTCACACAGTGTAATCCAAGGTCCCACAACCTGAGTGTCCAGTACAATCCCACCAGCCAGACTCGGAGCATGAAGCTTCTGGCAGGAGTCATGTTTTTAGAGTACAGTCTTGCTTCAGAGGGACCCAGAGGAAGGGCAATCCTGTAGCCTGGGAGTGGTGATCCCTCATGCAGAGCACCATCAGATTGCTGAGGGATGACTTATGGGGCAGTCCTAAGAAGGGGAGCTGGAGGTATTTTGATACTAGCAAAAGGGATGGGGGTGGACGTGCAGTGGAGGGTGCCCTCAGTGCAGAGCTCACATGAGGGTCTGGAATAAGAAGGGGTCCCAGAAAGACTGGAAGGAATGAAGAATGGGGTCGGGGACTGGGGGTAATGAACTTGCGGCCTCATCGTCACTTAGACTTATGCTTACAGAGCTGATGTTCCTAAATACATTGAGCTGTATTTTAGAGAGGAATGCTGTCCCTCTGTAAAGACTTTTTTATAGCAGGGGAAGAAGCTAGGAAGCGTCCAACCCCACTTTCCAAAACCTTGTTAAGGCCTTTCATAAGAGTCTGGGTCTGGACAACACGCCCAGTCTCCTCCTGCCAGGTGTCAGTACTGGAGAAGGTGGTGTGAGCACAGAGGCCAGCTCCATCCATGGCAGGGAAGTGACTCCCCTGTGAGTTGGCTGTAGGGACAGACTTAAAGCAGCATTTTATTTATGTATCTATTTTCTACATGCTTTATTTTAAAATCTGGTTCTGGGCTCGTGTTAGGCCTAGGCTAAAGTAGAAAAATACCAGTTAACTCCTGGCAAATTCCTGGGCTGCAAGCTCTCAACAAAATAGAGTAAGTCTGGTTCACTCCCAAGATAGATGGGAAAGTACTCACTAACTTCTTGCCTGACTAACTCCTGGGCCTGAGAAACGAACCGACTGTCCCAGGACTGACCTTTAGACAATACCGGGTGGAGAGAATACTGAGACAAAAATGTATGAACACTGATACAAAGATCTATGGGGGGAAAGTCCTGAAACTAAGATGTATGGGAAAATATTAAAACAAAGATGTGTGACGTATGGCTAACTGCAAAATTCTGCTTCTGTACAGTGCTTGCTTGCTACCCTCACCTGAATGTAC
>NW_003852443.1:11481443-11486450 GCF_000181295.1 Otolemur garnettii | reverse complement strand
TTTTTTTTTTTTTTTTGAGTTGGTGCAGCCTACCACCAAGGGCAGCATCACCAGGGAGTCCCTGGCCACTGTATAAAGACCTAAAAAGGAACCTTGGGAGCGAAGACAGAGGTGTGTCGCTGTGCTGTCTTGATAAAGACATTACAAACTGTTATGTTGCATGTTGTATTAGTGTATTAGGGCCGTCATTACAGACTGGCCAAACTGCCTGGGGGGCTTAAGCAACAGAAATTTGCTTTTTTACAGTTCTGGAGTTGGAAGTCCAACATTAGAGAGCAGGACTGGTCTCTGATGAGGGCTCTTTTTCAGGCTTGCAGATGGCCGCCTTCTCACTGTGTCTTCACATGACCTTTTCTCTGTGCACACACACGGGCAAAATTGATCTCTGGTGTCTCTTCCTGTTATAAGGACAGCAGTCCTATTGGATTAGGGTCCTTATGACCTCATTAACCTTAATTACTTCCCTAAAGGCCCTGTCTCCAAATATAGTCACATTGGGGGTTGGGGCTTCAACGCAGAAATTTTGGGGGACACAATTCAGTTCATAACATACCTATATACATACATATGCATATATGTTAAAAATAATCTCCTGGTGGTGGAATATGAATGAATGTGCTTTGTGATCTCCAGGTTTCTGCATTAAGAATGTCTTACTTTTGTAATTAGAGGAAGAAAGCAACACATATTCTTAACTGGAAGGAACGGGTTTTTATTAAAATAACATGTAAAGTAGGATTGTTTCTAGAATTACATCTATGACCTGTTTATCCAACATTCATCCATGCTTCCATCTATATATTTGCACTGAGAGGTATCTGGAATTATATTGATCAAATGTTTGTGATAGTTTTTTCTGGATGTTGGAATTTTAAAGTGATTTTGCTTGTGTTCTTTATACTTATCTCTTGTGCTTGAAATTTGTAGTAAGGAGGTACAGATTTGTTTTTCCTCAGAGGGGGGGCATTGATGAACTTTTTATTTATTTACTGACACTATGTGAATCACTTGATTCTGTTACAGCAGTTGGTGGAGTACAGCCTCTCTGCTCTGCTCCTGGGGTAAGTCCAGTCACCAAGCCCAAACGAGCACTCCGATCAGACAAGGCTGAGTACAGCTCTGACCCTGTGGCCCTGGTCGTGCTGAGACTGCCAAGTCTGGGGTAGGTATTGCTCAGTGGGGAAAAAGAGGGATTTTGTAGGCTACACCTGGGCTCCATTTAAACCCACAGCCAGCAGCATCCTGAGCCTTTGATGTAAGCTTTGCAACCAGCTGGGAGTCTCTCAGAGCTGGCTGGGGCTCTGAGAGTCACAGTTCCAGGGTGACTGCTGTGGGCCTTCGGGGCCTTCCTGCCTAGTGCAGTTTTCATCCTTGCCCATGTCTCTACCTCCCCTGCCACCCTGAAACTGGGGTAGGGACCTCTGTGGAAAGATCTCCAAAGGCTCTGGGTTTGGAGGTCACCAAGGTCAAGGATGTGACTATTGAATGTCTTTTAGCTCCAGTAGGACAGACAAGCAGCCTTCCTTGTGTGTGGATTTGCAGAACATATCTGGAGCGTTAGAAAGCAGGGGAGCAGTGGCATTTTCCCTCCAGGGGTGGGAGTGAGAATGACACACCCTTAACAACCGTGATCCTAGACACTGGGCTAGCAGCCCTCCCTGGCATATGCTTTGTACCTAGAGGTGTACAAGGATGATCACAGAAGTGTTTCCTGAATAGTCCCAAACTGGAAACCACCATGAGGGCACATAGCAGATGTTCCTAAATAAATTGAGCTGTATTTTAGAGAGGAAAGCTGCCCCTCTGTGACGATGAACTAACTACAGGTAGCTACAACGTGGATGTACCCTACAAGCATGAAGTTGAATGAATGAAGTGAGTCCAAAGACTATCTGAAGCATTATTTAATTCACGTGAGATTCAATGAGGAGCAAACCAAACCATAATTTTTAGGAATGCATAGAAAAGTGGTAAAAATCCAGGGGGGGAAAATCATGAAAAAAATTTATAAAATTTAGGATAGGGCTACCTAAGGGTGAAAGGAGGAAGTCAGAATCAGCCAGGAGGATGGAGAAACTCCTGGGGTGCCTGGCAATGTTCTCCTTCTAAATCTGGGTGGTTGTGACAAGGATGTTTGCTTTATAATTTTCATTAAGCTCTCTAATTACATGTGTTTCTCTGAATATGTTATATTTCACCATGAAAATGTTAAAAAGAAAAATGCAAAATATAGCAGGGGAATGTTCCAGGCTTCACATCTAGAAATGGCTGCTGTTTTTACCCAGAGGCTTCCTTTATTTCACGGCGTTCAAGCAGCATTTGTCCAAGTCTATGGCCAGGGTCATACATCAGTATGCTTTTATTTACCAGGTTCTATGAGCTTGGTCTTATGCCAGGTACTCTGTGTGGGTGTGGTGGGGGGAGGGGGACACAACATTAGGAATAACAGTGAAAACACTAGACCAGGCCAGTGGAAGTCTCTAGACCTTCTAAGAAGCTCAGTGAAAGCTATGGGACCTGGATAAGCTTCGCTGGTCCTCAAGATGGACTTGGGAGCCTAGGGGGAAAAGGCATGTGGTGAAAGTCTCCTTGGATGATATAGTGGAAGCCAAGTGTTCTGGATCCTGGTTCAGGAGGGTTTGGAAAACCAGGAGGATGGTGGTCCCTCTCCCACATTGTTACTGGTCTTGGTCTGTCAATTAATCAATAGATTATCAATTAATTCAGTGCTGCCCTCAGATATATCTAAAATATCAATAAAAGGAAATTGAACTAAGAAGATATGCAGAAACCCTGGGAGAAAAATAAGTGAGTGAATATGAGAATTTAAAATGGATGCAATTATGCGTATTGCCAAACTCCGGTAGAAAACAATCCTCACAGCTCCAACAAACACATCAGTCAAAAAGTTCACGGGCACTTGCTGTGGAAAACAGTGTGACACTCACTCAGAGTCAAACACAGAGTGACCACATGGTCCAGCAATTCCACTTCTGGATATATAATCAAAAGAATTGAAAGCAGAGACCCAAACAGATGCTTCTGCACCCATGATCGTAGTGACATTATAACAGAGGTGGAAACAACTCAAGTGTCCATCATGCAGCAATAAACAAAATGTGGCACACCTACCTAGTGGAATATTATTCAGCCTTATAAAGTATTAATACCTGCAACCTCATAAATGAATCTTGATCACATTATGCGAAGTGAAATAAGCCAGACACAAAAGGGCAAATATTATGTGATTCTTTTTTTTGAGACAGATCCTCAAGCTGTCACCCTGGGTAGAGTGCAGTGGCATCACAGCTCACAGCAACCTCCAACTCCTGGGCTTAAGCGATTCTCCTTCCTCAGCCTCCCAAGTAGCTGGGACTACAGGCACCCACCACAACACCTGGCTATTGCTTGGTTGCAGCCATCATTGTTGTTTGGCAGGCTCAGGCTGGATTCGAACCCGCCAGCTCAGGTGTATGTGGCCGGCGCCTTAGCCACTTGAGCCACAGGCGCTGAGCCTGTGTGATTCTTATTTTAGGTACTTAGAAAAGACAGAATCATAGGGGGAAAAAGTAGAATAGTGGTTACTAGAGGGTAGGAGAGAAAGGAATAGAGTTATTATTTAATAGGTACAATTTCTATTTGTCATGATGAAAAAGTTCCAGAGATGGACGGTGATGATGGTCACATAACATAGTGAATGACATTGGAATGTTCACTTAAAAATGGTTAACATGATAATTTTTGTGTCACGTATATTTTATCTCACACCAAAAAAAGTCCACAGGGGCTCCAAAAATTCTTTCTGCCTGTCTTTTTTTTAATTTTTTTTTTTTGAGACAGCGCCTCAAGCTGTCGCCCTGGGTAGAGTGCTGTGGCATCACAGCTCACAGCAACCTTCAACTCCTGGGCTTAAGGGATTCTCCTGCCTCCGCCTCCCAGGTAGGTGGGACTACAGGTGCCTGCCACAACGCCTGGCTATTTTTTTTGGTTGCAGCCATCATTGTTGTTTGGCGGGCCTGGGCAGGATTCTAACTGGCCAGCTCAGATGTATGTGGCTGGCGCCTTAGCTGCTTGAGCCACAGGTGCCGAGCCATTTTCTGCCTGTTGAGATACAGGACAGAGGCCAGGGCTGTGGAGTCGTTTACTGTGTATCAGAAAAGATAGAAAACAGTAAATTTTCCTTGCTGAAGATTGAAAAAGAAAGTGCTTTCCCTGGCCTATCTCGGGAGCATCTCCTGCTCTCGGGCTAGTCCTGGTGATGTTACAGAGATGCCCTGAACAACTGGAGTAGGCCTGGGCGCTTCTGGAAAAGTAGCCTTGCCTTTTTCCTATATTCACCCCTAAACAAAGGCCAGGCCCTAGCACCTACCAAAGACCTGTCCCCTCAAAAATTACCCCTCATAGTTTTTCTATTATCATATTAACCCACCCTGGGCACTGTTTGAAAAAAAAAGAAATTTGAAAACTAAAGCTGCTGCAATATGTTTACACGTACATAATGGAAAATTTGCTTTTCAAATAGCTTGAGCAGAGAACATCTCATCCCCATGGCAACCAGATTCCACTGTGACCAGGCATCCCTGCCAGGTCACCCACCGCTTTGTAAGCCTGGCTTTTCCGCCTCTCCCATCAAACATTTGGGGCCCAGATGCTAGTGCCCACCGCTGTAGGTGCCCAGATGGTAGCACCCACTGCAGAATAGCTGGCTAAGGGACATTCTTGGAGACCTATCAAACCTGGGGGGAGGGGACCAGCTCTTCCTCAAAGTCACTGAGAGAGAGGCAGATGACCCTCCAGCAAGCCATTGCTCTGTGAAAATGCAAGACCTCAGCAGCTGGCTCAGAGGCTGGGGCACTAGGGCGAGGGGATGGAGCTTAAGGCATCGTGCACTGCTTATCGGCAAGTCAGGCCCTCAGTAATCACAAGAACTGTTAAGTCCTACATTTGGTTAAAAACTCAAGTAATAGGCTCGGCGCCTATAGCTCAACCGGCTAAGGCGCCAGCCAC
>NW_003852443.1:11478668-11481092 GCF_000181295.1 Otolemur garnettii | reverse complement strand
AGCCTGACGCTATCTTTAGTTTTTTGAGGAACTTCCATACTGTTGTCCATGACGGCTACAATAACTGCATTCCCACCAACAGGCACGAGCATTCCCCTTTCTCCACATCATCCCTCACCGGAATTTGTTGGTTTTTGTCCTCTTGTCTATAGCTGTATCACCTAGAGTGTGCTGATCTCACCTGAGGACATCCATCTTCCCTCCTAAGTGGTGGGGAGGCCTGACACCCGTGTGGTCACTCTCTCCAACTGACCCCAGTAGAGCTTTGCTGGGGCTTTAATTTTGATTTCCAGGGACCCCCACCCCTGGCTGGCCAGCCTTCTCCTCAGCTCTCCCCAGCACAGTTTTAGAGTTGGCAAGGCTTGTCTTTCCATTCCAAGGCTGAAGTCTTTCCACAACATCACAGACTACTGTGGGTCTGCTGAGAACTTAGTCTTTGGGCCGGGCTTTCAATCAAGAACGCACCAGGAAGGAAGGAACTGCCTGTTCTGCTGAGGGGTCATAGGGATTGTTTTCTTTACCACTTTCCCTTGCATTTGGGAAGGTATAAAGCCGGATGGGGAGAAACTTCCTAGCAGGCTGAATTTTTTTGCAATTTAGGCTAAGGTTGAGCTAGGCCAGTCCTTTCCCGGGCATCTCTGAGGCTCCATGGTATCCTACTATAGAGTGATATGGGGGCACTGTCCATTTATTCTTGTAAGAAATCCTTACTCCCTGCAGAACAACCCTACACCAAATTCTTGGCTTCTTCCTATTATACAGTTGGAACCAGAAAAAGGAACAGTGGCTGATGGGGTATAGGCAGGAAGAAATCCTTGCCATAACCCACATTCAGTTCAGCAGACCTGGAACAGCATGAATTCTGCAGAGTGAAAAAACTCAGGCTTCCTCTGCAGATGGATAGCTGTGCAATCTGAGAAACTAGCAGGAGGCCACAGTTGTGAGATGGTGGGAGCAGGGGGATGAGGGAGGGGAAGGGGGCGGGCAGACACACACTGATCAATGCCCGCAGGAGCCCAGACCTGAGGGCCTGGCCTCAGGGTTTTAGGTGATGCTGATCTTGTCTTTTCTCTCTTCCTCCCCTCCCTCCTCTCCTCCCTCTTGTCCCTCTTCCCTTCCAAGTGACGCTGCTGCTGCTTCCCTTTGGCAGCACTGCTTTACCTTGCTGCACCCAGCCAGAGCGGTAAGGAGGCAAGCCTGTCTTCACAGATATTTCCTTTTAATCACTGTAATTAGCATTAATGATGATTAATTCTTAGTGAAGACGTGCTGAGGAACACACTCGCAAAATGCTCATTGGCAATCTGAATAACCTTGACTTTGTGAGCCCAGTCATCCTCTTTGCTTGAACACTTGTTTCATAGACAACGCATTGGGTCTAGAAGGAATTCTCTGGTAATCAGGTTATTTCTTCTTCCAGACCCAGGAGAAAACCAGGGGGTTTCCAGAAACAGCTGGGAAATTTGCTGCCCTGGTCCAGAAGACTGTGAAGGTCCTAGATGGGGGATTTTCTCGAGCTCCCAGCATCACTGTCAGGGAGAAGGTGGCCATCTGGGGGGTTTCCACTGGGCACTTGTCCTGGGTCAGGCAGCCTGCAGGCTATAGAAGTGGCTTGAGGAACTCAGGTTAAGAGGCATTCTGGACCACTCCCCCCACCCCCCATTGTGACAAAGGTGGATGCTTTGCTTGGGGCTGCTATGGCCAAAGTTTGTCCACAGGCATCTGGTGGATTCCAATAATCTGTCACTCATTGAGAATGTGGAAACTCCCCTGCACAGAGGCGCTGATGGTAGAACAGGGAAACTCCCAGAGTGGGGAAGCTGGGGTGTCTTCTCACTTGCCATGAGCTGCAGGATGTCAGGGGCCTTTCTCATGGGTCGTCAATCTACTAATCTAAATTGCTGTCTTAAAAACTGATGTTAAGGGAAAAAATGCTCTTAGGGAAGATGGTAAGTTTGTAGGAAAATAAGGCTTCCCAGGCACATGCAGTTGTCACTTTATTTTATTGCCTAAAGTTTTTTAGGAGGGGAAGAACTTTTCAGAAGTCTTTTTGCAATAATGTGATTATAATCTTCACAAAGGCTGAAATGGCATATAGATTTTCCCAAGCTTGTGTGACAACAGGGCTCTTTGCCCTCAGGATTACTATTGAGCTCCCCCCAAAGTTACCAGACCACCTGGTCATCAAGCAAAACTAAGTTACTAGAACTCAAGGTAGTAGGGGGAGAATCACAGCATCTAAGTGACGTCTCAGGATAGGGAAGTCAGACAGGGATTTTGGAGGTGGGGGGGAGTCTGGGTTCAAGTGGGTTAAGGTGTATCTTTCAAGGTAGGGTATATAGGAGTTTAAGACCAGTGAACATAGCAGGATCTTGAAGAGAATTTTGATTGGGAAGCTATTGTTAGGTGAGCAAGCTGTTTGCC
>NW_003852443.1:11475800-11477320 GCF_000181295.1 Otolemur garnettii | reverse complement strand
CACAGCTCACAGCAACCTCCAACTCCTGGGCTTAGGTGATTCTCTTGCCTCAGCCTCCCCAGTAGCTGGGACTACACTCGCCTGCCACAATGCCCGGCTATTTTTTTGTTGCAGTTTGGCAGCGGCCAGGCTTGAACCCCCACCCTTGGTATATGGGGCCAGCGTCCTACCCACTGAGCCACAGGCGCCGCCCTGTCTATCTTCTTTATCCAACTCTCACACACCAGCCAATATTCCTCCTGCCCTAAATCACCCCAGGGCCAGGTAGCAGTTAGCCCAGGGCCCACTGAAATTGTTCCAACTAGTCAATCCTAAGTTACCTTGCCTTGCCACTGCCTTCCTTCAGCCCCCCAGAAGGCTGTGGGCTGCACCCTGCTCCCCCTTCTGCCTCCTGACCTATCCTGGTCCTGGCCCACGTGGCCCGGCCTGGCGTGTGGTGCCTCCTGTTTCTAGAGTCTGAGGACAGTCTTCCTCCTTTGTGGCAGTCATCTCCGTGGCTGCTATCTCACTGCATGCCTGATTAAAACAAATCCCACAAAAATTTTGAGATACTAACAGGAAATGAAGCTGAATGTAGTCAGCACAATGGGGACCCATTAGCATCTGCCCCCAGAAGGTTTGACGTGGTTGGCCTGCAGCAAGGACGCAGGCGGTCAAGAAACACTGGGTCAGAGGTTTCCACAGTGTGGTTCTGGGACCAGAAGCAGCAGCATCGCAGGAAGCTCGGAATGCACAGTCTCGGCCCCTCCCTGAACTCCTCACTCAGAAATCCCAGAGGTGGGCCCTGCAAACTGTCTCATCAGTTCTCTAGGAGATTCTGAAAACAGAGCACTGAGCTACAGCAGGGCAGGGTCAGAGGAGCAGACCCCTGAAGGGTAGGGTGACCAGACGTCTCGCTTTTTAACAATTGTCCTGCGTCCCGCGGCGTTTTAAAAAATCCCGATTTTTGGAAAGAATGCGCGACCAGGAGGGAGAACAGGAAGGGAATATACGGTTTTCGGCTGCCATGTGGCTATTTCTCCAGAATATGAGTTTTATATTATTTTTGTTAATTTTATAATGTTAAACTGTAATAATAAGAAATAATTGTGGAGAAGTGATTATTGAGAACTGCTTATCAAAGTTTGCATTGTTGTCAGGTCCTGCCCGGTCCCCTGCCCTGTCCCATGCCCCGTCCCTGCCCCCTGGCCATGTTGTCCCGCTTTACAAATGTTAAAATCTGGTCACCCTACTAAAGGGTTGAGGGCCTGGAGCCCTTCCTTTTCTGGCTATGGTTCCTGCTGGTTCCTGGTGCAACCTAAGAGCTTCTTCAGTTCCTGGAAACCTGGGACAGAAACACTGGCGCTAATGTACTTGAACTTAACCTTCTATATGTTCATATTGTCTCCTCCTCACATACATTTGGATGTAGTTTTTAAAAACTGGAAGGAATCAGCTTGGAACCCATGCACAGTGGTTATGGCGCTGGCCACATGCACCCAGGCTGGCAGGTTTGAACCCAGCCTGGGCCTTCTAAATAA
>NW_003852443.1:11471254-11474792 GCF_000181295.1 Otolemur garnettii | reverse complement strand
GCCCCACTCCTTTGAGCCACAGGTGCCGCCCAAGGCCCTAATGATTTTAATAAGGCAGAAGAACAGTGTTGAAACCAACAAATGTTTGAATCTGTATAACAGTATTAATACGACCTTCATTAATAAAATTGCTAAGGGATTTGGTGATTTAGTTATAACTTAAGTCCTCGATTATGTACAAAATCAAGGGAAAACAGCAGATTTAGGTTTTTCCTTCATTACAATTTAGAAAATGTGAAGATTGTCAGAGTATTTAGATAAATAATGAGTGGGGTGTTTTTATTCACAACACCTCTGAAACTAAATGTGTGAGAGTTTTTCACATCAACTTCTCTGACTGTCCAGACACCAACTGGGTGTCCTACAGTTTAGTCCAATTCTGGCTTTATCTACCTAGAATGTCAGATCCTACAGTTACAGGACTCAGTCCCACAACACTGCCCCCACGTCAATACCAGTTGCAATTCCCTGGAGAACCACCCATACTTCTGATGGTCTCTACTGGGGACTCTACAACCTTCTCAGGTTTCATAATTTGCTAGTGTGGTTCACAGAACTCAGAAAAATCAAGTTTACCAGTTTGTTATGAAGGATACAAGTCAGGAACGGCAAAATACAGACTCATGGGGCAAGGTGTGTGTGGGGGATCAATGCTCCCGTGCCAGGTCTGGGTATGTGCTCCTCCCAGCACTTCTAATGATACATCCACCAACCAAAAAGCTCATGAGCTTCATCTCCAGGCCTCTCCTCCCCTTTCTGCAGGTCAGTGAGTGGGGCTAAAAGTTCCAACCTCTAATCATTTGGCCTTTCCTATATCTGCCCCATTCTGAGGCTACCTAGGGGTCCAACCCTAAGTCATCTCATTAGCATAAATTCTGGTGTGATCCGAAGAAGTTCATTATGAATAATAAAAGATGCTACTATCACCCAGGAAATTACAAGGGTTTTAGGTGCTTAATGCTCTGAGCTGGGGACAGAAACCAAATACATTTCTTTAAACCACAGAACAATTTTGAGCTGTCAGGTTGAGAACATTCCTTGTTTCGGCATGACCACCATCTGTGCATGGAATTGGTTAGAATGAGGCGAGATTCCAGGCTATCGTTGCACTGACAGCAGCACCATGTAGCCTCAGCTCATGGAGGGAAAGAAGGGAGGGACCACGGAGCCCACAGCAAAGGATGTAAAGAGCACTCCTACTTCAGCTGGTGGTGGGGGAGTGCCTCTCCACACTGACAGATGTGAATGCTATACAGTCTTCATAGGCAAATCAAGTTACAAAATCACTCAAGAGATTTCCACAAGAAGTTAATTTTCCAATGACTAGAATAGTTGGGACAAGAGTTTTGGGTACCCTGATTTTCCAATGTGCATTTAAAAAAACTTTTGGCTTTTTAAGCTGACTCACCAATAATATCTAATAAGCTTTAGGATGATAAACTCTTAAATATTTTGTTTAAAATGATGACCGAAACCTTGAAGCTAGTTTATTCAGAGGCTTTCCTCTTGAGATCAAGTAACCAGAAACATTTTGATAAATATCCTTTCTTCCAATTCCAGGAAGACTACTACCTTCCTCTGGTCAGACTGACGGTACCACTGGCATTTAAAAACTAACAAAAACTGTGGGAAGGAAACATCTTTGATTTCCTGATTTCTTTGAAACTGTATACAGAAAATTGAGAAGACACAGACATTTGCATGCAGGGCCGAGTGTGTGCAGGGCTGCCAAGTCTGGCGGGGATCACGGAGAGGTTCATTGGCCCCTCCTTCCCCAGAGCTGCGGTAGAAATAGAAACCTCTGCCTCAGCATAAAAGGTCCTGACTTCAGAAATCTTCCCCGGGTCTTAGAAAGATGTGTATAAAAAATTCTGGTAAATTATGAGCAGAAGCCTTTCTGAGTGGGAACTGTTTCTTCATTTCAAGTAAGGGTCACCCAACAGATCCAGTGTGTTCCTAGATGAGGCAGCTCTGTTACTGGTATCTGCACATTCTGAGGGTGTGAACCTCACATCTATCTGTGTAAAACTATGCCAAGCATATTAACTCTTAAGAGAGCTGGTAAATAATCACCTTGTCTGAAGACATGCTTATACTTTCTCTGGACATCTGCCTAGTATTTACTGAGACTGGGGGTGGCTCTGGCGTCTCTGGAGACATTGCTTCTGCTGAGAGCTGGCTCTAATTCTACTAAGTGCCTGCATTAACACAGCTGCTGCTTATAGGGACAAAAGAAGGGAATACATTTTAGTAAAGCATATTCCTTTGCAACTGAGCTTCTCCTTTAAAAGTCAGACTTTGTATAAAATGGACTTCAGCCATGAACACCGCAGTTCAGTTTACTTATTCCAGGGATGTGTTGATTTGTTTGACCAGATTTCTCAATAAATGTACTGTTACTTCATGGGTCAAAAGCATGGCCTAAATGTTTAATGCCTTTTAATAGCCTCCATGAAAAAATTTCCATGGTATATCAAGTGAGTTTCTGTATTTTATCAATCTACGTATTTGACCCTGAGTAGTGCAAGGGCACTCTTCATAGGAAACTTGTTTAAGAGTCCTGTGATGGAGTGTCTCCTGAATGACCACACTTTTCTCAACATAAAGATTAATAAGGCTCGGCGCCTGTAGCATAGTGGTTTACAGCACCAGCCACATACACTGAGGGTGGCAGGTTTTAACCCGGCCTGGACCAGCTAGACAAACAGTGATAGCTGCAACAAAAAATAGCTGTATGGGAGGCTGAGGCAAGAGAATTGCTTAAGCCCAAGAGTTTGAGATTGCTGTGAGCTGACGTCATGGTGCTCTACCAAGGGCCTGACATAGTGAGACACTGTCTCCAAAAAAAAAAAAGAAAAGATTAATGAATGCACCTATGGACTTGCTGCTGTACCTAGGGGCAAAACATGGAAAAACTCCTCATTTTCATCAGTTCTCAATATCAATGAGATAATCTTGAAAAGTTCATGTCTTCTATTATTGTTTTACTTTTTAAAGCAGGATAGAATTTTAGTTCTAGAAGAGTGCTTGTCTGACAGGCCAGTCAACAGGCTCTAGAGGGTCATCCTATCCAAGTTACACAGTGGCCAGCGACAGTTCTAGGCCCAGAACCTGGGCTGCTGGCATCCAGCTGCAACCTTCCCTCTCCTGCCCTCCAGGCTGCTCTCTGGGACCCAGAGCCATCCCTCTGATAGCTCTAGAGGGAACTCCTGCCCATCCCCCATTAAAAAACAAGTTGACAAAATATTCCAGATTTCTATCAGAGTAACACAGAAAGAAAAATGAATCTGATGAATGAATATTCTAATTTTAAATAGTTTTAAGTTAGGTTAGGTGTGGTGGATCATGCCTGTAATCCTAGCCCTCTGGGAGGCCGAGGCTGGTGGATTGCTCGAGCTCACCAGTTTCAAAGCGAGACTCCATCTCAAAAAACAGCTGGGTGTTTTGGCTGGGGCCTTTAGTCCCAGCTACATGGGAGGATGAAGCAAGAGGATCATTTGAGACTAAGAGTTTGAGGTTGCTGTGAGCTATGACGCTA
>NW_003852443.1:11467596-11470646 GCF_000181295.1 Otolemur garnettii | reverse complement strand
CCAAATTTAATAAATTAATAAATACATGCCAGATAAAAATACAAAATTACAACTGAAAACCAATAATGATTTAACAGAAAATGCTCTGTTGTACATTTTTATTGGTTTGGATGACTTATTAAAGTAACAAATTTGAGAACACATTTTGGCTTTGCTGGGGAGAGAGTACGATGTCAGAGAAGAGCTAAGAGAGCAGAAACGAACCATTTGCTAACAGGAGGCGGATGAGCTAGCTCGCGGTGATGCCACAGCCAGAGGCGCTGTGCTATTCATTCGTGTGTGCATGTTTGTACAAGCGTCAGAAACCAATGACAGAGACCCCAAAGCAAAGTCACAACAGGCTTACTCTGTGAAACATGCTGGGTCACAACCACAGACTACCCGGGGCGCGGGGGCAGTGCAGGTGCGGGTTTGCCATTTCTTTTGTATGGGGTTTCCTTGCCAAGAAGGGGGCTAATCATGCAATAGCTTGAGTTTTCCTTAACATGATAAACACCCAGTATTACTAGAACCGGAAAGCGTGTGTTCACTGTTTTACAAGGACAGCTGAGCGGTGCTACGAAAACAATAGGAAGTTCCTTCATTTTAATCTGGTTAGATGCCCAAACCTCTAATCAAGAAATAATTCAGCTATAGAAGCCAATGAAATTACTATAAAACATTCCTTCATCTGTAAAACATTTCTTTTCCCCTCAAATTAAAAACTTAAAATAGAATGTCTTCATTTTTGATAAGCAGCTCCACCACCAGTCTCTGATATCGTATATCGTTCAATGCAGCCATGGCATCTAGTTCCGGAGATCTCATGAGGGTTGGGCCAAAGACAATGCCAAGGTTCTCTGCGTTCATAAGGTTCTCCTTCTCATGGAGGGTCACTCTGAAAAATGCAAGTAAAGGAATAAAGGACTTCAGGTAAGCCATGGGTCCTTCACTGTGCTCGAACATGGAAACAGTCAAGATTCACAATAAAAGTCTGTGTCCACTTACCAAATGTTTTGCTAGATTATTTCTCTATATTTCTTCTTAATCACAATGTACTGATTTTCCTTAAAATACTGTTCATAAATAATTACTCACTGAGGCTGGGCCTGAGTTAGTGTGCTGACCTGTATGGGTTCAGTTGTACTTGTGGATTCTTTGGCCTCAGCCTAGAGCCTACAGACGCAAACCTATGTTTACAAATAGTAGTGAAGGGACTGGGTCACCTTGACTATTCCGTCCACCCTCCCTCCACTTTGGCTATCTTGAGTCCTACAGAGTGTTCTGCAAGCCAGGCAGTTTACTGTCTGAGGAGAGAATAGCAGCGATATAATAGGAAATGGCTCCGGGGAAGCAAGGCCATCGGGGAGTGTAAGTGTTTATATTGTTTTTACTACTACAGCAATAATAGAGACTATAATTTGAGAGTTATTCCTTCGTTTTAGTGTGGAACACTTAATTACATGCAAGCATGAAGTAAAAGACTTTATAAGTGAAGCTGTAAGCATATTAAACAAAGGTTTTTAACTCAAGAGGGAAAATAGAAACATCCATGAATGACTAAAATATCATTTCTGGATAATTCATGCCTTCAGGCATTCAAAATGCATTGTTTCTGGTTGGTTTCATATTTTGACCCTAAAACCAGTAAAACTTGGTCATGTACTTTTGAAAACGTTCCTTCAACTGGTAGAGATTAAGAGTGACTGGGCTGGGAAATAAAGTGGTGTCACTATCAATCACCGGAACACATCAAACCAGAACTAACTGCAGTATTTTATCTGCCACTCCTTGTTGTCCCCCTTTAGGCCATCACTTTTTATATACAAGTGTTCAGTATTGGCAACATTAATTCAATAATCTAAAATCTCATCACCAAGTCTGAAGTGTTGATTTTGAAGCAAGAAGACAGAAAAGTGACATGCTGGGGGGTGGTGCCTGTGGCTCAGTGAGTAGGGCAGCCGACCCCATATACCAAGGGTGGCGGGTTCAAACCCAGCCCTGGCCAAACTGCACCAAAAAAATAGCTGGGCGTTGTGGAGGGCGCCTGTAGTCCCAGCTACTTGGGAGGGAGGCTGAGGTAAGAGAATCGCCTAAGCCCAGGAGTCGGAGGTTGCTGTGAGCTGTGACATCATAGCACTCTACTGAGGGCAACAAAGTGAGACTGTCTCTAAAAAAACAAAGTGATGTGCCATCCAAGGTGCTTTGCTTCTGCTTCTTATACTAGCATCTTTCCTGCAAAACCTTTTCCCTTTCCACAAAAATGAACATGTCTGTAGTAGAATATTGTTATTTTTATCATATTTGCAAACACACTGGAATTGCAAATACATGTATGTAAGAATCAGAGCCATGTGTGGTGGCTCATGCCTGTAATCCCAGCACCTTTGCAGGCTGAAGTGGGAGGACTGCTTGAGCCCAGGGGTTTGAGACTAGCCTGGGGCATATAGTCAGACTCCATCTCTACAAAAAAATTAGTCCAGCATGGTGGTGTATGCCTAGAATCCTAGCTAATCGGGCGGCTAGGGCAGGAGCATCTCTTGAACTCCGGCATTTGGGGTTACAGTGAGCTGTGCAACAGAGACTCTATATGAAAAATAAAAAACAGTCTGCACTCAGCATTACAGTGCAGAGTACTCTCAGCATTCCCTCTCAACTACTCAATGAGTGAGATTTCATACAAGAAAGCTTTATCGCTATACATTCATTTACTCATTCAATAGACCATTTGTCCATCCTTTCATCTTCTGTCCCACTTTCTTCTTCGTCTTTTTTTTTAATTGAGACAGTCTTATTTTCTCACCCTCGGTTGAGTGCCATAGCACCACAGCTCACAGCAACCTCAAACTCTTGGGCTTAAGCGATTCTCTTGCCTCAGCCTCCCAAGTAGCTGGGCCTACAGCCGCTCGCCACAACACCTGGATTTTTTTTTGTTGTTGTTTGTTTAGCAGGCCCAGGCTGGGTTTGAAACCACTGGCCCTGGAGCATGTGGCTAGCACACTAACCACTGAACTACGGGCGCTCAACCATGTCCCATTTTATTCTTTTATTTTTTTAATATTTTTTGAGAC
>NW_003852443.1:11421595-11467311 GCF_000181295.1 Otolemur garnettii | reverse complement strand
GCAAGTGTGAGCCTGTGGGTCTGTCACTTGCCTCTTTAGATGTGCCATGAGGTACCGAAGGGTCTCGCAGTGAGCAGGCGGCAGGAGTTTCAGGGCCTCATGAAGGTTTTCCAATTGCTCATCAGGATCCATAATTTCTGAAGTAGCAAGTTAAATACCAATGAAAAGAACGTTAGCAGGAAACTGGTACAAATGGCTCACTGAATTCTATTCTGTGGTCATCTTCTAAAGCTGGTAAGAAATGCTTTCTCACAGATCCTTGCCCACAGCTTTGGAAAATATTCTTAAGGTTCACATTCTAGATTTCCAAAGGCTCTTCCTTTCAATGTGGCAACACTAGTCACAGGCAGTCTCTGGGTTTCAAATGAGATAGGCTCTGTAGGTTTGTTCTTAAGTTGAATTTGTATGTAAGTTTGAATACCTATTTACCTGCGATAGCCTGCATTTGTAAGTGTGAATTGTATATAAGTTAGATATTTATAACTTGGGAACTGCATTGTACGTGGAGGTTTGAGAGGAGTGTCCATTATTTTCACTTGAGAGTCCTGGTGCCTGGCAATTTTGGCAACTGGATATTAGATACACAGGATGTAACCATAAAGACATTCAGACATACATGTAGACACAGATAAAAAGTTACACATTCAGATGAAGTCATCTTAGAACGTTAACAGGTACACTTAATGGGATGGAGCATTGTTCGAAGTATTTTGAAAATCCTCCTTCGGCAATGGATAAGACATTATCACACCATTGCCTCGTGTGGCCCCTGGCAAGATCTTACTGATACATCCTTTTCTCTCTCTTTTTTTTTTTGCAGTTTTTGGCTGGGGTTGGGTTTGAACCCACCACCTCCACCATATGGGGCTGGTGTCCTACTCCTTTGAGCCACATGCGCCGCACCCTTTTTTCTTTTTAAACCAAGAAATGTATCATCCAACATTTATTTGCTTTATTCCTCAGACTTAGTTTTATATTACTTTGTGTTATATATATTAAAAAAAATCAAATGTATCCTCGAAGCACAAGCATGTTCTATGACGGCATGATCCCTGAAAAAAAACGTGACTCTTCCAAAGTTGTAAAAGTTGAAGGCGACCTTTTTCATTTGCTTATTTCAGTTTCAAAGTGTTGGCCAAAACACCAGCACGTTACTTTGAGATCAAATTATGTTCAATTCATCAATCAATTCTATAATTAAAAACAAAAGACATCTTTGGAATTCTGTGTTCTCAAAAAAAGAATACCACAGCATATTCCTGCTTCTCCCCAAATGCCAAGATGATGGGGTACTCTAAAAATGTTCAGTTTTAGAGTAAGGGCAATGGAACCCCACACTGCTGAGTCCTAATTTGGATAGCAGCCTTGCAATTCTGGGAAGAACAGAATGCAACATTTAAGATGCAAGACCAAAAATCCTAGTCTTTGTACTTTATAGGACAAATCTGCTCAATTATCATGTATAAGAGTCAGGTAAAATTGGTATAAGATGAATGTGGAAAGTTTCTAGCATTGATAGAAGCAGCTTTGATAAATCTTTGAATGTGAACAATGGTCAAGGCTTTTTAATACAAAGAAACTTTGACCATCTTACATCTCTGCCCAAAGCTTCCTTACAGTTCTTGGTTTATTTCTGAGTATAGAACATACATGCTTTTGCCATGATAAATAATGTGTGGCCTCTGAACCTTGCAACCTTTAAAGAATGCCAATTCATAACATGAGTATCAGCTTGGATACTGAAATTCAATCATTTAATTTCTAGAATTAAGAGAAGATTCCATTCACTATGGAAAACTACCACTTAGTTTTTACCATGGAACTAGTTACTTTGAAACTATATGATTCTGGAAATTGGGAAAAAAAGTAACCTAGTTTTCTTTTAACTTCAATTAATCTTTGTAGGGTGAATCTTCAGAGGACGCAAAATTAAGGGCAAGTGTTGGTGAGCTAGCAAACAAAATTCTCTGCTCAGGGGAGCTTACTTATTTTCTCCTGCGGGTGACTGACAATGAACAATGAACACAATACTGTTTATTGGACATTAGAATGAGGGAAATGTTATGGAAAAAATGGGATAAGAAGTACTGGAAGTGTTGTGGGGTTATAATTCTAAGCGAGTGGTCAGAACAGACTTCAATGAGAAAGAAGGTTTTGAGTAATGAGTCTGAGGAGTGAGGGAATGAGCCGTGTGAGACGAGAGGGAAGAAGAGGGTAGGTGGAGGGACAGCGTGGGGAGCCCCCGAGGGGAGAGCAGGCCTGTAATATGTGGGGAAACATGGGGAGCCACGCGTGGCTGCAGAGAGGGAGCAGGGAGGAAAGTTTACAGGCACCCTCCTGTCAGGGGCCACAGGCTCTTCTACGGATTTAGCATTTACTGAGAGAAATGTGAAACTTATGACGTGTCATCATCTGACACGTATTCTTCACAGGTATCTCTCCTCCAGCTATCTGTGGAAAACAAGACTATGGAAAGGCAAGAAAAAAAGCAGAAAGCCCATTCCAGTAATCATTACAGAAGTCCAGGTGACAGGCTCGGCGTCTGCAGCTCAGCGGTTAGGGCGCCAGCACATACACCAAGGCTGGAGGGTTTGAACCCAGCCTTGGGCCTGCCAAACAACAATGTCAACTGCAACAACAACAAAAAACAGCCCACACTGCGGAAGGTGCCTGTAGTCCCAGCCACTTGGGAGGCTGAGGCAAGAGAATTGCTTAAGCCTGAGTTTGAGGTTGCTGTGAGCTGTAATGCCACGGCACTCCACTGAGGCCAACATAATGAGACTCTAGTCTCAAAGAGAAAAAAAAGTCCAGGTGAAGAACTACAGGATCTTGGACTAGGGGGTACCAGTGAAGGTGGTAAGAAGTTGTTGGATTCTGGGTTTATTTTGAAGGTCACAGCATTCCTGATGAAGATGTATGAGAAAGAGAAGAATCAGAGGCAACTGGGAGGCTGGAGGTCTGTTAACTGAGATGGGACAGACTGTGGGTGGGGGAGGCTGGTGGGAAGATTAAGACTTCCATCTGAGCTGCCCACCAGACGTCCAAATGAGCAAGCGTGCTGACTGTGGACTAATCTGGAAATAGAAATGTTGGAGGACAGGACAAAATACACTGAATATACTGATACCAGATTGACAGGAATTCTTCCCCGGAACTCATTTCTCCTTTTCCTTCACTTAACGAAAGTACGAGACTCATTGCCAGGATTTTAGAGAACACAATTCTTTAGCCATCAGAAGCACAATTTGAGGAAAACAGATAGAATGGAATGTATTCACAGATAAACGACGGTCATTGGTTGTTGTCAAATATTCACCACACGTGCATGTGGAACAGGGTGATGCCGAGACCACTCCAACGGCAAGGAGTTAAAAGCAGGCAGACTTCTGCTGAACACC
Source organism: Otolemur garnettii (assembly GCF_000181295.1). Lineage (NCBI taxonomy): Eukaryota > Metazoa > Chordata > Mammalia > Primates > Galagidae > Otolemur > Otolemur garnettii. The sequence continues at coordinate 11,463,913 of NW_003852443.1, read as the reverse complement.
AGTAGGGCTTTGCAGTCACGGCATTTGTGGGTATTTCAGAAGAATGCGTTATAGAAGGAAGTTTAGCTACACAATCCCTTAGAATATCTGTGAACTCTAAGACGCTAGGGTTCTCAGTATAAAATTATGCTTATTATTTATTCAACAAGTATTTATTGCACCTACTATGTAAGTAGGGGACTGTCACAGGCACTGTGGAAAAACAAACATGATTTCTGCCTTTTAAGGGGATAACAAGTGGGGAAGACAAAATGTAACTACCACCTCCTGGCCTGAAGGAAAGAGGCTGTAAGGGGTCCAGAGAATAGGGGGTGTTAGAAGGCCTGGAAGGATCTGGAAAACATGGACATTGTAGGGGCGGGAAACAAGCACTCTGAATCTGCATTAAGAGCTCATTAGAAGCTTGTCTATGGTATGTCTTGTTAACTTTGTATAGGGAACTCAAGTACAAGAAAAAAAAACTGAGCTAACCAACAGGGATGACTCAGTGACAGAACTGAGGAGAACTTAACAAGTTCTCCTGCCAGGCTTCTCTTCAGATAATTTTAAGTTGCTTTGGGACCAAGAACTCTGGGTTTTACTTGAGTTTGTCTGACTCACTCAAGGTTATACACTGAGTCATGTAGTTTTTCTAAGATCTTCTGGGAACAGAGGTTTCTCCACTCATTCCCACCAAGAGCTCAATTGCTGTTCCCATCATGAAAAGCATCAGTGAATGCTGGTGATTAGGGAGGCCCTGTGGGAAGCCCCTCCCTGTATTCCAGGCCTGTGTTCTGGGCAGCAATGCCTTAACTGGTGAGAAGGAGAGGAGGAAGAGGGGTGGGTAGACTCAGATTTCATGTACGTTCCTAAAGGAGTTTCCAGGGAGACTGGAAGATTTAAGCCTTGACACATGATGGACTTGGCTGCCTCCATCTGTGAGTTCCTTTGTCCTTTCTTGCAAATGACTCCCTACCAACTTTCAAGCTGCAGGTTCACCAAGGGAGGCTGCAACAGCAGAGCTGAAGTAGCTTCTGCAAAAATAAGTTTCAATATAAATTCTGATTTTCATTGGCAAAGGGTGCGAATAAACGGCAGAGGCATGTTTAGAGGCTGAGAGAGTAAAAGTTTTAAGAATAACTGCATTAGGAAGGGTCCTCTGGCCCCGTCCTCCATCAGGAAGGGGTTTCTCCCCTTCCTTCTTCCCTCATCTGAGCCAGGCAGAGTGGAGAGAGCAAGGGCTTTAACCTTAAGACAGATGTGGGTGTGAACGTCACCTCCTCTAGGGAGTGATGTGACCTTGGACAATTTACTTATACTTACAGATATAAAGTGCTTAGCATAATTCATGGTGCCTTGTAAAGGTGCTATAAATGTTAACTTCTCTCCTCTTTCTTTTAAGAGAATGGCTGTGTCTACATGTCCAAAGAATGAGCCAGACTATACTGCTGGAAAAGACACGTATAAGGAGGCCCCATTCCTCAAACGACATCACCATGACACAGGCACAGTGAACAGGAAAGCTGTTTCAGAAACAAACCCTACAACAATAAATGGTTTCAAAGAATAAAAAAGGGAGATTTTCCTCAGCAGCTAGGATAGGTGTGGGGAAAGGTGAGGTTAATTTGGAACTTTAGGGCCAAAGGCCTTGAAATCCAAGAAGAGGCTTGGTTTTACTTCCTAGCAAAGGTGGTCTCATGGAGTTTAGAACTTAAGTTTGAATTGCTGCTTTATCCTCTGCTAATCATATGCCCTTGGTTTGGGTACAGAGATGAATTTCAGCTTTACTTCTGGACCACCTGGGATGGGCCACTCACCTGGTCCACTCCCAGTGTTGTGCTGGGGATTACAGCAAACGGCGGACTGAGCAGCCCTTCACCATGTTAACTATGTGCAAAATGCTTCCAAGTTAGTGGCAATCAGGCTTATCTGTCTGGTAAGGCAGTGTCTATCCCATGAAACAATTATAAGTTGTTTCAACTTTCATGGTCAGCAATGAGGCCATAAGAGGCCTAGAATCTTTCACGCTTTCCAGCATAATTCTCAAAAAAAAAAAAAGTCAGTCTAATTCTTGTGGTTGCTCTTTACATGGGAGCTTGAGCTGACCCACAAAAAATCAGAGCTCCATGGAACTAACCACAAAAATTCTCAACAAACGCTCTGAGGGAGAATTAAATATTAGAATAAAGAAAGTTTGTGCTTCATGATATTTCTAAGTCAAAAAGCAAATTAGTGTTACTAAGGAAGTGATGTTACCATTTAAAGATCAAGACAACATATGGTTTTAAAGAGAGAAAAGCAAAATGACAGAAATAGACTATCTTTTCTAAAAAAAAAAAAAAAAGTAAAGCCAACACTTAATCTGTTAAGAATTCCCTTCTTTAAAAAATGAAGTGTGAATTATAGGTACGATTTTTATAGCATAAATAAGATTTGGCAAATCTTTGTTTTTTTCTCATTTTCATTTCAGCTAGAATTAAAAAAATAACTATGATCTCCAGATCAGTGCCAGTTTACAAACTATTAATGGTCTGTATTAACCTACACAGGATAAATATAGAAATTGAGAAACTTCTAAAGTATAGAATTTAGTAACTTTTATAGTGATCTGACAGTAATTTTTATGTTTGCTGACTCTAATGCCAAAATAGTTGGTCTTGTTTTTTTAATTTTGTTTTTCTGGGTATTCATTTTAATTTTAATTTACAAAAGTGCTGGTCGACATCTAAGGAACACTGATAAAAGCCTTTTTTTGGAAAATGAGGTTTAGCATAGAATAAAGAAGATTTCTACTGGAAGTCATAATTGAACTGTTAGAGAAGGATGCCAAATGCTTGCGAGCCGTTAACTATGCAGAGAGGAAAAATTACAAAAAATGCATTCAAAATTGCCTAAAAACCAGGAAAAGTGATTACTAAGAGGAGGCAGTTTGTCAGTTTATTTGGAATACATGCCTTCATACTTACTGGCAGATTCTATAAACTTAGGGTAGGCATCATATGTGATGAGTGGAATTGGCAAATCCCTGAAGTACAGTTTAAGCGCACCAGTGATAATGTTGATATCTTCATACATGTTCACAGAAATATCTGCTTTCTCACCATCTTTTAAGGATGTTAAAAGAAACAGAAGTAAATATCTGGATTCACAGCACTGTTTTAATAAATGACATTTTTGCATACAATCAGAATTTAAAGATTAGCAATGCTTCAGTTCTTAACACAAATTCAATGTGTTACATGGTTGATCTTAGTGATCGATTTTCAGTGAAAGAGCAAAATTCTTTTTTTTTTTTGAATAGGAGGAGTAGGAGAGGACTGAGATTAACAGAAACATCTTTCAACTTCATGCTATTTGAGATTCCCCAAGGGAATTTTCCTTTTTTAAATAAACATACAGTGAAAACTAACAACACAGGCACTCCCAGCTTAGAGGAGACCCCTGGCATGAAAGGTCCTTTTTCATAATATTGGATTGTGCATGAGCCCTGAGGGGTAAAGGAAGTAGTGAGAAGTAAAAAAGCAAAATAAAACAAATCTTTAGAGTACTGAAATAACAAGAAGAAAAGAGATTATAAAATGGAGGAATATTCTAGAGGTACTGGGCCCTAAGACTCTCAACCTAGGATTCTCTCCCTTCAGAATGGCCCTTTCTTGTAGCAACTTGGATGGAACTGGAGGCGATTATCCTAAGGGAAGTAACTCAGGAGTGGAAGACCAAATACCACATGTTCTCACTTGTAAGTGTGAGGTAAGCTATCGTTATTCATGGTCACACAGAGTGACACAATAGACACTGGAGACTTAGGAGGAGGAGGAGGAAAGGAGAGGGGTGAGGGATGAAGAACTACCTATTACGTACCAATAGAGTACAACGTACACTATTCTGGTGACAGATACACTACAAACCCACACTTTACCACTATGTAATTTGTCCATGTAACAAAACCCCACATGTATCCCCTAAATCTATTGAGATAATAATTTTAAAAGGCCTCTTCTGCACTTCCCTGCAGAAGAGAACTTTAAAAACTTTACTTTGTTAAAGTATCTAAATTTGCATTTACTGAAGATTTAATTAGAGCCCACTCTGAGCTAGACCTTATACTAGATTGCTTTTATTCCACGCGGTTTATGAACGATTTCTATGGATTAAAAATCAGCCTCTTCACTGCACAGTTACTGGAACAGATAAAATGTAAAACACCAACAGTATCAAATGCTGGCAAGGACGTGGAGCGATAGGAACTCTCTTTTATTGCTAATGGGAATGCGGAGTGGTACAGTCACTTTGGAAGACAGGCAGTTTCTTACAAAGTTAAACATAGTCTTACCAAAAAACCCGGCAATCAACTCCTGGTTATTTGCCAAAATGAGTTGAAAACTTATATCCACATATAAACCTGCACACAATTGTTTATAGCAACTTTATTTATAACTGCCAAAATATTGGAAACAACCAAAATATTCTTAAATGGGTGAATAAATTGTGGGACAGCCTTACCGCAGAATAATATCCAGAAATACAAAGAAATGAACCATTGAGTCATGAAAAGGTATGGAGTAACTTTAAATACATATTGCTAAGCAAAAGATGTTGGTCTAAAAGGGATTCATAATATTAATTCCAACTGTGACATTCTGGGAAAGGCAAGCCTACTATGGTGACAGTAAAAAGATCAGTGGTTGCTAAGACTTTAGAGAGAAGGGAGGGTTTATGAGCTAGAGCACAGGGTAGTAAAACTATTCTGTATGATACTGTAATGGTGATATATGACATTATGTAGATGTAAAAATCCATAGAACTGTATACAAACAGAGTGAACTCGGTTGTGAATGCGATCATCAGTGTCTGTCTTCCATACTTGGCTAAAGTCATATGCAGTGGGAGCACAAATTGGGATAGAGTGATTTCTGGAACAAAAGGGCAATGTAGATACTTGCATTGGGAGACTTTAGGGAAGCGTGGAGATGCTGATGACCTACCGAGGGGATGAGAGGGGAATGGAAGGTAGAAGAATGACAGAGACAAGTATCCCTGCTATCAAAATTCCTACTCAGCAAAAAGAAAGACTAAGTTTCCCTTTCTTCTGCCACATGGCTCCTGTTTTCAATAGCTATTTGTTATTTTTCTATAAGCACCCAGATTTCAAATATCCCATCCAATCATGGATTTGGAAGATAAAGGTACTATTCTTATAGTTTAGCTACATATGGAATAAATAGAATTCATTTCAGGTAATTCTTTCTATGGTAAGTTGTGTTACTATCGCACCTTTTAGGGCCTTGCCAAGGTAAGCCTCAGGACCACTGCACAGACCTTTCTGTTGCCAAGACCTTTATGTATCTATTATTTTTTGCTACTCATCCCATATATAACTACTGTTCATCCTTTAAGATGTAGCATCAGTACATAAATATTTCTTCTGTGGGGAAGCCACTTCAGATGTCCAGTACCTCTTCGCCTTCCCCACTGAATGAGTTTGAGCTCCCCAGTTATTAATATTTTCCTCTATGACCTTTATTATAATAAATTGTGAGCTCTCCAAGAGTGCAAGGACCAGAGTACACGGCTAACCAGTTTTATATAAAGTAAAAACCATGGTGCCTGGCATATAGTAGCTGGTTAATATTCCTGAGTTACTGACTCAATAGAAAATAGATTTAAACAAGCTAGAAGCCTAAAGTATCAATGCTCTGGGACTTAATATGTGTATTATGATTAATTTTTTTCTATTCAGGAACCATCTCCTAAGCTAGCGAAGATTTTCCCAAACCTGCCTTTTTGCCTTGGCGTTTGAACTGAATGAGTGAATTCCAGCCGTCTATGGGTCCTTGTCTTTCTTGGACTTCATTATTTACGAGGTAAGCCTCTCAGAAGTAATCACCCTTCATTACTTCAAATCTACTTTGTTCTGTTTATTTGAATATTTCCAGATTTGGGCAGCACTATGTAAAGAACTTATCTGTTAAAATTCTTTGCATAATTCCTTCAGATCTTGCAGGTGACTGCTGGTGCATATCCTTTGCGAGGTCAAAGACTGGCCTCCAAAGGTGAGGCTTATATGGAGCCCAGATAACTCTCATGAATTTAAAAATCTGTTATTGATGTTTTTGGGTCACAAAAAGGTTGTCTCATATTTTAAGAGGGAGGAAACTATGTCATTTGCTTTCTGGGGCTAAGGCTCAAGGCAACATTCAGTTTCTTTGTCAGTGTTGACTTATTTTCACGAATCATGGCCACAGGCTGGTAACTCAGTTGTTATCTTCCAGAGACTCGGGACTGCTGTTCTTGATGCTTACTTGGACCGAATACACCATTACTTCATCTCACCTTCTTTGCTCTTATCATATACACTTTGCTGCCCTAGATTTCCTCACATCAAGCTGGTAGTAAGAGTTATTCTTGTCTTCCGCCTCAGCTGGCTGTAAGAGGTTTGTAAATGGGAGAGGTTTGTGTGATAGAACTGGAATATATTATAATGAAAGTGGTTCTTTAAAAGATCACTTAATTCGTATTCTTTTACTTCTTGTACTCAAGGCTTCAGTTCTTTGGTAACATTTCATTCCTTAAAATACTTAAAGCAACAACAAATTAGGGAACCATGGAAACAAATCTTTTTTATTTTTGAGACGGAGCCTCAAGCTGTCCCCCTGGGTAGAGTGCCAGGGCATCACGCTCACAGCAACCTCCAACTCCTGGGCTCAAGTGACTCTCCTGCCTCAGCCTCCCAAGTAGCTGGGACTACAGGCGCCCGCCACAACGCCTGGCCATTTTTTGGTTGCAGCCATCATTGTTGTTTGGTGGGCCCGGGCTGGGGATTCGAATCCGCCACCTTAGGTGTATGTGGCTGGCGCCTTAGCCGCTTGAGCCACAGGCGCCGAGCCGGAAACAAATCTTAATTTAAATATCAGTTTAAAAAAAAAATCAGGCTTGGTTGAGTTTTGCTTTTCTGGACCCTTTTCCCACAGAGGGACAAGGCCCTATGCAGAAGGTCATCAGCCTCCCTTGGCTTTCTGGCCCTAATAAAGGAGCTGGCACTTGAGTCTCAGCTCAGTCAAGGATGGTGAAGGGATGCCTGGGAGGCATGGATGACAGGCAGAGCCAGGTGGGCTGACCTACACCTGGCAAATCTGAGCTCTAGAAGGATTTAAGTTCTACACCCCCCCCCCCACCGTTTTCTCTATGGTGTTTGGTAAATTTAACTGCTCTGTATGTATTCTGGTGTACATGGATCAGCCCTGGATACTCAAATATTGGTAACATAGTTAAACGTTATGCTTCTTTCTCACTCTGAAATCTGACAGTTTTATATTTAAAACTAATAAAAACGTATATAAACTAAGTCTTTTATTTGGTATAATCAATGATTTAGAAAAACAATATAAAAATATCATAAGAAATTGTGTTTTTTTTGGCAAAAGGTATTATTGTCCTAAGTTATTAAACATGCCAAAAACCATACCTCTGTCAAAAGCCATCTTGACATCTTCAATTAGGTCACTAAATCCTGAGACTCGGTATAATCCTTCAGAATTAAGCCCTTTAGAAATAAAGGTAATTAGTTTCTTTGTATAATAATTATGCCTTTTATAAAAAATTTTAACAACTTCTCATACTTAGGCTAGAGAAGTAATGTGTCAGAGAGAATGATAAAATACACGTTTAGAAGACTTTTCATACTTTTAAAATAAAACCATTTCACTCACAGCTCTTCAACACTGACCTACTGTCACCTGAACATAACATAATCTGGCTCATCACTCTGTCTAACTGAGTCAAATAGGTTAAGTCTTAAGGGAAATAAATAATTTATCACTCAATTACACTGTAACTTTTTACATAACAGAAGACTAAGATAAACTGTACTCATAGGCCTGGAGCAGCTTTTCCCAAGCGGGAACGAGTAATTAGGGTGCAGCTCTGGTTTTGGCCTTGGATAGTTTCAACAGAGCATTTACACCTTTGCTTCTTGGACCTAAGAAAAATATAAAAACTAAAAAATGAATTTGTGTCTACATGTCAGCTTTTTCAAAAGACGGAAGCATTATCTATAAACATTTTTATAGCATACTTATTATTTTTTTATACCTGGTTAAATATATCTTGAAATCAAGCTGTTTTAAGTACTTGTTAACGAATTCATTTTGGACTTTGAAACCCTTTGACTTCTGAAACTAATCTTCTCCAAATTATAGAAAACAACTGCATGGGGCAGTGGGGCAGCCAGAAAGGCCGCGGGACGTGCTGTGACGAACGGAGACCACTGCAGCCCTGCAGGGACGCCTCACCTCTAGACTCGATCTCTCGGACGCACATGTCCACCACCATGGGCCTCTTCGTGGTGTGCGCTTTCACAAGTGTCGTGAGGTCACAGCTGTACACCTTCTTGACGTGCTTCAAGTCTGGCTTACAGTCATTTGGAACCATCTTGGAACACTGCTTATGAACATTCAAACCACAATCTAAGAAAGAAAAAATTCATTATAATTTTCAGAGTTTAAATTCTGGCTACAAGCCAGAAGACCAGAATTCTACCTCATGCTTCATTATTTACTTGCTATATAATCTCAGAAGGATATATAAGGAAAAATAATCAAGATTAATAGTAAGTTTAACTCTATTGAGTATAATATTATGTCAAATAGCCAACTAAAAATTAACCTGTTTCTTTAGAGTTACATAAAATTCTATTTAATGTGGGATATGACTGTAGTTTATACAGCAGAACCTCCGTAGTTGACTCCCTACATGGACCAGCTCCTTAAGTTCACCTAATTTTCACAGACTGGACATGCACCACAGGTATGTATCAGTACAGGAGGCCTACTTCCTTATGTTGATCACCTCCATATGTTGACTAGTTCGTCACAGTATCCTTCGGCGGTCAACTTACTGAGGTTTTACTGTATTTGATATGAAGTGGAATCGGACCTCCAAAAGTAGGAGTATCTAGGGCTCTCTTAAAGTAGTGCTCATATTTATACCTGTTCACAATCCTTTCCATACGTCTGATAACTAATATATAATTCACCTAGTACACAGAGCTGAAAATGGCTGTAACTATTATCTATTGCTCGTACTGTCACCAACTAACATTTATTGAGGGCTTACTAGTGCCAGGCACTGTTCCAAAACGCTTACCATTTATTGTTTCATTTAAACTCACAAAGTTCTGTGAAATATTTTCTCTTTTCATTTTATCACTGAGAGAACCAAGCACACAGGTGTTAATAAGTAGTTTACTCAAGGTCGTGGAGTATGTAGTAGAGCAGAATCTAAGCCTAAGAATGATTCTAGAGTCTGTGTTAAAAAAAAAAAACTTTACTGGAGCAATCACTCTGTGATCAGAGAAGAACTAGACTGAAGAGTGATACACCACAGCTGAATGATTCAATTTAAATAAATGTGATCCCCATGCATATCACAAATAAATCTTTTCTCTTAAAAAAAGTTTACTATTTTATCAAGAAAGGTACTAAGAAAAGATACAGATGAAGATCTGTACAGGGTGAGTTATGGGGGAATGAATGCAGAATTTCCATGTAGTACCCTCCAGAAACCCCCACAAAAGTGTTCATCTATCTAGAAGCTTCTGGAGTACACAATTTTAACTAATATACACATATTGCCTTTACTGAAGTTATTCCTTTGCTTTGCAATTTTCCTGGATTTTAACTTCTTAGATGTTAGAACCCAAATATTTACTAGCTAAATATTTTGAGATACTTATTTTTCAAAAAGAAGAGTATAGGTGGTGCCCATAGCTCAGTGGGTAGGGTGCTGCCCACACACACCGAGGCTGGTGGGTTTGAACGCAGCCCAGGCCAGCTAAAACAACAATGAAAAAATAGCCAGGCATTGTGGTGGGTGCCTGTAGTCCCAGCTGCTCGGGAGGCTGAGGCAAGAGAATTGCTTACGCCCAAGAGTTTAAGGTTACTGTGAACTGTGAGACCTTGGCACTCTACCCAGGGCGACAGCTCAAGACTCTGTCTCAAAAAAAAAAAAAAAAAAAAATGACTATAATGGCTAGACACGGTGGCTCATGCCTATAATCTTAGTACTCTGGGAGGCCGAGGCAGGAGGATCACTTGAGCTCCAAAGTTCAAGACCAACCTGAGCAAGAGAGAGTACCTATGTCTACTGAAAATAGACAAATTAGCCAGGCACTGTGGTGGGTACCTGTAATCCCAATTACTTGGGAGCCTGAGGCAGGAGGATCACTAGAACCTAGGAGTTTGAGGTCATGAGATTCCAGCCTGGGGCAACAGAGTGAAACTCGGTCTCAAAAAATAAACAAACAAAGCTGCACAGTAAAATTTTAGAAGGAACAGAGAAGAACTAGACTGAAGAGTGATACACCACAGCTGAATAATTCAATTTAAATAAATGTTGGTCCAGGCATGGTGGCTCATGCCTGCAATCATAGTACTTGGAGAGGCCAAAGTCGGAGGATTCCTTGAGATTAGGGGTTTGAGATCAGCCTTGAGCAAGAGTGAGACTCTGTTTCTACAAAAAACAGAAAACTTTAGGCGGGTATGGTAGAGTATGCCTATAGTCCCACCTGCTTGAGTGGCTGAGGCAGGAGATTACCTGAGTCTGGGTATTTGAGGCTGCAGGGATGATGCCATTGCACTCTAGCCAGGGAGACCGAAAGATACTGTTTCTCAAAAAGGTCATCTTTAGCTTTTAAAAACATAATCTATTTATTTCTAAGTCCATGAAAACTTGATGTTGACCTTTTCAAATCCAGTCCAAATGGGGTATACACAATTTACAGCCAGGTCTTGATGAAACCAATTTAAAATCATACAATGCCATTTAGTTTTGCTTGCTGTCTTCGGCAGAAAGGGAAGCATAATACTCACCTCACAAAATTGTTAGAAGAACTAATGAACCAATGCATTCAGGTGCTTTGCATACTATAAAATGCTCGACAGATGCCGGTGATCATTATTATGACTTTTGTTAAAGTTAGTAGCTGTGATCTATTATATATGGTAGTAACAATTAACAGAGACAAGGAGAATTAGCCAAAACTGATAAATGAAATTGTTCTTTCATTAAATATGTAGGCACTGCCAAGAAGAAGTAAAACGTTAAGGCATGTGGTAACCTCAGGAAGGAATTCATACATACTAGGCACATCCCACATGCAAAGAGAGGCTAGGTGTAGAGGGAAGCTGGGACAGCACTGAAGATGGCATCGCAGGGCTGATGGCGTCCAAACATTATCACTACTGGAGAACAGCAGCTTCACTAACGACAGAAAGGCCTCCAGAGCAAAGAGCTCAGTCTAAACTATCTGAAGAAATGACCCAACGCTATTCTGTATAAATTATGTCCAAATGACTTCATAACCCAAACCCAAATTCCTCTTTACGTCTATATTAGATAATTTATAAGATTTCTGACTCAATTACAGGCAAATCCATGGCAAAACTTCCACTTAAAATCCCCCCCACCGCCGTCTTTGGGTAACTTCTGCACCTTGGAGTTCTGTCTAGAATCTATTAGTTGTGTGATTTTGAGTGAGTGGCTTAAACTTTCTGTGCCTCAGTTATGTTAAGTGGAAATAGTAATAGTGTTTATTAAGATTCATGTGAGGCTTGAATGTTAATGTATGTAAAGTGCTTACATGTAGTAATTGCTTTTACCATGACTAGGTTGTTATTTAGAAGCATGAAACATTTCGAGAGGCCTTTCTATGTAGGATCCAAGACTGTCATAATCAGCTTAATGTCAGAAGCTAAGTCGAACTCAAGGCCAAGTCTGTTTGTCAGATGGGAAAGCCAGCTCCGGAAAAGGACTAGTACAACTGAGATTATAGATCCTGTCACTTCTACGCTATTCTTCATGTATTTCATTTAAATAAAATTATCGCCAAGTAAGAAATGCATCAATTCTCTTTAACTGTTTTCACCACATTTGGAGAGTTTTCAGCTATTTTTTCAGGCTCTGTCTTTATCCTCTTCTGGGATTCCAAATCCTACATCTTTTGTTATTTATTGTCTCACACATCTCTGAGCTTTGTTCACTTTTAAAAATCTGTTTCTTCTCTTTTGTTTGATTGAACTGGCTAATTTCTATTGCGCCCACTTCAAATTCCCCGATTCCTTCCTCAAGTCCTGTCTGTTCTGCCATGGAGTCCATGTTTCAGTCAGTTCATTTCAGTTATTATATTTTTTAGTTCTAAAACATCTAGCTGGTTCTTCTATATATTTCTTTTCTGATATTTCTAATTTTTTCATTTGTTTCAAGACTGTTCATAATTGGTTGTTGTAACATTTTTATGACACTCGCCTTTCTTGTCTGGTTATTTCAACATCTGTATCATCTTGATGTTGGTGTCTATCAGTTGTCTTTTTTCACTGAGTTTGGATTTTCCTAGTTTTTCGTATGAGTAATTTGACTATATCTTGAATATTTTGAGTGTTTGTAAGACTGTGGTTCTCATTTAAATCTTCAAATGTAGCAGATAGTTTAGATTTAGAATGAATTTTTGTAGACTGGTTCCAATGTCACCCTGGTTTACAAAGCCTTTATAATGCTATTGCAGCGCCATTTTGCTTGCCACAACTGTATGTTACCCAAATGGCAGGACTCTACTCCACATTCTCTGTGGCAATGGGTGGGAGGGAGAGGGCCACCACCTAGGAATTGCAGTAGGGTGGATGTTGGGGCTGTGTCCATACACTCTTTACATGCAACTGCAGGGCAGGGATGGAAAACAGAGTCTGACCATGGTCTCAGCTGCGCGGGTACTGCAGGTCACGGATAAAGACAGAGCTCTGCCCATAGACTAAGAAAGTGAGGGTCCCCTCACAGGCTCAGCCACGGTGGAGTACCACTTTCCTGCTGCAAGGTGGAGATGCTGGGGCTCTACTCATAGATTTGCAGGACAGGGACACACCTTTGCTACTGCAGGGTGGTGGGAAACAGGGCTGTACCTGAGGACTCTGCTACTGCAATGTGGCTTTTTTCAAGGGGCTTACGTGGGGCTGTAGGGATGGCCGAAAGGTTCCTGTCCTGCTGGGCTGTCCTTCTCCCAGTGCCCTGGCTAGGAACAGCAGGCTTTTGTTGGGATTATTTGGGGGGTTTCTGCCTGTTGGCATTCATGGGTTATGGACTGCTACAGTGCCCAGGTTGGGATTCCTAGGATGTTAGAACAGATAAGAAGTCCCATGAGAGAACTTGCTGCTGGGCTGCCCTCAAGGCCTGAGGGTGCCTAGTTAGCCTTCCAACTTTCAGAGTATTCTAACACTCGATGCATAAATTTTGTTCATGGCTTTTTGTTATAATTATTGGAAAGAATAAAATGAAACATATTTACCTATCTTTCCAGAACTGGAAGAATTTTTTTTTTTTTTTTTGAGACAGGGTTGCACTCTGTTGCCCTTGGAGGAGTGTCATGGCATCACAGCTCACAGCAACCTCCAACTCTTGGGCTTAAGCGATTCTCTTGCCTCAGCCTCCCAAGTAGCTAGGACTACAGGCGCCCACCACAACACCCATCTATTTTTCTTGTTGTAGTTGTCATTATTGTTTAGCTGGGGTCAGTGCATGTGGCTAGCCACACTGTGCTACGGGCACCAAGCCAAAACTGGAAGAACTCTTACATAGAATTTTAAAAAGTATAAAATTCAGCAAAATTTTATAATCTGATAGTAGTGTGGATGTACCTCATACTTTAGGTGTATAACACAGGTCACAGATTGAGTGAGAAAGAGATCTTGGTAAAAACCTATCCCCAAATCTTCATTTCAAGATGAAGACAATGAGGCTTAGGGAGGCTGAATGACTCATCCAAGTTGCTCTGTCAAAAAGTGGCAGAACTGAGATTTAAGTCTGGATTGCTGATTCCTGGCCCAGGCTCTTCCCATTGAGTCAAACTGACCACTTTCGCCATGAACTCCATACAGTACACCTTGTAATCTGAGCAATTTTTTCAGCTGGAAGATGAATTTGCTATTTCATCTTTTCTCTAAAAATGTATATTTTACCCATTAGTAGTTATATATACTTGAGTTTAAAAAACACTGCTATATTTTATTCAAATGATGAAATTAAGCAAACAAGTCGCTTAAAGATACCTATGTATGACTGATCTGGTAGGACTTTTAAAAGCAGTAATAAAGCTTCTTTTGTAATATTCTTTCCTAATATATAAACTCTAATGAAAATCCAGTAGAAAGCAAAAATTAAAATTTTGAGTCACTCACGTAAGACCTGAATGGCACTAACGGTCTGACATCAGCATTAACTGTTTTCCTTGAAATATTTGAAGTCACCTCCCAATTTGAACATCAGCAGGTTTCTAAGCTTATTTGTGACTCTGTAAAAACTATGTAAAGTGATGACTCAGCTCAGATTTAGGTATTTAAGGAAGAGGAAAATGTTTTCTCAACTGACATTCTCTCTTCTATTTGAGTTAAGAGAAAACTTACAGGAAAATATATTCTGGTTAATTTTAGCAATAAATCTCAAAGGCCAACTTTTTGGCAGGACTGGATATGAAGTCCTTTATAAGACCAAAGGATAGGGCAAAGTCATTAAATATCTTTTCATACCCTTAAGTTCACAGGGCAAGACAAGCAGCCCTGAGCTTGCTACGAAAATTGCTGCTTCAGGGACTAGCAGTATATCAACACTTCGGTTTGCCATTAAGACTTTATTTGCTTTTCATACTTATTTATTAAAGTCATATAACTCCTATATAGTTTCATTTCTCCCAGGAAAACTATGTGCTACAAATAATAATAAAAAAAGTCCATAAAAGATTTCATTTGTTGCATCTCTTGGTTTGGGAGGTTATTTTTATGTTGTGATTAAACCACATTTCCCCTTTCCAATTTCTCAAGTTAATAAGCATATGAAAGGAGAAATAAAAAATTCAAATCACATTTTACTCTGTCCTTTCACAATAAAATATTTCTATTACTTTAAGACTACTAACTTTAGGTTAACGTTAGGCCACTCTCACATTCTTTGAGACTCAATTTTGCTAAAACACAACTATAATTTATATCTAGAAAGTATATGAATCTGTTTTTTGAAACAGCTGATATTAATTACATTCTATTGGTAGGATTAAGGGTTACTATAATTATGCTAGTATGTTTTGAAAACTGAGTATTCATATTTTAAATAATTGCAAGTAAGTTTTATTTTTAAAGATAACTCTTGGTTTTTTCCCCCAGGGAAAGTGGAGTCGTTTGTATTCTAATATGCATCAGAGGTCACTTCTTTCTTTTTTTTTTTTTCCTTTTAGAGACAAGAGTCTCACTTTATTGCCCTCGGTAGAGTGCCGTGGTGTCACAGCTCACAGCAACCTCCAACTCCTGGGCTTTTACCTCAGCCTCCCAAGTGGCTGGGACTAGAGCCGCCTGTCACAATGCCTAGCTATTTTTTGTTGCAGTTTGGCCAGGGCTGGGTTTGAACCCACCACCCTCGGGATATGGGACTGGCATTCTACCCACTGAGTCACAGGTGCCACCCGAGGTCATGTCTTTCATAAGCAAAAATTAAGAAGGATATCTTGTACTTTAGATTACTGATGACAATATTACTTTCAACTAAAAGGGGTTCTATGAAACTTTAGAGCAAATTTTGCCAATTTCTCTCTGGCTTATAAGGACAAACATACTTTCTAGGTACACTCAACCAAAACAGAAATGAAAATAAAAGATATTACTTCTACTTCTTTTCTTCAACAGAAAACTATGTGCTCATGTACTTGAAGTAACAAATGCCTATATTTTATGATTAAGAAAGAAATTGCTGTCATTTCTTTTGGAGGCAGCAATGATGATACACTGAATATATGAAGACATTTCAATAAGCAACTAGTATTAAACTGGTATGTCTAATGTAAAATAATTATTATCCTTAACTCCTTAAAATATTCTGGTAAGGCTAAAATGAAAACAATTCAGGAATGCTGGTGAAATAATGCCCTTTTTTCCTGTGGAGGGATGTATGACAATCTCAATGATTATATAATAAGAGATTAATTCACAAGCTTAAGTTTCTTAAGAAAAAACTATTTGAAGATACTATATAAGTGAATAATGACCATCCTTTCCTTTGAATGTTACTTTTAAAAGCCACCTACTTGGGTCATAAATATTTCAGCAGGAAAAGCAGCAGTCCCAAGCTGCAGTTCGCTGTTCCCTTGCAGGATCACCTTCCTCATTTAATAGAGATCAGAGTCAGGAAGACTCTGGGGGATGAGACTAACCTTTTGCCTAGGATGTCCCTTTGTACTGCCTGCTTCTGAATGGCTCTTGGAAAGTGATACCGGCATTCTCTGACCATCCCTGCTGCTCCCTCTGCTGCCCCCACTGGCTATGGTGTGACTTAGCAGCAAGCCTTGTGCTTTCTGTCCTGAAGGGGTAGCTTGCCTGGCATCAGCTGGATTGAGTCTGACTCCTACAGCAACACTGCCAGCCTGCTGGTTGGAACACCAGCACATCAACTCATACTTTCACATGGTGTAAGAAAAAAGTAGGTTGGAAGGGATATAAAATTGCCACTCTGGGCAAACAAACATTCTTGACAAGCTCTCTTCTGCCTTGGTGGATTTTTGAAAAAAAGCAGCCAAAACAAAGCAAGCTGTCCTAGGGATGAAAAACAGATAAATGTATCTTTTATGACAGAAAGTAAGCCTGCCATTTTTCTTTGGAAATAATGTCTTTAATGTTTAGTGGCTACTATATGAGGCCACAGTTGCTGCTTTAAACTTGCGGCTTAACATACATTTATTATAGCACAGTTCTGGAGGTCAAAAATCCAAAATCAGTTTCACTGGTTAAAATCAAGATGTCATCAGGTCTGTGTTCCTTCTGGAGGCTGTAGGAGAAGGGGCCACCTGCATTCCTCAGCTCGTGGCCACTCCTCCATCTTCAGAGCCAGCTGTGCGGCATCTTCTGTTCCTTCTGACTTCTGCTTCTGCCCTTACAATCACCTTTCTCTGACTCAATTTCATGCCTCCCTTTTATAAGGAAACTTGTAATTGTGATTAATCTGAGTTCACCTTGAGTATCTAGAGTAATCTCCCTGCTGTGGTTTGAAAGTGTTCTCTCCAAAATTCAGGTGTTGCCAATGTGATAGTATAAAGAGATGGGGGCTTTAAGAGGTGATTAAGCCATGAGGGATGCTTCCTCATGAATGTGACTGGGTGCTCTTATACAGGGTGTGACAGAGGGAGTTGGTCCCTTTCTTGCCCTTCTGCTTTCTGCCACATGAAGACACAGTGTTCCTCCACTCCAGAGGACACAGCTTTCAAGGAGCCATCTTAGAAGTACAGACTGAACCCTCAGCAGACAATGAACCAGCCAGCACTCTAATTTTGGACTTCCTAGCCTCTAGAATTTTGAGATATGTATTTCTGTTCTTCATAAGTTACTTAGTTTGTGGTATTCTGTTAAAACAACAAAGACAACCCTCTCAATATCCATATTTTAACCACATCTGAAAAGTTCCTTGTGCTATGAAAGGCAACTAAACTCACAGGTTCCAGGGATTAGAAAGTGGACATCTTTCTGGAGCTGCTAGTGTGATCTCTTTAAATTCTTAATTCTTTGCATTCAAGTTTAGATAAAAGTGAATGTTAAAAGGCCAGATGAACTTTAGACCTAAGAATCCCACTGTCTGTATGCTTTAGTTGTTGTACCCTGAGGCATGCAGAAGCATTTTAGTTTGATCACATCCCATTCCTTTGTGTTTGGTGTTGCTGAGATATTTGCATGCTATGAATCTAACAAAGGACTGATAACTAGAATCTACTGAGAACTCAAACTAATCAATCAGAGCAAATAATCCCATCTATAACTAGGTAAAAGCTATGAACAGAACCTTCTCTGAAGACCAATGGCCAACAAACACATGAAAAAATGCTCATTGTCCCTAATCAGCAGAGAAATGAAAACCAAAACCACTCTGAGGTATCATCTAACCCCAGTGAGAATAGCCTGAATCACAAGATCCCAAAGGTACAGATGCTGGCATGAATGTGGAGAGAAGAGAGAATGCTTTTACACTGCTGACAGGAAGAAGTATGGCGAATCCTCAAAGAGCTAAAAGTAGACCTTCCATTTGATCCTTCAATCCTATTACTAGGAATCTACCCAGAAAAAAAAAAATCATTTTACCAAGGACATGTGCACTACAGTGTTCATCACAGCTCAATTCACAGGTGCCCAGATGTGGAATCAACCCAAATGCCCATCAATTCATGGATAAATAGAGTGGTATATGTATACCAGGGAATACCATTCAGCCCTAAGAAAGATGGAGACTTTATATCTTTTGTATTTACCTGGTTGAAGAACATTCTTCTTAGTAAAGCATCACAGGAGTGGAAAAGCAAGTATCCAGTGTATGCAATACTAATATAAAACCAACAGATAAACAACTACAGCTCCACATGAGAAAAACACAATTAAATTCAAATGGGATTGGTAGGCTCTCACCTAATGGGCACACTGTAAGGGTACATAGAACACCTCCTGGGTGAAGGGCTCAACTACAACTTGAACTTTACCTAATAAACACAAACAATGTAACCTAATCATTTGTTAGGTTGAATCCCATTGTTAATCCAAATTAATTAGTTGCCATAGAAAACAGAACTAATTTGAACCTCAACTTTATACATTTTTTCAAATGGGTTGGCTTATGCTTATATCATCATACATTAATATGGTTCAAGTATATAGAGTATAATGTTTTTAAGGATAAGATATAATATAGAATGAAAAATCTCTTGGTTTTTCTTTCAATTCCTGACCTTTACTCATCACCAGAGGTGGGGCTATCTGTGGGTGGCCAAAGGAATAGTTTTCTTTCTCCTTTGTTCCATATTACTCCAGTAAATGTTCCAAAACATTTCTTTCAAAAGTAGACGATAGCATATTGTCTAAGATTATTCAACAACATAGGTGTTGTAACTATACTCTGTTTAATAGCTGACTCAGAATTCTTATGGAAGATGTCCTTTACTCTTTCAAAGTAAATGATACCACATATCATTACTCTCTTAAAGAAAAACTTTTAAGTAAGTTTAGTTTAATTTCATAAAATGTTTAAGAAACTGTTTCAGTGTCAGCTGGTTAAGACTGTCTCATAAAGGGAAACCAGGCTTACTGACACCATCATTTTTGAGCAGGCAATTTTTGCTTTGGAGAGAGTATCCATTTAGCTTTGAAAAGCCACAGTGTAGACTATCAACACAACCCTATCAACACTTTCCATCCCACTTTGTTCTCTTCCAGTTCAAAGGCACAACTACAATCTTCTTTCTTTGTTTTTGAGACAGAGTCTCACTATGCCTGGGTAGAGTGCCATGGTGTCACAGCTCAGAGCAACCTAAAATTCTTGAGCTTAAGTGATTCTCTTGCCTCAGCCTCCTGAGTAGCTAGGACTGCAGGTGCCTACCACAATGCCCAGTTATTTCTTTGTTATTGTTGTTGCAGTTGTTATTGTTGTGTTTTAACTGGCCCGGGCTGTGTTCGAACCTGCTGGCCTCGTTATATGTGGCCAGCGCGCCACCCCCTGAACTACTGTCACCGCCAACTACAACCTTCTTAATGATGGTTCTTCACCTTGACTCTGCGTAACCACCAGCCTTAACAATAATGTTTTCCTCATTTATTCTGACTGGACTGTGAGCTCAGCCTCTCCTTGACAAACACCTCTGCATAGTTCAAGGCCCATAGTTGTGAATTATTATTCCACTTCCTGTGGCAGGAAGGTCCTTAAATAGTGATCTATGCTTGGAAACTTATTATACCTTAGTGATGGTTAAGGAAATAATGACTGGAAGAAAATGACTTGGAATATTCCCATGGAATGTGTATTGTATCCTGCTATTCAAAGAAAATGCAATTTAGAAATAAGAAAAATCAGACCCCAGAAATTTCTGCGCATAATGGACAACAAAAATATTCCATTTAAAATCAAAATCATGCCACAAAAGAAATGAGAATGTTTACAGTGATAAATCTGACAGTTACTATAGTTACCATTTTGAAATACTTTCCCTTAGAATACGTTTTTAGTATGAAGCTTCATGCTAAAAGACATGTAAGAAGACAGTTTTAAGTTTTATAACTGAAATAGCAGAAAGACTCTTTCATGACCAAATACTGTACAATTAGAATTTAGACTATTATTTTTAAGCCCATGCCAGAATTTAGAGTAGTTTGAATAGGTGGTCAGTACGCAGTACACTTGTTCTTGCAGTTTCACATGATGAGTCTTATTTATTTCATAAAGTACCTCAGTAAATCCCACTTATTTCATTATGTGTAAATCTTAAAGTTTCTAAATATCATGGTCATATTTTACAGAAAGAATCTGGTATGTTCAGTTTCAAAAATTCACAAAAAAATATTAGTGACTAAGTGTTTTTTTTTCAGAATTGGTAACAATCTTTGAAGATAAATGCACAAATCTTTAAAACTTCAATATGATTTCACAAAAATTTAGTAAGGACAATCCAGCTTAACAAGTTGTCTTTAAAATTCAGTTTCCAAGGCAACAATCATAGGTCCCTGTACATTGCTTTTTTAAAAAAAATCATTTTTATAAATTTAGTTGCTGAAACATCAAAGGCAAGTATTAAATATAGTTGCCTTACTTTTATGTCCTTTTATCAGACTTTTTGAAAAAGCTGATTCTTTCCTTTCCCTGGACTAATGCCAGATCCCTGGTCTGCTGCCCTTCAAGTCCAAGAAGGTTAAGGGCAGATAAAATACCAATTTCCAGAGCAAGTGCCTGAGAATCCAGCCTACTGTGTGTGCACAAGAGCAAACCAGGATCCAGCCTATTGCACATTCACGGCAGCCAACCTCCTTACCCCGTATTCCTGACTCACTCAGGAGCCGAGGGGAGAATGCTTACCTGCACATTTCACTCCCTGAGCAATGAGACCCCACATGAAGTTGGCACAGTACTCACACCAGTGTGGCCCTCTGAACGTGTGGACCTGGTAGAAACAGGGTCAAAGGGGGACAGGGGAAACAAATGAGTAAGATTATTCTGCATCAAGGCACTAACATCAAAGCCACAGTTAGAAGCAAGAGGCAATATGGCTACATTTAGAGGAAATTCGGTTAAGTGGAAGTGACAAACTGTCAACATTTTTTTCAGACTTGATTTCTTTTTTGTTTTAACAGTGATAAATCAAACCAATATTCTGTGATTTCCTACTGAAAACCATTCCTTCAGTGGAGTTAGGACATCCCCAGGTGCAAGCAGCCTTATCAATGTGTTACCCAAATCCTGGCATTTCTATGTACTATGGCATTGCTACATGAAATGGAGATAAGGAAAGGATTACCACATGAGAAAGGATAAGAAGCAACACGGAGCATACGCTGGGTCCTGTAAGGAGTTTTTCAGATAATCCACCTTTAGTGACCAGAGGTGGATGTTAAAGGTGACACTTACTGACTGGTTACAACGGGATCACCAAAAGGGCCAATTGCTGTGCAAAACATTTGATACTTATTATGCTAGGAAAGAGAATTAATACATTTTAGAGCCTGCAGAAGCTGTAAGTGATTGGAAACCATGTTTGAATACAGTAGGCATTCACTAAGCACTCTAGCTCATTAATAGGCTTTACGGTGTTTGATTCCTTCTTCCCCAAGAGAGGGAAAGGGATCTGCAGAGAAGGATTCAAATGCAAAGACGCCCATGACCTTTATATCCATAGGAAAGAGAAAATAGTCTCGCTTAACTCAAATAAAAAAATACGGGTAGAACAACAGAAGCAATGAGTCCAAACCCCCAAATGTTAAAGAATAAAAGAGAAAAACCTCTTACTCTTATCAATAATAATTTAAGATTTGTGGGCAAATACTGGCTGAAGATACACTTAAGAAATGAGTTAAAAAGGTAGAAGGTATGAGGAAGGCATTGCTCTCTATCAAGTTAGGCTGACTTGAAATTATTTCTTGTATACATGATTTCCTCCTATGGAAACCATAAAACAAGAGTGAAAACTACAAACTGTGACAATGTGATGCCAACACAATATCCTCCAAACAGAAGCGATTAGAGAAATTCAGATCTAAGATTAAAATTTTGAGAATTGCTAATATTAATGCATTATTAGGTCTTAGAAACCAGGTACATTATGTATATTTATATGTATATCTTAAAGATATACATATAAAACTTCTTCATATTTAAGATGCATTAATGTGAGACATACCATTATAAATGGTCCGTTTAGAAAAACCATGCCTATTTAATTACAATAAGCCATTGATTGTAAACCCCAAGAGACGTTAAAATACAAAATAAAACGAACATTTAGGAATCAATGAAATATAGTATTATCAGAATTCAAAATACTAAATTGGCCAAAATATCCAAGCTGCAATGGGCCCATGGTTTATTCAAAGTAGGTATGTGCTTGTGACTCTTGGTTGCTGCCAAGTGAGCTTGAGCACAAAATTGTATGTTGATTTTGAAAACCAGGCCACAATCCCTGCTATGTCTTTATGAAAAAGGGTCAGGAATGCAGACACAGTTACTTCTGGGTTATTAAAGACGTTCAGAGCCTGTAAATTGAAAGCATTTCCTGAAGCTGCTGAAGCAGAGCCCAAGATCAACATTCAGATGTTCTGTGACATCCCTGTGTTCCTCAGAGTGAAGAAAATAGGATGAAGTATGTGCTCTTGCTTTGCTGTGATGGGAATAATTGAAACACTGTGTAGATGGCACTGATTCATAAAGAGAGTTACATAATCATGAAATAGCAATAGAATTGTGCAATTACTTTTAGAGAAAACTGGCTCGTCAGTTGCCAGAGTTCAGGATAATCAGTACCACTTACTTGGTCAAGTGAATAAAAATGGGATGAAAGTATAAAGTAAGTCTCAGAAATTATTTAGTACCCTCCGGTTATCTGACGAAAAAGTATCTGAAAATTACATTGGGAAAACAGAAACAGAGTAGATGACGTTTAATTTGTTATTAAAAAAAAAACTCAGGGCAAACAGCACTGAGTACTGAGATATTACAATAGAACTAACCCATTCCTCACCTTCCTAAAAGCAGCAGCAAATGTGCTTCAACAGGCCTGGGGCATTTCCTCATATTACATATGCCAAAGAGAGGGCTGTAACTCTCCAAGCAGGCCCCATGGTTCTTCAATTAAAGGATCACACATATACCTCAGAAAGCAATCTTTAAGAAATTGTTATTTACATATTTCATTCTTGGACAGCTTTTTTTATAAAAACATCCTGAGCCATTTGGGACTTAAAAAAAAATCATTTATAAGGTAGCTTATATAGCTCTCCATGAAATTGCTCTAGAAATAGGCCTTGCAGCACCAACAGCTTACTAAACTTCTATTTGTGTAACAGGGTTTAACTGGATTCCTTTTTGAACGTTTAGATCTAAAATTCATATTCTGTAAGTTTCCTTTGCTCTGTGACCTCTGACTCCGTAACATTGGGTTGTATTTGTAAAAAAGGTGATTAGTGCAGCCTTTTGGTCTTTTATAGTCCTCTAGAGGTCATCAAAAACAAGTATTGATTTTATTCATTACTCATCATTTTTATTTACTCATAAACATCTGTTAAATGATGATGTATACAGATTAAAAGGATACAAATTCCAGGAATTCATGGTGGGTTTCTCCTATCCAACAGTGTGGAAATGCTCTAATGACAGTGTTTGTGGGGTATGAGAGAAGCTGCGGGGTGGCTTGAGTGAGATGCACACAGTGAGCCAAGTCCTCAGCCTGGGGAGTAGATCAGGCTTGTGGGGCAGAGTGGGTGAGTGTGGGGCTGGGGTGCGGGGAACAGAGTGCATCGGAAAGACTGTTCCAAGAATATCAAAGGCACAAGGCCTGAGAGAAACAATGTGATGTTTAGAGAATGCAGGGTAGACAGATCAGCCTGAGTTGAGGGTGGAAACAGCTGGCCTGGCAGGAGAGGAGAGAGAGGCAGACAGGACCCTTTTCAATGCCTACAAATTCACACCCTGAGCAGTGAGCAGTGCAGAGCCACTGTAGATTGTTAAGGAGAGTGACACCGTCAAAGGGGTAAGGCTGCAGGAAGACAGACTAGGTAGGATACTATGGCAGAAGCCCAGGTAACAACGTGGATCTCAACAGGGACAAACTGGAGTTATTTTAGGAGGCAGAATCAACAGGGCTTCGTAATTAACGGAATCAAAAGCAAAGAACCTGGTCTGTCAGGGTTTGGGATCAGGTACTGATGGTGGGGGGAGAACTGCATCCACAGGACTACAAAAGCACAGTAGTTGGTTTGGAAGTGAGGTGGGGTAGGAAGCAGTGGGAGGGAGAGGAAGGGCTGATTCATGGGGAAGAGGAGTCCCTGGTGGCAGCTCCAGGGGGCCAAATGGAGAAGGAAGCCAGGGAAGATCAGCTGGCTGTGAACAAGAGGAAAATCACTTTTCTCCCCGAGTTGGGAGAGAAGAGGGAAGGGGGACAGGATGGCTGTGCAGGAGTGCTGGGATCAGAAGCTAAGGGAGGTCAGCTATGAAGCACATCAGCAGTGTAGAAAAGTGGAGAATAGGAATGGAGCTGGCCAGGAATTCATAGAAGAGCTGCTGGATTTGAAGGCACGTTTCTTTCCTAGATGACACTAAAATGCCAGCTAGTGTCAACCACACGGATATAAAGAGATTAAATTTAAACGAATGATTGTGCTATATTTTATGTATCAGTGATGTTTACATCAAATACTTTAAAAGACATCTTTAAAGAAACAATTGTACTCAGGAGTTCGAGACCAGCCTGAGCAAGAGAGAGACCCTGTTTCTACTTAAAATAGAAAAACTAGCTGGGCATGGTGGCGTATGCCTACAGTCCCAGCTACTAGGGAGGCTGAGGAAAGAGGATTGCTTGAACCCAGGAGTCTGAGGTTGCTGTGAGCTATGATGATGCTGCAGCACATTATGCATGGTGACAGAGAGAGACTTGGTCTCAGAAAATACAAAAAAACCAATTATATAGATTATGCAACCTAGACTAGCTCTTCAGTTGTGCTGCTCCATCGAGCCTGATGGAAATAGGTGCTGCTTCCTGCAGACTAAATCTGGCAGGCACTGACATCTGCAGACAGTTTTGTTTCCTAGATATGTTTGTATTTTAATTATCTGTTTAAAAATGATTAAATCAGAATGCAATGGACGTTCAAAACATAATTAAAGGTCAGAAGATCTAACTTGAAGAGTCTTTCTGCTCAGGAGGATGCTAAAAAAGAACTCGGTGGAATAAAGAGGAAAGGAGGCCTGGAGTGGTCACAAGGGGCCCAGGCAGGAGCCGACGGACAGAGCCCTGGACAGAGCAACTTTTGCCTGGAATACCTGCATGTAGTACAATCCCTTAGAGATCTGTGACGGATTCCTGTGGGAATGGTGTTTTGGTAAGACACAATGCTAAAGAGCAATCAGCTTCAGCACACAACATCATCGGTGAAGTCAGGGATGATCCCGAGAAGAGCAACCTTATTAAGATGGCCACAGATATTTTTTCTAGGCCACCTCCAAAACCTTTAGTCCATTTTGACGATGAAAGTGACAAGAGTGCATGACTCTCTTAGTGAATTACTTAATGAACAAAGGACATAATCAACTAGTTTTAAAGCCCTCTTCTCTTCTGCAACTGGAAAAAAAGACAACTATATTGCCATGGCGTTTAGGATTGGTTTTAACCTGTGAGGAACTCCTTTCACGTTAATTTGTCAAAGCAAAGATGACAGGCTGGACTAATTAATGGACTCCCTCCCACAAAAGTCTTGCCAGTGAAGACACTGGTCAGAACCAGGCTGAAAAGGGACACACAGGGTGGGGGATAATAAGGGGCCCATGGGGTGCAGGCCAAGTATCACGTGTCTCCTGGACACTGAACAGAGGTAAAAACGAAAGCCATTCTCGGGGGGCCTGGCAGTATATGGCCTAGAAGCCCGGCTACTGGAAGGAAACGAACATGCCTGCTTCTCATCACGCTTGAAACATCTCCAGTTCATTGGTAATATAAACAGTGGAAAATGAACCCATGCTACGGAAACATAAAAATTCACCATTATCTTCATAATCCTTTCCAAACCAAAACGCTACCTTTAGAAATGAGCATGAACACAAACCGCCAAGGAGCCTGCAAAGCCTACTGTAAATGTAAACCATGTTGGAGGTGGGAAGAATATTAAGGGAAATGAAATTTCGCTCGGGAAAGTGAAGATGATATTTTAGCTACAGCTTTTCATTTAAGAGGCTGTGATGAGTCAGTTCTCCAGTATGGTACTGGGTGATGAGGGGAGAGAACAGATGATCAAAATCACAACGAAAGGAAGGTAGGCAGGCAGGCAGCTGGGCAGGAAAGGCTTGTTCTCCTTTTTTTTTTTGGTGGGGGTTTCTGCATTTTTTAGCTTTAGAGCAATTAGAATGTACTCTTTTGCGTGATCAATGTTTGTCTCACCAGGAAGATGGTCTTAAACGTTTTGATTTCTAGGATACAAAATTTAGCATTTTAGCCTTAATTTTAGCACCTCAGTTAAAGGAGTTTGCTTTGTACTAGGAAGCCATGAACAGAATGCATAACACTGACAATGATCATTAGCAGTAAATACATAAAATCATGCCCTGGTTCCCGGAAATGAAAGGCAGGGAGAGGTGCTTAAAACAAGAGTGAGGATCAAGGCAACCCACCTGCCTTGTTGTTCAGTTAAATCTAGTCAAAACTACTGGCTACTCTATAACTCGTGAGGAAAAATTCTATAGCCAGTAGTGCGTTGTGGGTATAGGTAAGCCACAAACATTTGACAGTAAGCTGGCTGTTCCTGGTCTTCTCATCCAGACGGAATGGATGTGTCATGTCGCGACCACAGCAGAAAAGGCAGAGGAAACACACTAGGCACTAGCTGAAGCGTAGCTTTAAGCAACGTGCCTGGAATGGGGAGGGGGGTTATGCCCACTGACCAGCAGCAGACAGAAGTGCAGGAGGCACCGCACAGCTGCTGAAGGGGCCCAGGTGCTAACAGCCTCTGCAACTAGCTGTTACATAAGATGATGGCATGGGGGAGAATTTTCAGGGCCACTGTGAGGCACACACTTAACCACACAAGCAGTTAACACAGTAGTCTGAAACATCACTTTGAATAGAAAGACAAATGACAGAACGTTGGTGACCTAATTTCAGAACTATTCAAAACTGAGGGAAATACCATTAAGTCCTACTAGACATACATTGACTATGCCACAAATAAATGATTCCCCTTTACATATGAGCAATAAGTACAGGAAAAAGCTGATATAATATGGGTAGATTATAACCATACTAGGACAATTACTAGGGCAGGGGCGGGGGACCTGAGGCCTTCTAGGTCCTTAAGTATGGCCCTTTGACTGAGTCCAAATTTTATAGGACAAACCGTTTTATTTTTTTAAATACATTTTTGTTCATCTTTTATATTTTTAGTAACATATTTAAAATATCAAAGAGTTAAATTAAGTTTCAACAAAATAATCTTCCCAGATTGACCGGCACAATCAGAATATTATTACAAAGTCATAAGGGTTAAACTGGAGGCTACACTCATGATTTAGTTCTAACTTCCCCTGCCTTACTCATACCACTACTGCACGAGGCTGGTTGGTGAGAGTTTATGGTGGCCAACTACGCCAGGCTGTTATCAGCTTTTGACAATGGTGCATTGTGTTTCTGTTTTTTTTTTTTTTCTTTTGTAGTTTTGGCTGGGGCTGGGCTTGATCCCGCCACCCCTCATATATGGGGCTGGCTGGGGCCCTACACCCTGAGCCACTGGAGCTGTCCCTTGTGTTTCTGTTTTAAGTGGAATTTGTGAATAGTTGTACAGTTCGACATTTATTTTTTAATTCTGTCTGCTTAACGGCCCATCATGTCAAAGAAGACCAAAAGAACACTAATGGAAGAAAACAGACTTTTAAATGAGGACTGGGAATTGGATTATCTTGTTTTTGCTAAAGATAAGATGATCTGGAAATTCAATGCTCACCAGCACTGTAACATTCATAAGGACCACAAATATTCTAAATTAGATGGAGAGGTGCAAATTGTTGTATTGCAGAAATTAAAAGATAAAAAGTAAAAGCAAAGACAATTCTGTCAAGTAGCACTAAGACCTGGAAACAATGACACTTGAAGCAACTTATGAAGTAACGTATGTAACTCAGGAAAAAAGGGAAGCCATTCAGTGATAGAGAAATTGTGAAAGAATGCATGATCAAAGTTGTAGGATGCTTAGACCCCCGTAACATTTCCAAGTACAAACAACTGCTTTTTCAAGGAGAACCACAACTGATGAGCAGCATGAATTACCCTTCAATTTAACAGAACAACTTCATGCAGTACTTAAAGGAAAACACATAGTGTTCAATTGCTTTCCATCAATCAACTGATACTATGGACCCGGTGCAGGATTTAAAATCTTATTCAGGTTAGAGCAGAAGATTTTCTTTTCTAAGAGTTACTTGTTTTAGGCACTCTTATGAACACACACGGGGAATAAATATCTTCCAACAACTTTCAAGATAAATGTCACGAAGTTGGACTGAATTTGGCACCTGCAGACAGTGTTCCTTTCATGACAGGAAAATACAAAGGGTTTGTTGTGCATATAAAAAAAGTATTAACGGATCCAGATGCTCTCGTTTCTTTTCATTATTATCTTGCATCAGGAAAATCTCTGTGCCAAAGCTACCATTCAAGTTGACACTTAGCAACAAGTTACAAGTATTGTTAACTTTAACTATGTTCCTGCAAATGCAACCTGACATGTCATTTTCGTAACAAACTAAAGTGGAATGAGAAGGGCTTTAGCGTGGATGTGCCGTACTATTCTGAAGTGTGTTGGCTATCCTGGATATTGTAGGGACAAGTGTTAGCCAAAATTTTACCTCTGTGAGCATGAAAATTAAATATTA
This sequence comes from Otolemur garnettii, assembly GCF_000181295.1. Lineage (NCBI taxonomy): Eukaryota > Metazoa > Chordata > Mammalia > Primates > Galagidae > Otolemur > Otolemur garnettii. The sequence continues at coordinate 11,434,984 of NW_003852443.1, read as the reverse complement.
TAAGAACAGAATCAGCAATGTGAATTACTGAAAGAATTCAATAGGAATATAGCATTTCTGTGTGGTATCATGTCAAATCAAAATGACTTGAATATTTCTCGGCAAGGTAAAAACTAAGTTTATATATGATAAGTACATATCCGTCAAAAAAAAAATTCAAGCATTTTGAAAAAAGATATCTTTTTTAAAACATTTCTTCAAAAGAAATTTTGGATGAATATTTTTCCCAGTTAGCAAAGGTCATTGGTGAGCAGGATAACATACGTAAACCATTTGAAGATTATGCAGCTGTTACAGACCTATGAATTGGAGGTTAGTGAAAGGCTCACTTCTTTTCTTTCTTTCTTCTTTTTTTTGGGGGGGGGAGGGCAGAAAAAGTCCCATTCTATTGCCCAGGCTAGAGGGCCATGGTGTCAGTCCAGCTCACAGCCACTTTTAACTCCTGGATTTAAGTGATCCTCCTGCCTCAGCCTCCAGAGTAGCTGAGACTATAGGCACCTGGCATAACACCTCGCTATTTTTTTCTATTTTTAGTAGAGATGGGGGGGCCCTCTCTTCTTCAGGGTGGTCTTGAATTCCTGAGCTCAAGGGATCCACCCACCTCAGCTTCCCAGAATGCTAGGATCATAAGTGTGAGCCACTGTGCCCACCACAGTTCACTTTCTTTTGAGAATCATGACATCACACTCAAATTACCATCTAGTTGAGCCTCATCTAGTTGATATCACCAAGGTACTTAAAAACTACAGATGGAATGGATTGAGCTCTCAGTAGATGACATTTTAAACTCATTGTTGATGCTAAGAAAGATCCAATTAAAATACAAAAAAATGCAGGTGAGGACAGCTTTAGCAACATGCCTGAAAGATGCTTTCTTGCTTTTGAATCACTTATTGGTGCAAATCTACATTCTTCTACCTAACCCAAATCTAGACACCCTTAAGGTTGGGAATGACTGATAACCCATCTAGAGGATTAACTTAAACTGCATAACTCCATGCTGCAACCAAATACAGCAGAACCTCTGTAGCTGACCACATCCCTACACTAACCATCTTCTTAAGTTGACCTCATTTTCATGGTCCAGACATGCATCACATTTAGGTGTCAGTACAGTAGGCCTAATTCCTTATGTTGCCACCTCCACGTGTTGACCAGTTTATTACAGTCCCTTGGATGGTCAGCTTACAGAGGTTTTACTATATTCAAATGCTTTCCAACAAAAAGCAGACACAAAGTCATTAAAAGGTTAATTTTAAAATAAAGTTTTCATTTATTAAAATTATTAATAGTTTACAGTAGAGTTTTACAAAACAGTATATATTTTAAATACATCTCACTGAAGTTTCTTGAATGCAGCCTTATTTGATTACAGCTAAATTAATGTGGCCTTCCAACACGAAAAGGCTCCCTACCTCTATACTAGGGGAATATAGTAATTTAACTCTGTTCACATATTTAGAACATTATAAAAACAGTTTTTATTAATTTGTGTACAAAACAATACTTTCAAGAGGTGCATAAAATATAATGAATTATTATCAGTTCCGCTCATAAAAATACATTTGCTATAATTCACTTTAGGGCCTTATTAAAAGAGTTTAAATTTCTTTATGGCTTTCTTCAAGATCTCTACCCATTCCCACCCAATCATAACTATGCCTATGAGCAGTAAGTATCTCTAAAATCACATCTGAGTTAACGTAAAACTTGTATAGAATCATACACAACCATATTAATGATAGAACACAAACACAATTTCTGGTGTCAACATTCTATTCTAAGCAAAAGAGTGGCCCTTTAGAACCATCAGTTTGAAACCCAGGAAGCAGTATATAGAAATATCAAAATTCTCAAAGCAATCCTTTTATTTGTTAATCATGCTATAAGGTATAGATTATATCAATATGATAAATAACAACAAATATAATTCAAAATATTTGAATTTTCTGTTTCAAAATATGGATAAACTATCATAAAACTTAAAATTTTAGTCTTTTTAAGTTTCAGAAGTGTTAAATGAAAAACCTTAAATTAAACTGAACAGAGCTTAATTGAGGAAAGAATGATTCATGAATTGGGCAGCCCTAGAACCAGAATAGGTTCAGAGAGATCCCAGTGCTTCCACGTGGTTGAAGATTTAGGGACAGAAAATGGAAGTGAGGTACAGAAACAACCAGATTGGTTACAACTCAGGATTTGCCTTATTTGAACACAGTTTGAACAGCTGGGTGCCTTTGACTGGCCAAAACTCAGTGATTAGCACAAGAATCTGTTTACACATCCAGGTAGGTTACAGTTCACTGCGCATAGAGATACCTGTAAAATAACTAAGGAGACAGCTTTAGACCAAATTTAACAGAAGCAATTTTCTCTTTAATTTCTTTTCTGATGATAACTGTACCTCTAAACTGAATCATGCTAAGGATTAAAGTGTCAAATACCACAACCTAAAGCACTTCTATTTTGAAAGTTAGCTTCATTACTTTAGGGCATCCTCAAACTATGGCCCACCTAGGACATTTATCCGGCCCGCTGGGTGTTTTTGCTGCCACTGCCTGTCCTGCTTAGCAGCCGACTCGTCCGGGGGCCCTCAGTCAGGCCCTCCAATGACTGAAGGACAGTGAACTGGCCCCCTGTTTAAAAAGTTTGAGGATCTTTGCATTGAGTTTGCATTCAAATATCAGTAGTGAAAAAAAAAAAAAACATAGTGAATTAGTACTTCAAAATATCAGTTCCTGAAAGTTACATTATATAGGTATAATAGGAAAAGAAAATAAATGAACCAACTAGGTTGGGCAATAAAAACCACTTACAATTGATTGCTGAGCGACAAAAAAATCTCTATACCCACATTATATATAGGCAAGCTGACAGTGAGACAAAAATCCTTAGACCAGTCCATATGATTTTGTAATCCACAATTCCTTGAAGCCAAGTCCGCAGTAATGTTACAACTAGGTTTCAATTTCTCCTTGGCTTGGTTGTCAGAATGTCATTTATAGGAGTACTATTCACGCATACTACAATGTAAGTGGAAGCATTCCTATAGTATGCCAGGAAAAAGGTTTCACTAAAAGGCCCAGGAAGCTGTTAAACTATTTGGCTAAAACCTCTTCTTCTTTTTTTTTTTTTTTTTGAGACAGAGTCTCACTATGCTGCCCTCCATAGAGTGCTGTAGCGTCACAGTTCATAACAATCTCAAACTCTTGGGCTTACATGATTCTCTTGCCTCAGCCTCCCAAGGAGCTGAGACGACAGGAACCCTTCAGAACGCCCAGATGTTTTTTGTTGCAGTTGTCATTGTTGTTTAGCTGGCCCAGGCCAGGTTCGAACCCACCAGCCTAGGTGTATGTGGCTGACGCTGTAACCACTGTGTTACAGGTGCAGAGCCTAAAACCTCTTTTAAAGCCCCGACTGCTGCCCTTAACTTTAATGCTGCCTTCCTTCTAGTATTTGGTCTGACTAGATCTTCTTTTTCTTGTTTTTCAAAGGGAAAGCCTACTTTGTTAATTTAAGACTATCCCCCATACCCTTCTGAAATATATGCATTTAATGGAATAAATGTCCCTATATGTCCCTATAATTACTCCTACTAGGCACATTCCATGAATTTTGGTATGCTGTATTTTTCAATTAGTTCAAAATATTTTCTAATGTATCTTGTGATTTCTTCTTTAATGCATGAATTATTTAGCAGTATGTTGTTTAATTTCTAAGTATTGTGAGAAATTTTTCAGATATGCTACTGATTTCAAATTTAACTTATAGTAAAAGGATATACTTTGTATGATTTCAATTCTTTCACATTTACTGATACAGCCAAGTACCACTTAACAACTACGAGTAGGCAAACATTAGAGTATATTACACGAATCCAGATCGTATAGCCTACTACACACCTCGGCTGTATGTATGTCCTATTGCTCCTGGGCTACAAACCCGTACATTATGTTATTGTACTGAATAACATATGTACTTGTAACATAGTGGTATTTGTTATTTCATAAACATAGAAAAAGCACAGTAAAAACGCAGTATTATAATATTATGGGACACCATCACAAACGCACATTTGGTGACTGAAATGTAGTTATGCAGTGTGTGGTTGAACTTGTTTTCTGGCCTAAAATATTATCTATTTTGGTAAACTTCCATGTTCACTCAAAAAGTGTCAGTATTCTGCTGTTGTTGAGTGGAGTACTCTATAAATCTCAATTAGGTCAAACTGGTTGGTACCTATTGTTCAAGTCTATTATGTCCTTTCCTATTTATTCTATGACTGAGAGAGAAGGGTTGAACCCTCTAACACTAAATTTATCTGTTTCGCTTTCAGTTCAGTTATTGTTTTATGTATTTTGAACCTGTTGTTAAGTACATATCAATTTTACATTGCTTTGTCCTCTTGAAAAATTTTACCCTTTTTATTCCCAATATGTATTCCTTGTTCTGAAAACTACTATGTTTAACATAACTACTCTCATTACTTTGAAGTATTGTCTGCATAGTATATCCTTTTCTTTTTCTTTCTTTCTACCCTTTATATGTAAAGGTGGATTTCCTGTGATAGCATATAATTGAAGCTTGCTTTTGAAATGCTTGGGCCATTTCCATTTAATGTAGTTATCAATATGGTTGGGCTTAAATCTGCCTTTTTGCTGTTTGTTTTCCATGTATTCCATTTGCCCTTTATTCCTTTTTTCTTACATGCTCTGGGTTAAGTGCATACTTTTTTTATTCCATTTTGTCTCCCTTATTAGCATATTAACTATACCTATTTCATTTTTTAGAATTTCCTCTAAGGTCTGCCATATACAACTTGAATTTAACTCTACCTTCAAATGATATTACCATTTCACATACAGCAAAAGAATCCTACGATAGTAGGGCTTCTATTCCTCTTCCCCACATTCTGTGTTACGGGCATAAAATTTGATTGTACAGACTTCATAATACATCATTATCATTTTCCTTCTGATCGAAAAACTTCCTTTAATATTCTTGTAGTATAGGTCTCCTGGTAATGAATTCACTTAGCCTTTGCTTGTTAAAAAACAAATCTTTATTATTGTCTTCATCTCTAAAAGATACACTTGCTAGCTATACAGTTATAGGTGGATGTATTTATTTTGGGTCAGGACTTAGAAGATGTGATTCCACTGTCGTGCATAGTTTCTGATAAGAATTTCGCTGCCATTTTTTATTCATCTTTATGTAATATGTATTCTTACCAGCTGCTTTTTTAATTAAAAAGATTGTAAAATATATGAAAGTAAAAAAGGAAAAAATTTTTCTTCCAAGATAACATATTGTCCTACTCTGAAATAATATTCAAAGATATTAATAAAGAAAATCATAGTATAAACATTTCTTTTGCATTTTTTTTCAAAAACCTACATTGTATTCCTGGTGTGAGCATGTATATTTAAGGTCCTATGAAACCATAAAACTACAAACACATTAAAAAGCTAAAATGTGAAGATAAAATATAAGAGAAACAGAACATGCTTTAATGATCCTAGGGACATCCTCCATACATATGTGAGGGATGAACAAATTTACTTTTCAGGCTCAAGTAAAGTACAGATGCTCCTCTGACTTATGACAGGGTTACATCCCAATAAACCTTGTATAAACTAAAAATATTGTGGCTGAGAAAGCATCTTATACTTATGATACTTCCAATTTACAAGGAGTTTATCTGGACATAACCCAATCGTAGATTAAGGAATGTGCCAAATACATATCACTTACATATCCTCATAAAGTCAAAACCTTGTAAACCAAACAATGTAAGTCGAGAACCATCTGCAGCACTTTGGGGTGAAAACTATTCTTTCTCCTACCTGGATTTTCTCTCTGGTTGCTTTCACAATTTTCTCTTTAACGCTGATTTTCAGCAGTTTGATTATTTTGTACCTTGGTATTTTCTCTATTTTTTTAAATGTTAAGTGTTCACTAAACTTTCAGAATTTGTGGATTTTCATCAAATTTATAAATGTTTTGGTCATTACAGCTTGAAATAAATGTTCTGTCTCCCAATCTTTGTGTACTGTTACTTCCGTGACTTGAATTGCACTTTTCTTAGATTGCTTGATGTTCCATTGGTCACTGACGCTCGTGTTCACCTTTTCTTTAACTCTTTGTCCTTCATTTTGGATCTTTTCTATTGCTGTATCTTCTGGTTTACTAATCTTTTCTTTTGTAGTGTCTGATACTTTTTTTTTTTTTTTTAAGAGACAGAGTCTCACTTTATCGCCCTCAGTAGGGTGCTGTGGCGTCACAGCTCACAGCAACCTCTAACTCTGGGCTTAGGGGATTCTCTTGCCTCAGCCTCCTGAGTAACTAGGACTATAGGTGGGTTCGAGGCTGGGTTCGAACCCACCACCCTTGGTATATGGGGCTGGCACCCTATCCACTAGGCCACAAGCACCGCCCCTGATACTCTTTTAATACAATGCAGTGTATTTTTCATTTCAGGTATATTTTTCATCACCAGAGATTCAATTTGGATTTATTTATTTATTTAGAGACAGAGTTTCACTCTGTTCCCTGTGATAGAGGGAAGTGGAGTTATCACAGCAGACTGTAACATCAAACTCTTGGGCTCAGGTGATCCTACTGCCTCAACCTCCCAAAGTTATAGGATTACAGGCAGGGGCCACTGCACTTGGACTCACTTTGGATTCTTTTAAACAGATTCCATGTTTTTTCCTCACTGCAGGCTTCAGTCTACTGTTAATTCTGGTCACTCTACTAAGATGATACCCTGTTGAGGACTCTTAGCCAATGCTGCATGTTTTATGAAGACTTTCTGCTCCTACCAGTGGGCGGAATGAGTCACAGCCTTCAGTGTGTTTCAGCCACTGTTCAGCAATTGCTTTCTCCCAGTTTCCTGATGGCTTCCTTTCACGCATGTGCAGATAAATCCTCTGCAAAACACTCTATCACGAAGACTCCTCTGCAGATCTCCAGAGTACTTCCTGGGTGCAGCTCTGTCTCTCGGGTACTCTGATCACACATTTGAGCTGTTTTGCCCCCCCAAACTCCAATCTCCTTGTCCTCAACTAACGTAGACAACTGGACTCTTCTACGACTGTACCTCAATGTACCGTGGCCTGGAAATTGCCTCTAGATAGTGAGCTAGAGCCACTTGCTTCTTTCAGCTATCACAATCCTGTACTGCCTATTGATCAAAGTCTGTTGTTTTATGTGCTTCTTCTGGTTTGCTAGTTTTTTACGATGGGAAGGTAAATCTCATTCTCCAGTCATGGCTGAAAGTAGAAATTCAGTTTTTATTTTTGGTTCTATTCACTTGATATTTCATGTGAGCTTGAACCAGGGACCTCTCCAGGTTTCAAATTCTACACATGTATAATACCATTAACTTAATCAGTATTTCTCAACAGCCTTCATACAGATTGAACTGTTTCAGGATTCTTCTGTCATCCGTGTCCTATAAGTACATTTCATGAGGCAAAGTGTTCTATTAGCATTGTTGTATTCAGTAGATCGTATACTAGGATCTTGTAACTGGTGGTTTTGTTTGTCATTTAATATTGTAGAATACATTCCTTATTTTGTAGCCACGCAGAATAAATTTGTTTTTAGATAACAGCCCTCAATCCATGTGAATTATATGGAGCTCACCTCATCCTCAGCTCCAGGGGAGAATATATGACCTAGATCTAAGCCAATAAGCACAGTCCATTCTCCTGACTACAGCTACTGATGCAGAGACAAGCATATGAAAGTCAGATAGTGAAGTTCAAGAATTCATCCTAAAAATGACATGAAGGCTATGTTAACCAGTTTGATGAAAATATTTCAAATTGTATATCAAAATAGCACATTGTACCCCATGACAGTATCAATGTACAAGCTATGATCTAATTTAAAAAAAAAAAAAACAACTCATCCTAGGGCTCAGTGCCTGTACCTCAGAGGCTAGGGCACCAGCTACATATGCTGGAGATGGTGGGTTTGAACCCAACCCGGGCCTGCCAAACAACAACAATAACAACATAGCTAGGCGTTGTAGCAGGCACCTGTAGTCCTGGCTACTTGGGAGGCTAAGGCAAAAGAATTGCTTAAGCCCAAGAGTTTGAGGTTGCTGTGAGCTGTGATGCCACGGTACTCTACTGAGGGTGACAGAGTGAGACTGCCTCAAAAAACAAACAAAAAAATTTCAGTGCCTGTGGCTCAGTGAGTAGGGTGCTGGCCCTGTATACTGAGGGTGGCGGGTTCAAACCTGGCCCTGTTCAAACTGCAACAAAAAATAGCTGGGCATTGTGGCGGGTGCTTGTAGTCCCAGCTACTCGGAAGGCTGAGGCAAGAGAATCGCCTAAACCCAAGAGCTGGAGGTTGCTCAGAGCTGTGAGGCATGGCACTCTACCAAGGGTGACAAAGTAAGACTCAGTCTCAAAAAAAAGAAAAGAAAAGGAAAAGAACTCACCCTAGAAAAAGTGCTCTACATCTTGTTGTTGAATAATCACTTTCCAAGTACTCCCCTTGGGAATCTCTGCACTGATGCCAGGGCCTAGTCCACCTTGCAGAGCAATTTTGGAACTCTTTCTGGAATGAGAGCTATCATTGCATGAGGTTTGATAATTAAGTTTGCAAACCTGCCACCATGCTTACCACCATTAGCAACACGAAACGTACAACTTGGTAAGGTTTCATAACCTTGGCAAATCTGTGTCTCACACAGTGTGTGTGCATTAATGTGTGGCAGTGTCTTTCTGAGGTATTATTGTTTTTACATGTTTTTGTGTGCTGTAGGATGACAGCTCTGATGATCACTCCAGAAAAAGTATTTTAAAATTGTTTTTAAAGGTGGACTAGGTGCTGGTGGCAATGCATAGTTTCCCAAGGGGAGTACTTCAAAGGTGACTAGTGATATTCAGCAATGAGATATGTAGCCTTTTTTCCAGGATGAGTTTATGACCTTAATTGTCCTATCTTATATAACCAATGAATGACTTCTAGGTCTAGAACCTTTGTCTAGGCTCTTTGCAGCTGACTAGAATCTGGAAACACATTAAGCTGGAGCCTCTGACAGTACCAATTTTGGTACAAAGGAGCCTAAAAATGAAGACAGAGTTGGGAGGCAGGGTTCTGGTGGCATTTAGAGCCCCTAGGTCAAACAATATTTCAATTAATTCTGAACTTTTTCAAGTATGTGACAAAGTAAATTCCCTATTTGCCTCAACCTGTGTGGGCTGGGCTTTCTGACACTGGTACTGTTGACCAACTGTTCCATCAAGTGGTAAATATATTCACAGGATCGAAACGGAGTTTAAAAAAAAAAAAGTAGTAATACAATTATGGACTAGTGAGCTATAACAGTAGCCATCAAAGTAAACTATTAAAGGTCATTAAATATGAAATGTCTGATATCAAATAAAAAATTTAGTTTATCTCAAAACAAGCAGTGCAAGGAATGAAAGTATGTGACCAAACTATCAACACAGTTTTGACATTTTAATGGTAGTTAGTTTACACCAGCAGCAAAAAAGCCAGGAGAGTCCATGGTGATGAAATCAAGAAAGCCACTTTACACAGGTTGTTGAGAATTGAATATTTTGCCCTGCGAGAAGTGGCCCAAAGCTTGGAAGAAGTGGTAGTCAGTTGGTGTAAGGTCTTTTGAATATGGTGGATGACAAGAGAGTTCCCAAGTCTGTAATTTGAGCAGTGATGTCTGTGCAACATGTGGTTGACCACTGCTCTTCCAAGAGGATTGGCCTGTTTCTATGGACCAATCATGGCTGCTTAATCACAAGTATCCTCAACATTCTGTCCACAGTAGACATACGTTGTAATCAATTGACCAGGTTTCATGAAGCTGGACCACCCAATAGATACAATTATCTTTTTTGTTTTTAGTATTAGACTATGACTCAGCACTTCATCTTTACCCAATCATTGTGCTGAATGCTTGCAATTGTCAAAAAGAACCCATTTTTTAATCATATGTAACCATATGGTATAGAAATGGTTTGCCTTTATGTTGTGACATAAGGCAAGCTTTAAGATGATTTCTCTTCTGATGGTCGTTTAATTCATGTGGAATCCATCTATCTGGCTGATTTGTTTCAAATGGCCCTGTAGTGTTGGAATAGTAATGCCAAACCTTGCTGCTAATTCACATGTAGGCTGAGATGGAGTCACTTCCACTACAGCTTTCAGCTCATCATTATCCACCCTGGTCTCAGGTTGCCCATGTGGATCATTTTCAAGATCAAAACACCAGAGTGGAACTTTCTCAAACCATCAACATACTGGGCATTCATTAGCCATATCCTTCCCAAATATTTCAATGACATTTTGAGCTGTCTGCACTGTACTGGTTCCATGACAGAATCTGTATTTGAAAATAACATGAATTTTTTACTTATAAATGATTTCATAAAAATTGCTCTAAAACTTTTTTTGAAAGGTAATCACAAGCCAAAACTTTCTCTTGAAAGAATGAGAATGTACCTTCACAATAAAAATAAAACAATAAGTGTCAAATTGAAATTGCAGAGATACCAACTGTTAAACTTTGTACTTAAGGAAAGCAGACATTTCATACTTAAAAACCTAAGTCATGCCTAGCAGGCCTCTTATTATAAACAAGGGGGTGTACCAGGTGGACCCACAAGTAGAGATCAGGGCTGTGCCACAAGTAAGAGTCAGACCTCCAAAGAAAGATACTTTTTTTTTTTTGAGACAGAGTCTTAAGCTGTCACCCTGGGTAGAGCGCAATGGCATCATCATAGCTCACAGCAATCTCCAACTCTTGGGCTCAAGCAATCCTCTTGCCTCAGTTTTCCTATTTTTAGTAGAGACAGGGTCTCTTTCTTGCTCAGCCTGGTCTCGAACTCATGAGCTCAAGCCTCAGCTTCCCAGTGGGCTAGGATTACAGGCATGAGCCACAGTGCCTCGCCTAAAGGGCAGTACCTTTAAAAAAGAGAAAGAGTGAATATGACATTTTATACCTGATTTGGGCAAATCCATTCACAGGGATAGCCAAAATGTCATTTTTAATACAACAGACTGGAGAATATCACCTAATATGACAACATTACCTCTCACTCCCATGATCTAAAAATAGATAAAATTCTTTTTATTTTTCTGAGATGGGCTTTCACTCTGTTGCCTAGGCTGGAGTGCAATGGCTTGATTACCATTCACTGCAGCCTCAAACTCCTGGGCTCAAGTCATTCTCCCAGCTCAGCCTCCCAACTCTCTGGGACTACAGACGCATGATACCATGCCCACTTAATTTTTTAATTTTTGGTAGAGATGGGGCCTCACTATGTTGCCCAGGCTGGTGGCAAACTCCTGGCCTGCATAATACCTCCTAAAATACTTCGGTTCTAGTTTTGCTCCCAGAACTTCAAAATAAAGAAGATAAGTAGCTAATCATGTTCTTTAGAAGTGTAGCACTGCTGGCCTATTGGCCTTCCCCTTTATAGTTCTCCTAGTTTGCATCTAGAAGAATCTTAAGATAATTTAAGAAGGAGAATTTGAAAACCTGAAAAAAATACATTGGTATGATGCTTACAGAAAACACAATTTATAGTTTTTTTCCAGCTACCAGTTCTTCTCTGGTAAACAATTTAAAAAAGAAAACTCATTACTTTTGCATATTCTCATTTAGTTTTTAACCTATATTCTACTTCTTTTGGCGTAGAGGCATGCCTTTTTCTTCTCTCTGCCTTTCTTGAAGGCAATGATATTTTTGTGTCGTGTACTATTACATAAAAAATGATGAATGCTAACTAACAATGATAATAAATTTACTGAGACATAGGAAACTTGATGATACAGACAACAGCTAAGGTAAGGTGTTATGGAATGTATATGTTTTTTAGGTATATGCTTTGACCTCTTATTAAAGAAACATGCTAAGCCTCAGTCCTAAGAAGACTCAGGCTCTAGAGGTCATGTTGACATAATGAGTCACAACAAAGATGAAGTATGAGAGTATAATTTGTTGATCAAACAAGGTTTGAAAATAGAGATGTGAAATATTATGTATGTATTTCCCCCACTAACTTACAAAATAAGCAAAACAGAATTAAGACCCAATATTTAGGTGAGTCTGGAAGGAAAGAATGAAAAGACTACAAGGAACACCATTCGAGTACCAACAGGTGCCAAATGTGGGAGAAAAAACAATCCGTGAAGGTTAGATTATTGTGTGGACACAGAAATGAAAGTATTCACAAAACATGATTCTAGAAGAGGTGATTTTTAAAAAATTGATTCAATTACTGACAAAAATTAAATTGTATATAACATGATGTTTTGAAATATACATTGTGGAATGGTTAAATTGAGCTAATTTACATACATATTACCACTTTGCGGTGAGAACACTTTAAATCTACCCTCAGAGAGTTTAAGAATACAGCACATTGGTATTAACTATAGGAAGTGCCTTTTAAAAAATTTTGTTTTCTTCCTATGGGTTTACATCCTTAATTTGTCATTATGTTAGAAGTCACATGCCAGGCTTGTTCTCTGATTTGGGATAAACTGTGGAGACACTAAATTTTCTAAAATATCAAGTCAGCATATGGACAGAGATGCTATAAATTAATCAATACTGTATTAGATGTAGTTGTGTGCCGGAGGGTCTCCAATTAGGATATTGGGAACGAGAATCAGGATTGCTTCTGTTGAGAGAGAGACCCACGCTTCCTTTTAAGGTGTTTAAAAGCGGCAATTACGGACTAGTGAGCCCTGATATTTTTTTCTCCCTCAAGTGTTTGCTTTGTTTTCTAGTTCCATAAAACAAATAGACATTGATAAGTTCCACTAACAGTCTCCTAGTAAGAAAGACAAACATGCAAATCTCTGCCCAATCTTTAAAGCAACAGAAGCAAAAATAGGTGGAACAACACCAAATTAAAAAGCTTCTGCACAGTGAAGGAAACAGACTGAAAAGGCACCTACAGAATGGGAGAAAAGATTTGCAAGGCATATATGTGATAAGAGGTTAATATCCTCTTAATATTGTCTTAATATTAAGCTTCTCTTACAACTCAACAGCAGAAGTCCAAATGCCCCTTGGGCAAAGAATCTGAATAAACATTTCTCCAAAAATGATATACAATTGGCCAACCAGTATATGAAACACTAGTCATCACCACCCACTAGTCATCAGAGAAATGCAAATAAAAACCTAACAGTATATCATCTCATACTTAGAAAGGCTATTATCAAAAAACAAAAGATGGCCAGGCATGGTGGCTCACCTGTAATCCTAGCACTCTGGGAGGCGGAGGCTGGTGGACTGCTTGAGCTCAGGAGTTTGAGACTAGCCAGGCAGAGCAAAAGTGAGATCCCTGTCTCTACCAAAAAAAAAAAAAAAAAAGAAAAGAAAAGAAAAGAAAA
>NW_003852443.1:11418627-11421572 GCF_000181295.1 Otolemur garnettii | reverse complement strand
TGGCGGTTGCCTGTAGTCCCAGCTACTTGGGAAGCTGAAGCAAAAGGATCACTTGAGTCCAAGAGTTTGAGGTTGCTGTGAGCTACGATACCACAACACTCTACCCAGGGCAACAGAGTGAGACTGTCTCAAAACAAAACAACAACGAAAAAGATAAGTGTTGGTAAAGATGTGGTAAAAGTGGAATCAGAGTAAACTGTGGGAAGAGTACAGCTGCTATGGAAAACAACATGGAAGTTTCTCAGAAAACTGAAACAAAAACTACCATACCATCCAGGAATCCCACTTCTGGGTACACAGCATATCCACAATAACTTAAATCAGGATCTTGAAGAAGTACCTGCATTTCTATGTTTACTGCAGCATTATTCATATAAGCCGAGATATGGAAAGAACTTAAATGTTCACTGATGTATTAATAAGGTGTTTTCTATACCTACAATAGAAAACTGGCCTTAAAATAAAAAAAAACTATGCCCTATGTGACAACCTGGATAAATCCAGAAGACACGATGTTACGTGAAAAGCCAGGCACACAAGGACAAATACTGCACGATTCCATTTATAAAAACTATCTAAAATAGTCAAACTCACAGAAACAGAGAGGGGTTGTTGGGCTGAGAAGGGAAGTAATGAGGATTAGCTGTTCAGCTTTCATGAAGTTTCAGTTACATAAAGTGAATAAGTTCTAGAGAGATGCTATGCAACCTGGTATCTTTAGTTAACAACGCTGGGTTGTACACTTAACCTGAGACCTCCTCTCTTAAACTAAGTGTTCTATAACACATACAAAATCTCTCCCTAAATTTTAACCTACTCTATTATTCCAAGTTATGCTTTGGTGTCAAGCTATTTTAGGTAGAGAAGTCATTTTACATAACCCCCTCACATATTTACATATGCAATATAGAATCATGAGGACTATGGCATTATTATACATGACACACAAAAGAATTTTAATTGCCACTCCTCACGCATAAAAACCCTTCTTACATTCTCATCCTTCTCATACTGGCATCTGCTTTCTTTTCAATTAGTACATATACATCCAAAGTCACGGATCATATATAGAACCGTATCCCCTCCATGTCTAAGAGTGTTATGCACGTAATTGTTGCTTAATACGTACTTCAGGGATGGTGATGGGGAAATGTACACATAGAAGCGAGGAAACCCTAAATAGTCTTGTTTTAGATTAGAGAAATAATGTGGTCAAGATGTTTCAACACCATTAATGGTGCAATTTTTTCTTTGAAAAGATTTAGTTAGTTCACCAGTAACTTATCACACATGTATGAAAAGAACCAGACTTTTCTGGGCCCACATGAAGACAGGGTGGGGACTTCTACTCAAGACCAAGAGGCTGGGGAGGGGGCTGTTTCCAAGGCATGACTCTGCCACTCAAAACATTTTTAAAATGATATACTAAAAAACTTGAATGGAAGAAATTGAATATAGTTTTAGAAATGATAATTTGTATCAGAGGCAGTATAACAGAGAGAAGCAACATTCTGGAATTTTAGGAATAAAGACAGATTATCAAACATCTTGAGAATAAAGGATCATGGTCTATGAGAATAATACACCATGGGTTTCTCTTGAATTAAGTGTAGCAATTTAAATTCTATAGCCCCATAATGGCTTTGGAGAAGTATATGCAACTATGTGCAAAACAACAAACACACATTTCTTTCAGTAATGGCAGGCAGTCAATGACCTTAATGATCTAGATTTGCACCCAAGGTGTAATAAGTTCGAGGCTCAGCGTTACAAACTGTAGGAAGAGCGGGCAGGGTAAGGTTGAGAGGCCACCGCGCTGAGGGCAGTGCAGAGCCCAGGGGAGTGTGCAGACAGTCTCTGAGGTCCTCCTTGCCAATGGCAGAGGCCGAAGTAAAAAGCAGAGTGCTGGCTGACGTTTCTGGCTTCCACAGCATCTGATGAGTACCACACCAGTTTACAGCGACCTAGAGATGGTCTTGTCCAATCTCCAGTTTTTCCTCAGTCTTCTCCATGTCTGACTATACGAGGGAGGCAGAGAGAACCCAAGCTATGCACTGAGCTTTGCTTTTTTTTTTTTTGGTCAGGGCCGGGTTTGAACTTGCCACCTCCGGTATATGAGGCCGGTGCCCTACTCCTCTGAGCCACAGGCGCCGCTCTGAGCTTTGCTATTTTTGTCTTCTCTTGCCAGTGGCCCATATTCAGTACTGCTGGAAGAGTGTGTGTGTGCATGCACATAAGAAAAAAATATATAATTC
Source organism: Otolemur garnettii (assembly GCF_000181295.1). Lineage (NCBI taxonomy): Eukaryota > Metazoa > Chordata > Mammalia > Primates > Galagidae > Otolemur > Otolemur garnettii. Next base: position 11,419,317 of record NW_003852443.1, on the reverse strand, counting down.
CATTTAATCTCTTACTTGAATAAAAACATTATTATTCCTGTACAATGTTTATGTCGGATAATCCATGTTCATATCCACAGGAAAAACAAAGATAAGCGACATCACTGCACAAACTCAGTAAGGGAGGCATTCCATCCAGGGCACTGTTTCTGTTTTGTCATATCGCATTTAGCTTCATTTACATTACTGCTAATTCAAAATAATATTCAAATTCCTGAGCATTTAAAATGTGTGCACAGCTTCCCTAGTCACATACAGGTAACATGATATCTTAGGTTTTATTTCATTTTTAAAACTTAGGTAAATCTGATTAAAAGAAACACTGTTCAAATATAGATCTTGAGGTCATCAGAAGAAACTATTTTTGTGTGGAAATTTTCTGCTGTCATGTTTGAAACTAACAACAAAAGGTCCCCCATGTCATACTGTGTACACATTTATTTTGTCATTCAACAAAGGCTTCTTGAGCATCAGCGAGTTACAGGCATTTTACCAGCCACGGGGCCAGGGAAAGGAAGAAGGGAGGGGGGTCGGTGTTGTGAAGGTTGGTGGGCATAACACAAAAGTGTCGGTAGGTAGTGTCTTTGAGTATGACATTTTTAACTAGTTTTAAAAAATATTCTTTCATGTATAGCTAATTTTAGTTCCTTTTCAAATCAACATAATGAAAATTTACATGGACTTTAATAA
>NW_003852443.1:11405211-11418443 GCF_000181295.1 Otolemur garnettii | reverse complement strand
TATTTATTCTCAAGTGTGAATCAAAGGAAAGACCAGAAGATGCCTGGATTTGCCTCCTTCCTTGGAAGGAAAGGATAGATCCCTGTCAGCAGGTGTGCCAGCCACTGCCACCCTTCAGCTCACCAAGTAGCAGAATGTCCAGTCTGCTGGCCAGGGCTGCTAGGGTCTTTATTAACTTTTTGACTCAGTAATTTTATTAAATAATCTAAGGACCATGTAATAGTGTTATTTTTACTACGGTATTGATTCACATTTCAGAATTTATTGCTTGCATATTATTTTAGCAACATATAACCTATTAATATCCCATATTTTTCCTTTATATGAAGAATGCAAGTATCTGAAACTAAAATCAAGCACTCACCACTTCAAGGCCATCCTAAAAAGGAACTAAACTCATATATTAAAGTATCTACTCAGTCTAATTCTTTTCTTTTTTTTTTTTTGGCCAGGGCTGGGTTTGAACCCGCCACCTCTGGCATATGGGGCCGGTGCCCTACTCCCTTGAGTCACAGGCACCGTCCAACTCAGTCTAATTCTTAATGTTGTTTGAATTACTTAATTTACTATAATGTTATATCTAGTCTTGATTTTATTTTCTAGAGTTACCGAAATTAAACTAGGCACATGAAACATTTAGTAGTTTAAGGAGTAACAGAAAAATAGAGGATTTCGCTGTATTCTATAGTGCATGAAAAATGCAACCACTCTTATGTAATACCTAACTCTGCCTGGGGGCTAAGAGAGAAGCAAGAGCGTTCTTCAGTCCCCACAATCGCGCTAAGGTTCTCAATTGCATCATGACCTCTGCAACTGGGCAAGAAAAACAAGATTCAGATGAACATTTAAGTCTAAATAAATGTCTTGGTATGGAACTCAGAAAAAATACTCACATAGGGGTAATTTTTAATAAGAGAAATAATGGTTAACTCAAATTCAATTTTTTGGATGTAGAAAGAGAGCGTTAGAGATTAAGTAAGCTCCTAAGGGCAAAAGCTGGGTTGTATTTATCATTCCTTCCAGACAGCCTCAGAATGTAGGACGCAAGTCATTACTGGTGGGGTGCCTGCATTTTAATTTTAGTGTTAAGAGTTTACTTCCCCTTCTCTTACTGTATTGCATTAGGATGGGGGAAGTTCTTGAAATGAGAGGTAGAGCTAGGGAACAGTTAAAATTATTTCTACTCTAATTTACGTTAATTTGTAGGATAATTGTTTTTAAAGAATATAGTGCATTTATTTCTAAAATGATAACCTCCCTAAGAGATATGACTATCCTTCTTGTGACAGATTCTTTATCACATCTTTGTAAAGAACAAAAAAAAAAAAGAGAGAGAGAGAGAGAGAGACCATGTTACATAACACAACAAAATGGAAGCCCTTCTGCTTTATTCTATTAAAATAAGTAAATAAAAAACAAACAAACAGAAAACCAGTGTGTAGTCAGGTCCTCTTGATTTGTTTGCCTTTCCCCTTGGTGACTGACTGCTTTCACCAAAGGTAGAAGGCACGCACTTTTGCTTCATCCTCTGAAATAACATTTGACAGCTGTTCAACACCACAGAGCAGTATTACATAACAAGGCAGTTCAAGAGACAAAAAAGAAAACTATACTGAAAATGAGGGTTCCGTGAGTGGGCTCGGAGTTAGACAGTATACACTTTTACCACCACGGAAAACAGTCAATGGCAAGGACATGGTAAGGATTACCACCACTGAAATGCTCAGAGGTTTCCCCACAGTAAATTTCTGAATCATACATACCGTACATACATACATATGTATGTCACAAGCAGTGACCTTCTAAGTGAGTGTCTGTGTGGGAGAGAACTGCCCTTGCCACGGAGTCTGAATTCTTTTGGGAGAATGTTCTTAGATGTCAAGTATGATTCCTCCCCCGCTTCTTTCTTTTCTCTCTTTTTTAATAATGCCACCCCATTGGAAACATTTTTTAAATAACGAAGTAATTTCAATTACTTTGAAAGGGTCAATTCTGAGACTTCTGGTCTTATTAGCAACTATAAAAAATATGTAATGCAACTGAGTTGCATTAGATGAGCTCTTTCTTGAGCTTAAGTATGCTTTTTTAAAGAGCAAGTCCAAGCTGGATTTGACGTCTTAGCTCCAGAGAAAGGAGAAACTTTCTACTTTTTACAGGCTTCAAAAATAAAAAACAAAACAAAACAGGTATCTTTAAAGCAGTCTTGAAACTAAGGTAAGAATCACAACTGATCCCACAGTCAGCACTTTCTGGTTGTACAGAATTTGTTCAATAAAGTCATGTTAAAATTGAGAAATAACTGGAAGATACAAATAAGAAAAAAAGAAAAATAATATGCTTGTTTATGCAAATCCTTGAACAGACCTACTATTCGCTTTCAATCGATATTAATAAAAAAGCAGGAACAATGAACTTGACTTAGCACTCAAAAGGCATTCTTAATAGGTCAATTTGTTTCTCCTGAACAAATCAGAGGCATCTTTGGAGATACGAGTTTAAAATCTCAGCCATTTCTAAATAGCGTGCATATAATTTTTTGCTTGGGAATCCAAATGGCTATTCTTGTAACCTAATTTTATATATGTAAAAGGTTTCATTTGGTATCATCTTCCTGATGAAAAATTCTGTAAGGCCAGTTGTACATCATGCAGAAAAGAAACTGAGGCCCAGTAACCTGCATGGATTCTTGAGGTTCGTAAATTGAGGATGTGGTTAAAACTAGATGCATATATGATTTCTGTTTTCAAGGAGGGGAGGGGACTGCCTCAATTTCATTTTAAATCAAAGATATTGTTTAAAAGGTAAGGTCTTAAATATGTGTAAAGAAAAAGATGAAAATGCTAATTTGCCTTGAACAATTAGCAATCTTTATAAAGCTCATACATCTTAGAAGCATATTTTTACTAAGTAATTTCTCTTTTATTCCAAAATGATCTGAAGATCATAAAAATCTAATTCTTACTATGGAAAATGCCCTGTATACTAGGGGCTTGGCATTTAGCATTTGAGTAAAATACTGCTGTTAAAAAATTAGGAAGAATTGCAAATTTGAAATGAAATTACCTAGTACAGAACCTGGTGCCTTCTATGCTGAGCAAATTAATAAATAAATGTAGAGTAAACTAATAAATAAATGGAAGGCAGGGTTTCTAGTTTCATCACCTTCTGAAACCAAATCATTGTCTTTCTAACATAAAACCTAATGATATTTTTTCTAAGTTAAAAATATTCATGTCTCAAGAACTGTATGTATCGTAAAGTTGTCTAACTATTGAGAAGTTACCACAGAAATACCAATGCATCTGCCTACTAAATGTAACTAGTTCTCCTTATGACTGACCTCACATTGTTTAGTGAATTAGATTGCAAAGGACAGAACTTGAAGGCCTTATATCATGGTATGGAAAGATCTACACACAGCCCGAATGAACACACCTTATCATCTCGAAACAAGATTCAAGTACAGTTGATAAACCATATTAACACAATTAAAACCTACATACATACACATACAAGGTGAAAGCAAATATTCAGAAAGTGGAGAGAAGCTGCTAGTGTCAGCAGCCTCGACAGTCCCAGGGTAGCCATCCTCCTTCCATCATGGTCAATTCATTAACAGAGGAGAAAAGACAGAAACTATGGGAAATGCAGACCATCTGCTCAATCCAGATGCAACAGCACAAGCCTTTATATCCAAAGCTTTTTACCAGAAATGAACAGGGATAATATCTAATCCTCTCGTAAAGTATCCAACAAATAGATTAGGCGTATTTGCAAAATAATGCCAAAATCATTATTAAATGAGATCTTTTTAGTGTAAGTCAAGATTTTACCAGTGAGTACACATTGATTAAACAGAACATTATAACAGCATTAGAGAAAATAGGGTTGGACTTCTTAAATAAAATCAGGCATAAAACATTTTAATAAATACCTGAAGTAGCAAGAACATTTTAGGCAAGTCATCCTACTTTTAAAAAGTCATCAGAAAATACTCCTTTAATATTGTGTACTTCAAGTAATGTGCATTTCTTATAAGAAAAGAGTAAAAACAAATATTCTTACCTTGAAATTATGAACCTTTTCATATTTTGGAATTTGCTCGTTTTCTTTCAGAGTTGCTCTTCTAACAAGTGATGTCAACTGCGAATAAGCAAAGAGTTTCAGAGGTTGCCAGATTGTTACAGACGACTTTGGAGAACCCAGTTTCATTCCCAAGGCTGCAATCAATAAATCTTGCTGACGGCCCTCTTGTTTGGATTTGTGAACTGCAGCTCTATTACTTTTCCTCCCCGACCAAGACTCTTTGGATGGCATTTTGGAATTCACAGGAAAGAAAGAAAACCTGTATTGATCTATGTCTGTCGATGTAGTCTATTCAGCTAACACACGAGCATTCTGCCAGGCAGCACAGAACCCTAACCTACAGAGAGCTGCAGAGAAACACCACGGAGAGGTGGAGGAGGAGGATGAAGCCCTTCATAAACAGAGGTCGGCTAACCAGGCAAATTCTTCTTTCTTCTTTTTTTTTCTTAAAGGGATCTATATTTAAGCTTCCAAAAACTTGAGTCTGAACAGAAATAAAAAGAGTCGATGCTAACATACAAAACACTAGGCATCTCTCTTTATCCCTCTTTAAAAGCCATGCAATTTTGACAAATGATACATTTTTAAAAGCTTTATTCTCTGTTCAATATATTAATGTCCATTCTGAATGAAAGATGCCTACATACTGCCTGCAATCAGTTTCTAGCAGCAGACAATCTGTGAAGCCCCAGGCAGGGAGGGGGGGGCGGAGGGGAGGGATTTGACGGGGAAGGCTGGATTAGACTGGCCACTGTAAAAAAGGAGATAGCCAATGAAAATCAAGCAACAGTATTTAAGTACTGTATTCCTCAATTCACTGTCTCTCTGTTTCTCCCTCCTCTCATGTAAGATTTTCTTGCTAGCTCAAGACAAAAAAAAAAAAAAAACAGTGGGAAGATAATGAGCAATGAATGAGTCATGCATTATTACAAAATGGATTTTTTTAACCTATTAAAACCAGAGGAACATTAACATACAGCACTGGGTTTTCAGAGTAATGAACCACTGCCGGTAAATTACAAAAGGCTGATCTGTAGGCATCCTTTGCATATGATGGACTGAAGTTAGATAACCAAAACCCAATTTTATTAAAGATGAGCAAAAACTGATAAGCATTTTGATGAAAAAGGAAAGAGTAATCAGGTATCATACTATTTTCATGTGGAACAAGGAGCATGTATGTACCATTGCTAATACCACAGAATGGTCAGTTTTGTCTAGGTCCTGTGAGTTTTGTTGTGGGTCACACTTAATAACAAAACCATTGTTTTAATTCTCTAGTCTTGAGATTTTTTTGCTTCACAGAGCTGAGGTCAGGTCATAGTAGGATAAGGTGACCAGATTTTAACATTGGTAAAGTGGGACACCATTGACGGGGTGGGGGGGTATTCTTAATTAAAAATTTGGTCTATATGGAGCAACAAAAATTTTCATAGAATGCAAAAATAGTATTGTAATATATATTTTTTAAATTTCAACATAAGTACAATTTACAAATATATTTTAAAAAATTATGTATAGGGTGGTGCCTGTGGCTCAAAGGAGTAGGGCCCTGGTCCACCTGGGCAACCTTGCCCAGGAGGGGAGTAGGGAGTTTACATTAGCCTTTTCATTTCCAAATGAATTTACGTTAACCTCTTCATTCCCAAATGGAGTTACATTAACCTTTTCAGTAGCTGAAACCGTATATTCCCTTCCTGTTGTCCCACCGTTCCCTAGCTTGTTATGCATTCTTTCCAAAAGTTGAGACTTTTTAAAATGCTGCGGGATACAGGACAAATTGTTAAAAATCAGGACTGTCCCACCAAAAGCGGGACGTCTGGTCACCTTATAGTAGGAGCCAGTTGGGAATAATTTCTCATTTTATCATTTCCAGATAAAATAGTGCTCCAGGACCCTTGGATATGTATGTGTATATATACAAAGGGGGCTGCTAGATAAGAGACTCAAAGGTGCTCTATTTAGGGCAGTCGCTGCATTTTTTGGTAAGGTGCTCTAAGAGGCTTAAGTTTCTCATTTTGGTTCTCTAACCATCTCCCTTCTGTTTCTTTATGCTAAGGTAATTAAGTGCAGTCCATTATGATTCTAATGCTACACTGTATTTAAAGAATCCAGAATTCTGTACTTAGGTGGTTTCAGTACATTTGCTGGTGTGAATAATTAATCTTAGATTTCATCATCAATAGGGGCAAATAGCCCCTGTAAATATTCTAGTTTAGTCCTTACCCTATGCTATATTTGAAATATGACTGATTTTCTAAACATTCCCAAATTGTGTCTATTTACTTGAATCTATAGTCCCCTTTACTCTTTTAAAAACGTTTCCAAAAAAAGAACCAAGTTATAGTTATACCTACAGAAGTTTTAATTTCATAAATTCATACTCTTAGATAGAGCCATAAAATGCTCCCATTTCAAGAGACTGTAATGGTAAAAAGCTTCCTTGTCTAACCTCAATTACTTTTTGGTTGAGACCTACATATTTTGTCATGTATAATAACTAAATATATATATAATTATATATATATTATATATATAATAATATAACTAAAATATAAAGGCCAATCAATGCTTCAGATATGTACAGGCTAAAATAAAGTTTATCTAATTCTCAGCAGTCACTGGAAAAAAAAAAAAACAAGACTTAAAAAGCAAATTGAACAGCAATTTTTTTCGTCACCAATGTTTAACGCCAAGTTACTAAAGAAAACAATCACGTGTGCAACCCAAGTAGTATTTTTTCCCTGGGTATTTTTGATCAAGGTCTTATATTAAAATTCAAACAAGGATGAAAATATCCACGGTAGTTATTCAGAAAATTTACGGCTGGGTAAAAGTGAACATTCTGTCACTGCGAGGCCAAGTCTACTGTTGACTCTAAGGAGTTCTACAGTCTTTCCTGAGTAATTATTCTACTTAATCAAGAAACATGGGATTAATTGCAATTTGGGCACTATCTAGGGCAGTAAGGAAATAGAAAACAACTTAGTGTAAAAAAGGTCTTAATTACTCTCAAGTAGCTAGGATTTGGTCACCCTTATGCCTTCAACCTGGTGGCAACAGAACTTCTGCATTAATTTTGGGGAGGAGCTTGCAAGTCACAAAAACTACAAACTCCAAAATTGAGAACCAATACCAATGTTCTCATGTTTCAGACAAAAGTATACCATTCCTTACCTACCTAGACAGTTATCAAATCTATTAATTATGACCATGATTTATTAGTTATTGAGTACTTATGTTCCAGGAATCCAGCTTAGCACTTTGAATCCCATCAAATCCACAGATAAGCCCTCTGAGGCATTATTAAAATTACCCTAATTTTATAGTTTAGAACCAAGGCCACAGAAGTTAACTCCCCCAAATGGCACAGCTACTAGGTGGTGGGGCTGGGCTCTCAAACACTATGCTACATCCACCCAAGTGAGAGAATGAGAAAAACGATGGAATCTGAGGGAACTTGTTTTTTTCTCTTTGGTTCTATTTAAAAGGTTTCTCTAGTTACTATTTCCTTTCAATTTTGAAGAGAAGCAATAGATTGTAAGATGGAGTAACAAAAGACAGTAAGAAAAAGTAATACAGCACTAATACCTTAAACTACCTAAAACTAATTCCTTAAGATCTCAAGCATGCAGGACGTGTAGCAGGAAATGCAGACCCCAAGGCTCAGTTCAAACACCCCTCTTTCATGAAGGCTTTGATGATCTGTGCCCACTAGATGTGATCTCACCCACTTAGGAACCTTAATTATGAGACAGATTGTGTTCTACTGCATATCAGTTACCTAGGTAGCTGGTTATACAGAATTGGGTTTCATACATCTTTGTATAAACCTTGAATCTGAAATAGTAGCTTACACAAATAAAGGTTCAATATATATTTGGTTAAAGAAAATGAAACCAAATGAAAGTAGCTATTTTTATTGGAGGGCAGTGTGGTATAATAAATGAGATATGAAGGGCAGCACCTGTGGCTCAAAAGGGCAGCACCTGTGGCTCAAAAGGGTAGGGCACCGGCCCCATGTGCTGGAGGTGGTGGGTTCAAACCCAGCCCCAGCCAAAAGAAAAAAAGAAAGAGATTTGAAATCAGAGAAACTAATGTTTGAATATTGACCTTGAGAGATTTGCTTGGTGCCTTAATTACCTTTGAATATTGACCTTGAGAGATTTGCTTGGTGCCTTAATTACCTTACTTACATACTATCTACCTTATAGATTACTGGGAAGTTTAAAGAAGATGAAATATAAAGAGACGAAAAGACTGTCTGCAGACAGTAAATGCTCCATGAAAGATGACATTATAAGGGTGCTCTACCAAGTATCAGCTGAAGAGTATGCTGTGTAAGTATAAGGCATAGGTTCCAGTCTTCAAGGAGTCTGTAATCTGCTTTTGGTCAACGCCACATAAGCACGCCTGGAGACTCCTGCCTCTCCTTTTGTATCACAGCCTCTACTCAATTTCACACATCTGGATCTAATCTAATTTTCAAAAGTCATATAATGACATGCACGTTAACTGAGGAAACAGGGTTGGGAGGGAAGTGAAGAGTGGCAAGGAAAGGGGATTCTCCATACTTGTTAGGGAGCCAGGAAGGCCGTCTGATGTTTCACACGACTGCCCTATCTTCACTACCATCCTGGGAGGTATGCTGCATAACGGTCACTTTATAGATGAAGAAACTGGGGCTCACCCTGAGTGACTTGCTCAAGGTCACACAGTCAGGAAGTGGCAAGTCTGAGATCAGAATCCCCATCTTTTGTCTCCAGAGCCTGACGACAACTCTTTCTGCTACTTTATGAGCAGATAAACACAAGGTGCCAGGGACAAAGTGCCCTTCACATTCTGGCTCTACAAAACAGAGAAAAATGGTGAAACCAGGTGGGGCTATAAACTGGCAGGGCACATATCCTACAAGGTCAACAGAAACACCAGTGGGACCCAGGTTTTTATTCTGACTGGCAGTCTATGGCTTGTCTTCAAGCGTAACTCTGCCCATCCTCAACACTGATGTTATTTCCACAGGTTCATATGAATGAGAGAGACTGGCCTGGAAACAGGGAAGGGCAGTGGGCAGACCCCCAGTCCTCTCTGTGTGTACCTTTGTCCATACCATCTACAACAGAGAGGACTAGATAAATGGTCGGTGTGGGGTGTGAGGAGTAAGGAACAGGAGGTGAAATAAGTGACCTTGAAAAAGAATAGCCACTCTTTTTTCAAATAAAGAAATCCCCACTGACCCTACTACTCTGTTGTTTGTTCGGTAATAATACTGGTTTGGTGCTGAACCAGGCTCTCATTTTCACCAAGTGCAGTAAAACAGGACATGTGGGCTCTGGGGCCTGACAAAAGTGCTTCCCTTAACCCTTTCATTTATTAGCTGTGACATGTCCTTAGTCAAGTTACTATTTCAGTCTTTGTTTATGTGTAAAATGGATTAAAATACTACATACATTTATTAAGAATGCAATGAGGTAATAGGCAGCAAATGTTTTGCATTGTTTCTGGCACAGAAAGAATGAACATTTCCCCTCCTTTCCTTCTGTATCCAAGGACCTGCATTTACAAGATCACGGTTAGTGTAAGGTGTGACTATGATATGGATTAAAGACCCTAAAACACTACCTTTTGCAATGTGCGCTTCGGATCAGATTATTACCCAGTGTTTAGACACATTGTAAGCATCACTGTTCTGCAATTTTTGCCGTATGCTATTCCTGGCAAGTTTATAGTTAAGAGAACTTCTTTTTTTTTTTTTTTTTGAAACGGAGCCCCAAGCTATCCCCCTGGGAAGAGGGCCATGGCCTCACAGCTCACAGCAACCTCCAACTCCTGGGCTCAAGTGAGTCTCCTGCCTCAGCCTCTCAAGTAGCTGGGACTACAGGCGCCCGCCACAATGCCTGGCCATTTTTTGGTTGCAGCCATCATTGTTGTTTGACGGGCCCGGGGTGGGGATTCGAACCCTCCACCTTAGGTGTATGTGGCTGGCGCCTTAGCCACTTGAGCCACAGGTGCCGAGCCGTTAAGAGAACTTCTCTATGCTCAAACTGAGTGATCCCATCAAATCTTGTTTACAAAAAAGGATCTTACCAAGCTATTCAAAATGACTGATTATCCGTTCTTTTCTGTAAGCATCTATCAGGTATACCATAGGACCAAGACTTAAGCCAAAGGACTAAATCTCCAACTACTGAATATCAGGACCTATTCATAGAAAGAGGGTTCTCTAGGCAACTGGAAGTACCTTATGTAACAGGAACAGCCATCTCCTTCGCAACGTTATAGTGATACCATAGACTCACTACCATAATGCTCTGGTTAACTAAACTAAGTCAACATTCTATCCAAAAAGTACCACAGAGGAATATGCTAGCTGGCGTGGCCTGGAGGCTTGGGGAGGTACTGAATAACAAAATTTACTCTTGGGTAATTAAGGTTTCTAGTTCAGGTTTAGCAAAATCTGCAATTTCTATATAATCTTCAAATTCAGGTAAAAACAACACAGATTTCCTGAAATATCCAGGACCAAGCTATAACATAAAAGTTTGTGAATTCAAGCAAACCTTACTCTAGCTAGATACATAGGTTATTCCTAACCTTTGTCTCCTGACTTATAACTTGTAACCTAATTATTCTCCATTACAGCCAAGAGTGGAACATATCCATTAATTAACTGACAAGTGCATGGCATTGTACTACTAAATGCTTTACATGTACGAGCTGTCAAAAACAAATAAGGTAGATACATAATTCTCCCTTTATAAATGAAGAAACAGCAGCTCAGAGAAATTAAGTATCTTGCCTAAATGGTTACCTAACTAATATCGGGTGAAAATAAGACTTAAACCTAGGTCTACCCAATTTCAAATTCTGTTGTCTTTCTTTTAGACTATTCTGCCTCTCATATTATCTATTGTTAACATGCAACTGTGAAAGCTTATCATTTGAATAAATTCCTGGATCATTTATATTCTAATACCTCTCAGATCACTAGGCCTTTTAGTACTGCTATGTTTGAATTTATAGTTATCTACCAGATTCAACACTCAAGCAAAAATTTCAAATGCATTTTAAGTCAAACATAAAAGCCTTCTGTATCAGAACTCTATAAATTCCTTACGTTATATTGGGATAAATAAACTTTCATGTTGCATAGAAAACTCTTAACATTCTGCCAGGGCTATAAATTTTTATACTACTGACAACACACACATCATAATGCCTAACTCAGTCTTCAATACATAGCTTTTCTATTATATAATATCCATCTAAGCAGTTAACAGTAGGCACATCAATGCATTCACTTCAGTGTATAATAAATTTAAATTACGCTATACTAACATGGTCACTACCAAATGTTGTACACTCTAGTATGTTCCCTGACACACTCCCATGTAATAATAGTGCAACATAAGACATCTGAAAACACAATGCAAACAAAAGAGCCTCATTTCTGTCAAGAAACAACAGAAATCTGAGAGATTCTCCAGGAGCCAGTTGTGAGGACGCTTCTTCACTCTCCATGAAGAACACCAGGCCCAGAGAAGAGGAGGCGGCGTGGCACACAGCCTGGTTTCCAAGTCTGGTTCTTACTGACATCAGCCAAGTTACTCAACTTTTCTAAGTCTCAGCTACACTAAATGAACTCTATGGTTTTCTCAATATTTTTAATAGAAATTCAAAAGGAAAGAGGGATGTGCTGATAAACTGAGGATGATTACATCTTCACACAGTTATCTCTGGAAACAAAAATAAAAAAAATCAGGAAGTTGGTAAGAATGGAATCAAAGCAAGTAGAACGGATTAGATGAACTGAGTATTTAAGGCACTGAGTTAAGACATCTGCTGACTCCTCCACAGTTAGATCAGCTTCCAATACTCAGTGTCCTTAGTGGGGCTACCTTCCTTTAGATCAGTGCTTGGATGAACGTAAGAACTTCTACCTCTTTCAGTCTCCTTTTTAGGTGGTTTTTCTTTATGATTTTGCATATCTCTGCCCAGATATCTTAGGTGGTGATCTTAAAGTTAATTCATAAAGCAGTCTTACTTTTTTATTTACAAATTCTTAAGAGGGTGATAGATTGTAGCCCTGATATATTGATAATAATTTATAGAATAAGTGCTTTAGGGAGAAAATAAATGAAAGATGTCCCTATTCTGAATTATGTGAACACATTAATATAAACAAGAGTAAAATATCCTAATCTAACACTCGCCAATATGTGGCCACTGGCAGAGATGATTGTATAGTGATAATTGTTAAGTCTTCCCTGGTTCTTCCTAATGAAAAGCTGAAACTTCATCTTAATCTCCCCATCCCCACCCCTGCTATGAACCTGAGAGGCTACTTGGGGAAATGTATCATTATGTTTTACTTTTTAATACCTATTACCTGCAAAACTTAAACACTATTATTGTTCTCTAATAGAGAAGGTAAAATTGGAGAAGTTCAACTACTTTATCAACAATTAAAGACTTTAAATCCAGTGCAACCTCTTGAATCATCGATGTTTTTACTTTTTCAAAATGTTTTTAGGGCGGTGCCTGTAGCTCAGTGGGTGACAGGTTCAAACCTGGCACTGGCCAAACTGCAACAAAAAAATAGCCAGGTGTTCTGGTGGGCGCCTGTAGTCCCAGCTACTTGGGAGGCTGAGGCAAGAGAATCGCCTGGGCCCAGGAGTTGGAGGTTGCTGTGAGCTGTGTGATGCCACAGCACTCTACTGAGGGCGCCAAAGTGACACTCTGTCTCTATAAAAAGTAAATAAATAAATACAATTTAAAAAAAAATGTTTATAGATATGGGTGGCACCTGTGGCTCAAAGGAGTAGGATGCTGGGCCCATATAGTGGAGGTGGTGGGTTCAAACCCAGCCCCGGCCAAAAACTGCAGAAAAAAAAAGGGGGGGGGGATGTTTTTAGATGTAATATACATAAAGAAAATAGCACATACAACTAAAAAGCAGATTCATGTTGACATCATTGGAAGTGTTTATAGATTTTAAACTGTCCCATGAGGTGATCTCCAGTGACCGCACCTCGGTGAGCATTTTGTATTTTCTCATTTGACAGAGGCAATGCAGCACCTGAGAATGAAAGGCAAGTGTTGCATCTTTAGTTTCTTGTTCCTCTAGTGACTTCTGTTTTTTTTTT
>NW_003852443.1:11395273-11404976 GCF_000181295.1 Otolemur garnettii | reverse complement strand
GAGCCTAGTGACTTCTGTTGATTAAGCTAGGAGGAAGCCTGAGTTCTTTGGTTATTTTCAAAAGGCCCTATTACAAGCTTAAACTTCCTAAAAACAGCAAAAATAAACTATAGTTTGACTAGAATATTTCAATCGTTATTTATACAAAATATTCACTGTAAGACTCAATAAAGATAAATGTTAATTCATAGCATGAAGCAGATTTTTGATGTTCAAACATACTTCTGAAAACCTGTTTTCTTTTTTTCTTTTTTTTTTTTTTTTTTGGTTGCAGTTTTTGGCCAGGGCCGGGTTTGAACCAGCCACCTCTGGTATACAGGGCCAGCTCCCTAATCCTTGAGCCACAGGGGCCTGAAGGCAGAAGATTTAACTTTCATCAGTAATTACCCTGGGAAGAAGTGTAAGCATGAACACAGTCCACAGATATGTTAATTGACCATGTTGTACATTAGGGTTTTTTTGTAACGACACTGCTACATTGCAAGTTTTACAAGATAATGATATTCAAAAAGTAAAAATAGCTTGTCTGTAGGCATTTTAAAAAGCTTTTGGTATTATGTCCATATTATTTCATTTTATGAAACTCCTTTTAGTTCAGCGGATCCTGATGAAATTAATAGAGAACTTCAACAACCTCTAACTTGGATACGCTTCACATAAGAGATAATCATTAGATCCTTATTTTTATGAATACTATGTGCCATGTGGAACTTGAGATCTTAAAGAGTGATTTGAGGCATCTAGATAAGGCTGGTAAGTGATCAATATGTAGGAAAAAAAACAACAACAACAACCCACAGAAAGTCTGACTGCAACAACTGGCTCTTATGAAGATGAAGAAAAGATTAAAGGATGATTTATTTTCTGTTAGTGACATTCTGATTGTTTGAGAAGAATCTACCCCACTGATTTCCTCCTCTACAAAGGAAAGGTTAAAGGGAGACAGCCTAACAAAGCAACTAAAGATCTGTGAGGTAAGTGGCTTAAGAATCCTGTTCTCATCTTATTTTACAGTAATTTTAATGGCTACAGTCTGACAATCTGGTTAAAAAAAAAATCCCAGCCTGCTTTTACACTGCTTCCCAATCAGCAGCACTTACACAGAGCTTCAGATCCTACAAAGTGCTTTGTCATATATTCTGCTTCACTGTATCTTTGCATCCTTTTTTTTTCAGAAAGGAAATTCACTCATGGAAAGCAGGGCGTTTGCTCAGGGCACATAGTTGGTGAGCAAAACAGCCATGATGGACCTCCGGACTTCATACCCTGCCCTCTCTCCCCTCTGCTGTGCTTCCCTGAGACCTGAAGACATGAAAATTCGACATGTCAGGAGACTCAACCTTAACTAAGGTTCAGGTGGCACAAAGACCCAGAACCATTAGAAAGCAGAAACACCCAATGATCACCCTTGATTCAGTTCCAAGCCTGACAGCTGGTTTGCAACATACAGGGAAGTAAGGTCAGCCTTGCTGATTAAATTCTAGTATTTGAAAAAATCTTTTCTATAACAATGGGCAAGCAACATGAACACAACCTTTTCCCAAGAAGACAGACAAATGGCCAACAAATACATGAAATGATGCTCATTGTCCCTAGTCAGAGAAATGTAAATCAAAACCACTTTGAGATATTACCTACCACCAGTGAGAATAGCCCACATCACAAGATCCCAAAGCTGCAGATGCTGGTGAGGGTATGTAGAGAGGGGTACACTTATGCAGGTGGTGGGACTGTAATAGTATAGTATTTTGAAAAGAAGTATGGAGAATCCTCAAAGAACTAACAGTAGACCTCCCATTTAATCCCTCAATGTCATTACTAGGCAACATTCAATACATTCAATTCACAATTGCAAACACAACCTAAGTGTCCATCAACTCATGAGTGGATTAATAAACTGTGGTATATACATATACACACACATATATACATAACCACACACACATATACACACACAGACATACACACATATACATACACAAACAGAGAATACCATTCAGCCATAAAAAAAAGATGGAGACTTTGCATCTTTTGTATTTATGGATTTGGAGAACATTCTAAGGAAAGAATCTCAAGAATGGAAAAGCAAGCATCCCATGTACTCAGCACTAATCTGAAAATGGATCAACAACTATAGGTACACAGGAGAGAAAACACAATTAAATTCAAGAGGGTGGGGAGGAAGGGGTTTAGTAAGTTTCCACCTATCGGGTGCAATGAAGGGGCATATGGTATATTTCCTGCCTGAAGGGCTCAACTACAACTCAGACTTTGGACTTTACCTTACAGATGTAAATAATGTAACCTAATCGTGTGTATCCTCATTATTAGCCTCCCAAATCTTTTCTATTAGTCTAATAGTGGTGAGTAAAATGTTACGTTGATCTTACATAGATACATGCAGTTCTTCATCAGGTATCTATCAGGGCTTCAAGGAGAGTTATTGAGTTACATGCCTCTTTTTGGTTTTTGTTTTTGCACTGGCCTTTTCTGTTCCTTAAGTAAAAACCAATCAACAAAACTACCTCCAAACCAGTGAGTTGAGAGTAGTCTCTTAGGCAACTAATTGAGCTGTTTTTAAAATAGGTAATTAAACTTTCCATCAAAATCCACCAAATAGACAGACATAATTTATAATATGGAATGGAAAGCCATTCCAATCTCATACACATAGTATAATACAGAGGTCCCCCCCAAATCTATACTTATTTAAGAAAGGAAAAAACTGTATTAGAATCATAACATTTAGCATATGTTGACATTATTTGTTACCTTGTATATTGTATCTTTTGTATCTGCAAAAGTCAAACAAGACTGGAGTATCACAATTTCAATGAATATACATTTTTTTTGCACCCTGCATGCATGTGTGTGTGTATTTATTTACCCATGAGATACATACATAATTAAATAAGTCTTAGAGATTCCAGATTGGCCAATACAGTTATTATATAATTAGGAAGCATTTTACACCTTAACATGAATATAACAACAACAAAAAAGGATTTTCAGGCACTGGATACGTGGTCTGAGAAAATGTAAATACTTCATATACCCTACACATTTATTAAATGAAAATAATGAAAAGCCTAAAGTATATATCTATAATAGTAAGCTTTCAACTCCACATTTATTGAGTATCTATTGTGTGCTAGGCACTAAAGAAAACTATGGTAATACCAGAGAGTAGGACCCTATGGTACTTTAAAAGGACCAGATACTAAATAAATACATGAACATTTAATGAATAAATTATAATTGGGATAAGTATTGAGTAGGTAATTATTTTTCATCCTGCTTGAGTCTCATAATCACATTTCTAACAAAGGTTTGATTTATCCTTGAAATCTATGATTGTAACCTCCTTCCAAGCTGCTCCCTCTTCTCATGGGCCTCTGAACCTCTAACAAGTACTTCTCAGATCTCTCTCTCTCCTCCCAAAACATAAATGCCTTCAAAAGCCCTCTCAGTCCCAAGCCACAGGGTAGTTTGTGACTACCTTGTTCATACAAGTCCCTTCATCAGAAATAATGCAGACAGGGAGGTGTAGTTTCTAAACTCTCTTCCCTCAACCTGCCTAATCACCCCTTCCATAAAGAGTTAAAATAACTAAATTCTTTACATCTAAATTCAGTGTTATCTATAGTTAAGTGATTAAGAGTGTGCTGTAGAAGAATCTCAGCCCCATTTATGAGTTATGGGGTTTTAGGTGAATCTCAGTTTCTTTATTTATAAAACTGGAACAATAATGCCTGTACTTTAAGGAAGGCTGGAAAGATGAGATAAAGCAGGCAGGACGCACGGCATGTATGCAGAGCGTGTAGTTTCAGTTCCTAGCATGCAGGTTACTCTTAAAGAGTACGTGATGCTGGTGATGTGGATACTGTTATCGTCGTTAGCATCAGTCTTATCCCCTAACCCAATGCTTAGGACAAAGCTGCTGTCAAGTAAATGTTGAAAGAATGAGCAGGCAAGGCTCACGGCACATTCCTAAGTCTCACTGAATTCTTTAGACTCAGATGAGGGCCCAGCCTCTTGCCTTTATACTGTTAGAATAAATTTAACACAACAAAAATATGTAAATTTTGGGTCTTATAACTAGGTATTCAAAAAAGAATAGCTGGTCAGAGATGCTAAGAAGAAAAAGGCATTTTAAGCATTGTTTCCTCATTTTTTTAAAATCAAAAATACATGTAAAATATAAACTAAAAACATGTTAGGGAGAAAATCTGTGATCACACATGCATCTTAGCAACACGGCCTACTAAAGGAGACACTGAAATGTAAACACCGTTGTGCTAAGAGAACATGAGCTCCCTGAAATAATACAGAAGCTTAGGATTCAGGAGCTGGTTTTCAATTTTAAAGATTGCTGAATCACTGTGGTTTAAATTAGTTTGCAGGACTAAAAAAAAATGCAAAGTGTCATGAAAATTCAAGGTATCAAGAATAAAAGCCTTCTGCAGGCTCAGCGCCTATAGCACAGTGGTTACGGCACCAGACACATACACCGAGGGTGGCAGGTTTTGAACCCAGCCCGGACCAGCTAAACAACAATGGCAACTGCAACCAAAAATAGCCGGGTGTTGTGGCGGGAGCCTGGCGCCTGTAGTCCCAGCTACTCGGGAGGCTGAGGCAAGAGAATCGCTTAAGTCCAAGAGTTGTGATGCCATAGCACTCTACCCAAGGTCAACAACTTGAGACTCTGTCTCAAAACAAACAAACAAAAAAACCTGGGTGGCGCCTATGGCTCAAAAGAGTAGGGTGCAGGCCCCATATATGGAAGGTGGTGGGTTCAAACCCAGCCCCAGCCAAAAACTGCAAAAAACCCAAAACAAACAAACAAAAAACCTTCTGCATTGGACAAGTTCCAAAGAAAGCTGGGCCATTATCTATCTCTAGTAAGCCTAGTTCCAAGTCTGATTTTTTCCTTTTATCATCTTAAACCCATACCTTGCTTTAAAATCACAAGATGAAATTATTTTCGTTATTTTCAAATGCATGTCTTAATATATTGAGAAGACATTAAAATAAGTATCTTATTTACAAAAAAAAAATTCCAAAAACATCTCTTCCTATGGGACCAGCTATAGAAAGGTTTGTAAATGTATGCTTTTTAAAATCATTTTTCAGTGTCAAAATATCAGACCATGTGAAAAGGTTGAATAATTTTTTTTTGTTTTCATTTTTCAAAATCTTGGAGATATTAAGAATAGAATTTAATTCATTATGTTATACCAATGACACTGCTTTTAATGAATAGTAGCATATAAAATTAGTTATTGTGGGTCATGATCAGCCAGGTACTTTCCTTTTTTTGCAGTTTTTAGCCAGGACTGGGTTTGAACCCACCACCACCTCTGGCATATGGGGCCAGCGCCCTACGCCTTTGAGCCACAGGCACCGCTCCAGGTACTTCTTTTTTAACTGTCTCTTATTTCATAAATTATATTAAATTTCACACTTCCATATTTTAAAAACTACCAAAAAGAAAAAGAGCCTCATGCCAAATGAAATAAAAGGTATCTCTGGATCCTCTTTATATAGCATTATCTTGAGGAAAGTATTATTTGAGCTGAGAGCCGAGCTAGCTCCTTTTCCCATGGAATATCATTTTTTACTTGAAAGAGTGAATAAATTTTGACTTGGGTGTTCTGCATTTGCTAAAAATATGAACAAAGTTCTTCTGCTACCTCAAGGAAAACAACTGATGGTGATAAAATTTGAACTTTTAAGTGAAAATCAGAATTACAGAAAATGTTTATCTGATACCGTGAACTTGATACTACTTAAATGACTTTTCTGAGATAAATGGTGATAGTAACAAATATGAGTTTCTGATATTGTATAAAATGTATAAATACTTGGAAGACCTTCATAATTCAATTATTTTCCAAATGGCAATGCATGAAGTTACAGAATCATGCATAGTTGAAATATCCATTTAAAGTCCAAGACAGACCAATGGAGTTAAAAGGAACAGAATAAGAAATGATTATAGACAAGATCTCAGATTCCTCATCTCAAGTAACCTTTAGGAAATGACTATTTGTCTAGTTTTGGTATAGTATCAAAGTGGAATATCCACAAATTTCTGAAAGGCAATTAAAACATTGTTTTCTTTCTCAACTGCCTATTTATACAAGCATTATGAGAATCCATTTTTGTCATATGAACTTATACATTAAAGAGATTTGCAGAAATATAAAACAATGCCATGCTTCTAAATTTGTTTTGAACATTTTTTTAATGTTAACATGTAATTTTTATTATTTCTGAAATCAATTAAAGATTTTTTTAAAAAACTTTTAATTTCGAATATAATAAGATAGATATAACCCATACAAAAAAAAGCTCTTTAAAGTCTTCAGTAATTTTAATAGTGTCAAGAGGTCCTGAGTCCAAAAAGCTTGAGAATCATACATCTAATCTTTTAGTTATAACCTTTACTTTGCAACAAAATCTCATACACACATGCATGAAAACTGAGATGAATGTATTAATACATATGTCTGGGCTCCACGCTAATTACATGGAATAAAATTTCTGTAGACATTTCTTATATAAGGTTTCACTGGTGAGACCACTGATCTGACTTAGTGCTTTAATGAAAAACTATTTATCATTGCATGGAACTTCCCCCAAATTTATTTTATATTTAAGTTTTTTTTTCATTCTCTTCATTTCTTATTTCTCAAAAGTACTATCTTTAGTAATAATATCTTTAACTTTTTTCTTTTACAGTTATGAAATGCTAGTACTTCATTGTTACTGATTTCCCTGTTTCTGAGAGATAACACAGAACATAATAACTACCAAACCGTGGTGAAAAATCTGAGGTTTTTTGTATGCTTCTATTTTCTCTTTCTTTTTTCATTCTAAATTATGATAAACTCTCTACGGTTTAAATTTTATGTACAGTCTCTAAATCTTATGTAGCGTATTGATTTGAAAAGGATTTCAACTGTCTTAAAAATCTTATTTATTTGGGAATGACTGCCAAATTAGAGGTCTTTCGTCAGTTTCAAAGAGGTAGGTAAGCTTCATCTTTGACAATGAAATGTTAATAAGTGCTTTGAAGGCTAAAATGATGAAAACCTGAAACTGTCAACCTGCATTTAAGGCAACTCTTGAAAACGTAAAAATGTGCTGAGTTATATTAAATATGATAAATGTAATTTGCTTTATAGTAAAATGCATTATCAATAGATTTCACTAAGAAAGATAAATTATATTAATTCTTAATATGGCTCAATTATTAAAATTTTAAAGAAACTCACCCATATCTCATTGTAGGAAGTGTATTGTTATTTCAAATTCGCATGTTGAATTACTGTCAAATTATATGTAATTTACACTATCATATAAGTATAAATCCTTTCTTATTTATTTATTGTTCTTCTTCTGAAAGGGAAAAAACTATTTCAATGTGTACATTTTTGTGATACTTAAAGAAAGTAGGACAGCACTTATTTAAGCAAACATCAGAGAACTAAGCTAAATTACATTAAAGGATCTTTTATTTTTCTATTATCACAAAATTCAATATCATGGGCTTTCTTATTCAATAAATTGGATAATTTTTATTCTTTTATTCTTTTACCTTTTTTTTTTTGAGACAGAGTCAGTAGAGCACTGTGGTGTCACAGCTCACAGCAACCTCAAACTCTTGGGTTCCAGTGATTCTCTTGCCTCTGCCTCTCAAGTAGCTGGGACTGCAGGTGCCCATCACAACACCTGGCTGTTTTTACACACTTAGAGATGAGGTCTTGCTCTGGCTCAGGCTGGTCTCAAACTCCTAAGCTCAGGCAATCCACCCACCTTGGCCTCCCAGAGTGCTAGGTGTGAGCCACCGTGCCTGATCTCTTTTAACATTTTGATAAAAGTTTATTTTAAAAATTGATCATAAGAGTTGCAATTCTAGGATGACATGCCTCAGTGGGTCAAGGGCCCCTCTGAACCATGCTTCAACTTCCTTTGGGCAGTTCTGGGGCCCTAACTTCCACCAGTGATCCAGTCTTTGTTCAGTCCAATGTTCACTGCCTACAATGACACCAACAAGCATTTAGTGGCAGGGTCTAGCTCTCCTCTGCAATTTCCTCCTCAAAACTAAAGCCTGAAGTGTTAAAACACACACCCCTAGAATCCCTTGATAACTCACCATAAACCTATCATCCCCAATGATAAATATGTTGTTTTAATATTTGTCCTTAAATGATTACCATAACGATTAAAGGTGAAAATCTGGTGAAATCCTCAGCACAGTTGCTAATACACAATGGCTCAATAATTATTAGTTCTATTAATATTCTTAGCTTTATAATCCTTACATACATATATTGAGGAGCTAGAAGAGACGTACAGCTTCCTGAGGCTATAGAAAGCCTAGTTAGTAGCACAGCCAAGTCTCTGCTTCAGTCTGCATGTCTTCGGTCTTTTTTCCCTCTTAGAATAATAATAATTCCTCAAAAGTACAGAATCTTAAGTCTGAAAAACCTAGCAAAATAAATTTAGGCAGAAAATCATGACAGCTAGAGGAGACCTTGTGGTCAACTATCGATGAAGGTCCTTCATTTTACTACTGAGGTTAATACTATCCTTAAAGCAACATTGTTAGTTAAAGTTACACACTAGGATTCAAATCTCTTTTTCTAAAGATAGACCCACTGAAATAATTGGTTGGATTTTTTGTGTGGGGGGAAGGCTGCTGGGTAAACAGGATATAATGTGATAACCAAAGCTCTTTTTGAAGTATTTCTGTTTGAGAAGTAAAAGTAGATCTTTGTATAAAGCAGATCTCAAAAAGTAAGGAATTAGGAGAGGAAATTTGGAATAGCAGCAAGACAGTGTATGAACCAGATCCTGTGGATTACTCCAAACTATGACCGAACACTAGCATATCAGTCTATAGAAATTTTTTTATGAGTCTTAACACCAGATCAAATGTTAAAGATTCATTATTATTTAAGTATCCTATTTTTTCCTTTAAAAATTTTTCTATGAAGGGTGGTGCCTATGACTCAAAGGAGTAGGGGGCTGGCCCCATATGCTGGAGGTGGCCGGTTCAAACCCAGCCCTGGCCAAAAACTGCAAAAAAAAAAAAAAAAAAAGATAATTTCTATGAAATTAAAATTATATTTAAAACATTTCTTTATAATCTAATATTATTGTTATTTAAAAAAAATAAAACACATGGGGAAAAACTCACCTGCTTAGAGTAACCCTGATTCTAAGAAAAAGCATTTCCATATTCATTAATGGGGGAGAGTTTTATCTATAAGGGGACAGAAAGAATTCACAGTTCACATTGAAATATGTGATAATTAGAATGTTGTAACCATAAGATAGCAAAATAGTTGTTTAAATAACAGTTTCAGTTCTGCCCCCCTTCCTGTGCATTAAGAAATGATAAAAAAAAATTTTTTTTAAATTTTTTGAGACATCCTGTCACCCTGAGTGGAATGTCATAGTGTCACAGCTCACAGCAACCTCAGACTCTTGTGTTCAAATAATTCTCTTGCCTCAGCCTCCCTGAATACTACATAATGAATAATGTAGTATCTGGGACTACAGATGTTCACCCAACACCTGGCCATTTTTTAGAGACCGGGTCTTGCTCTTGCTCAGGGTGGTCTCAAACTCCTGAGCCAAGCAATCCACCAGCATTGGCCTCTCAGAGTGCTAGGATTCAAGGTATGAGCCA
>NW_003852443.1:11394638-11395253 GCF_000181295.1 Otolemur garnettii | reverse complement strand
TAGAGAAGTTTGATTATGATTACATACAAAGTAAAGTACAAACTTTCTATATTCAACAAATTCAGAAAAATCTGGCCAGGTGCAATGGCTCACACCTATAATCCTAGCACTCTGGGAGGCTAAGTGGTGGACTGCTTGAGCTCAGGAGTTTGAGAACAGCCTGAGCAAGAGCAAGAACTACCTCCCCACCTCCCATCATCTCTACTAAAAACAGAAAAATTAAAAAACTAGTCAGGCATTGTGGCACATGTCTAGAAGCCCAACTATTTGGGAGGCTGAGGCAAGAGCATTGCTTGAGCCCAAGAGTTTAAGGTTACAGCAAGCTAAGACGAAGCCACGGCACTCAACCCCAGGTGGTAGAGTGAGACTGTCAAAAAAAAAAAAAAAAAGGAAAATAAAAAACTTTCATCTGAAAGTTTTGTACATTTTAATGATAGAAACTACTCTAAAAAAATTGCATATGCTTGTCATTTATCCCTAAACTTAATTTATAAACTTTAATTTTTTTATTAGTTAACCTTATTTCTAAAGAAATGTTAATCTTTAGAGCATTAAATATTCTGGAAATGGAGGGGGGGTTGTTTGTTTGTTTAAAGGGAAAAGCCATTTTTGCAA
>NW_003852443.1:11392734-11393560 GCF_000181295.1 Otolemur garnettii | reverse complement strand
AAAAAAAAAAAAAAAGCTTTTGAGCCTCTGAGGACTGCTTGCTCAGAGAGCAATTCCAGATCACCAGAGGGCCTATACACCGTACATCAAAATCAGTTACTAAAATTAATATATACATGATTCGATCTTTTCTTAAAACATTAGCGTGAAGTCAAGGTTCTATCCATGTTAACATTCCTCAATCACTTATTCGAATAGGTTTTTCTGAGGGCAACAGGAGAAAAGTTATAAGCATTTCTCCAGAAATTTTACACTGGCAGTAATCCACCCCTGTGAGGCTATTACACAAGAGAACATTACTCTTCACCTAGCACTAGGCAGAGAACTCTAGTCTATAGGACTGTCGAGTGGGATGCACCTACATGGTTTTTTTTAAGAACTGCAGGGAGAGAAATCTAAATGCTGAAATGCTGTTGCATAAGGAATTCTGGAATCATATCATTTCCACAGTTTTTCTGAGACTAGGAGAAGGGAGAAGCAGAAATGGTAGTTCTTCTCACTGGGGTACCCGGTACCATGTGGTATAGGTCACACTCAGAGAGTACAGCATACTCTACTTTTCCCCAACTGTGACCACGAGTAATACCTGCTGTGAGACCTATTCCAGGCCAGGTAGGAAGGGTATAGCGGGTGTAGCCAATGATTAGAGGGCAGGCTGCCTTCTGGCTGGCTGAGTGCTTTTGGCTCAGGACCAAGATCCCAGCAGAGCAAAATGGCTTTTCCTCCAGGTATCTGGGAATCCTCCCTCACTGTGTATTCAAATTTATTCAAGCATTTATTATTAATTAAAAGGTAAAGAGTTCCTAATGGCAGGACTGAAACCCTC
>NW_003852443.1:11389776-11391573 GCF_000181295.1 Otolemur garnettii | reverse complement strand
AAAAATAATTATGCCCTCATAACTTATAGGGACCTGGTTGTGCCTCTTTAATCTCTGAGGGGTACAAATATTAGGGAAAAAGAGAAAAGGCTCCAAATGAAGCAAAAGCATTTGTGGAGCAAAAAGTACCGGATGGAAATGATAGATCCTAATCTTTAAGCATGAAGAGGGGGCAGAGCAAGACATCTGAACAGAAACTTTCAGCAACTGTCCCTCTGCATCAATACCAAGTCCACAACTATCAAAGCCAACCAGCACCTGCAGAAGAACCAAAAAATCAGGTGAGTGATTCATACTACCTAGTTTTAACATTATATTAATGAAAGAGGCCCTGAAGAGGACAGAAAAAACAGTCTTGCATTGCCTACGCCACTCCTCCCCCAAGCCCTGCTAGGGCCACACCAGCAGGCTGAGTGGAGAGAAAAATCAGTGTCCACAGGAGGGAGAGTGAAATGGTTGTGGCACTTTGCATTGAAACTCAGGGCTGCCCTGGCCCAGGGGGACATAGCACAAGGCAGAATTCTGCTGGTTCCCACAGAGGGAGCATTTAGACCAGCCCAGCAAGAGAGAAATCCTGTGCCCCCAAATCTGAGTTCCAGTCAGCACTAGCACAGGCAGAAGAACAACAACCTGGGGCTTGAACTAAATGTGAAAGACAGGCCACAAGAGCTATAGTACTTGGGTAATCTCTGCGGCTGTGCTGGCTCAGTGCCAGCAGACTCAGGGTGCACATGACTCACGAGAAACCACTGGTGGTGGCCAAGCCAGTACCTATGTTACCCCACTTCTCTCTAGCTAAAGGGAATGTGGCTCAGGGAATCTTCTTCCATTTGGGGAAAGGAAGGGAAAGAGTTCAGAGGATTCTGTTTTGCAACTTGGGTACCAGCTCAGCCAACAGTAAAATAAATTATCAAGCAGACTCCTGAAGTCATAAAGACCAGGTCTTAGTTGTGGATGACATTTTTGGATTCACCCTAGGCCAAAAGGAAACATGCTGTCTTGAATTCAGGGAAGGACACAGTCCTGGCAGGACTCACCATCTGCTCACTAAAGATCCCTTTGCCTTTGAATAAACATCAGAGGTAGCCAGGCAGCAGTCAGCTCAGGCTCTGGGTGAGACTAGGCTGGCTTCAGGTCTGACATGGTACTGGTGGGCCACAAGATGGTGTCCATGTCACTTCTCCCCCAGACTCCAGCAATTTAGCACAGACAGTGAGAGACTCAGCCTGGTAATCTAGGGAATTCTCTCATGTCTTACCCAAATCCACCAACCCTCTGGGCTTGGGGTACCCTCAGTGCTGATAAAGCTGTTGTGACCAAAGACTTAGATGACAACACCCAATTCCTTTTGTTCCTCTTGTATACCTGAAAGTCTTCTCAAGAAGAGTGGGGTCAAATAAGCCCAGACGGCAAAAATTAAAGTAGGAACCTATTCTTCAATTTCCAAATACTGAAAAATATCCACAAGCATCAGGAACACCCAGGAAAACACAAACTAAATAAGGTACCTACAATGACAGAAATGTGACCTTTCCGACGAAGAATTCTAAACAGCTGTGCTGAAGAAGCTCAAAGAACTCAAGACAACAAAGAGAAGGAATTCAGAAGCCTATCAAAGAAATTTAAAAGAGAGACTGAAATAACAAAAAACAAAATTCAAGCAGAAATTCTGGAGCTTAACATAATTCAATTGGAAAATGTATCAGAATCTTTTAAAAGAAGACATGACTAAGCAGAAGAAAGAACAAGTGAGCCTGAAGATAGGCTATTTGAAAATACAGAAAAGAGAGAGAGAGA
>NW_003852443.1:11385521-11389244 GCF_000181295.1 Otolemur garnettii | reverse complement strand
TTTTCCCAAACAAACAAAAGCTGAGAGATTTCATCAACACCATACCTGTCATACAAGAAATGTCAAAAACAGTTTTTCAATTTTGAAGAAAAGGACATTAATGAATGAGAAGAAATCATCTGAAGATATACATCTCACTGACTGGTAACAGTAAGTACATAAATACAGAATATTCTATTGCTGTAACTGCACAGGGTGTATAAACAACTTATATCTTAAGTAGAAAGACTAAAAGACAAATCTATCACAAGTAACTACAACAATTTTTTGAGAGACATAGTATAGAAAGATATGCATGGAACAGAAAGTTAAAAGCATGTGGGATGGAGTTCACGGGTAGATTTCTATTGGATTTCCTCTTTGCTTGTTTATTTGTAAGCAGAGTTGTCATATGTTTAAAATAATTGGTTTTTTGGCAAGCCTCATGGTAATCTCAAATTAAAAACCTACAACGAACACACAAAAAATAAAAAAGCAAGATATTAAAACACAATACCAGATAAAATCAATTTTAACACAGGTAGAGAGGAAGAAAGTAAGAAAGAGAGGACCACGAAACAACCAGAAATCAAATAATGACACATCAGTAGAATATCCTTCCCTATCAATAACAATGAATGTAAGACTAAGCTCTCCAATCAAAAGACACAAAGTGGATGAAGGGATTAAAAAAAAAAAGAGCTAACTATATGTTGTCTTTAAGAAACCCACTTCACCTAAAAAGGCAGACATGACTGAAATAAAGGGATGGAAAAAAGATACTCTATACAAATGGAAACTAAAAAGGAGCAGGGTTAGCTATAGTTCTAGCAGATAAAACAGATTTCCAGATAAAAACTATAAAAAGAGACAAAGAAGGTCATTACATATAGGTCACTATCAACATTTTGAGAAGACTGTATTATGGTCCCTTATTCCACTTTCAAGAAACCTCACTGACAATGTCCTTTCTCATTCACTTGTGCAAGTTTCAACTTGCTTGACTTATTAGTGTTGCTGGGAAGGCTTCATGCAGATTTTACATTTCTTGATTGTTATATATCTCAAAACTTTCATAATGGCTCATGTATAATGATAAAGGGGTCAATTTAGCAAGAAGATATAACAATTCTAAATACACCCAACAGGTCCTGGGGGTGGTGGTTCATACGTCTAATCCTAGCACTCTGGGAGGCCGAGGTGGGTGGATTGTCTGAACTCAGGAGTTGATACCAGCCTGAGCAAGAGCCAGACCTCATCTCTACTAAAAACAGAAAAAAGACACAGCCAGGTATTGTGGCAGATGCCTGTAGTCCCAGTTACTTGGGAGACTGAGGCAAGAGGATTGCTTGAGCCCAAGAGTTTGAGGTTGCTGGGAGCTATGATGCCATGGCATTCTACCCAGGGCAACAAAGTGAGATTCTGTCTTCCCCCACAAAAAATAAAGAAAACGAAGTAAAATAAACAATACATACATACATACACCCAACACTAGAGCACCAAGATATATAAAGCAAATATTATCAGAGCTAAGGAGAGAGATGGACTCCAATACAAAAGCCATTGGAGACCTCACCATTCCACTTTCCTCTCATGCAAACAGATTATGCAAACAAAATCAGCAAAGAGGCTCGGCGCCTATAGCTCAACCGGCTAAGGCGCCAGCCACGTACACCTAAGGTGGCGGGTTCGAATCCCCAGCCCGGACCCGCCAAACAACAATGACGGCTGCAACCAAAAAATAGCCGGGCGTTGTGGCGGGCGCCTGTGGTCCCAGCTACTTGGGAGGCAGAGGCAAGAGACTCGCTTGAGCCCAGGAGTTGGAGGTTGCTGTGAGCTGTAATGCCACGGCACTCTACCCAGGGGGACAGCTTGAGGCTCTGTCTCAAAAAAAAAAAAAAAATCAGCAAAGAAATATTGGATTTACTCTGCACTATAGACCAAATGGACCTAATAGATATATGTTTTTTTCTTTTTCTAATAGATATTTTTAGAAAGTTTCATCCAACAGCTGCAGAATATACATTCTTCTCCTTAGCTCATGGATCATTCTCAAGGACAGACCTTAAGTTAGGCCATAAAAAAAAGTCTTAAAAAGTTCAAAAAAACCTGAAGTCATATCAAGCATTTTCTCTGAGCACAGTGGAATAAAACTAGAAATCAGTAATAAGAGGAATAGTCTAAAATATAATAATTGAGATCTAATATAGGGATTTATACAACTGGAGAGGTGATTCTTTCAGAGTTGCCCACAAAGTTAGTTTGTGAACAACATGGCCTATGCCATATTAACTGCTTGATAGTCTCATCTTACTTTATACCCCCAAATGGCGTTATCCTCCTCAAGCTACCAGAGTCGATTCCTATTTCAAAAGGTTAAATGGATGGAAATTTTGCCAACACTGATCATTTTCCTACCAAAATACTAAAGACTCTGAAATAGCAGTTGTGAAAGAATTTCCAATAGCTTCCTTTCCAAACCTCAAATCAGTAATTCAAATGATTTTATTTGCTTAAATGGCCCACATACAAGAAATCTTCCAAAATTGCAGCTGGCTTGGTCTTCTATTGGCCTGGTTCTTTGAGATGAGAAACTGGTGTTTATCTTCTATCTTCCTTTTTCCATCTGGTTTTCCCTAGTAGCTTTCAATTACTACCCTTTTCTGTGGGTGATAAGATAGAAGGACAGATGAAATTCACACAAATAATTTCCTGGGTTTCATTTGAATTTTCTTTAATCATTATAGCATGGGATTCCCTGGTGGGGTCTAAATGGTCCCAAAACACAATGACAGCCATGAGCTTGGACCACTTGCCACTGTGGCTTCTTTGAACATATCCTAAAACTATTTCATGACATAAAGACACTTTTTAAAATAAACCTCAGATGTTTTAACTGTGGAATGAAGAATGGCTCTGCCTACCTTACGGGGAAGTTCTAAGGATTCTGAGTTCTTCAAGGGAAATATACATAGCAGCAAATCAGCAAGTCAAGCTGAAATATAATTTTCATTTTCAGTCTTAGGACTGTTTTCTAATAGGCCTTTGGATTTGGCTGAACTCATAAAATATATACTCATTTATTCACTTACTTGGTTAGTTAACAATTGTTTATATAAAGCTCATGGTGCTAAATTGGAAGTAAAACAATACTAAGAGCTTAAAAGCCCTGACACGGGTAGAATGCTAGAATTTCATGTTAATTTCTTGCCTACAATTCTGAAAAAGACTATTTTCTTATCATAAAGGTATTTTCTGTGTTATGAAAACTCAATTCTAAATGAGTCTAACTTAATATTTACTGAACTCCTGTGATATTATACAGATGATACAGGCAGCTTGCCTTCTACTCTCAAGATGCTAAGCATTATTAAACAGCAACAGTGAAACATTAAAATGTAAGTTCTTTGAAGTAGGGCTTAAATCTTGTGTATCTTTTCTTCTTTCCAGAGCCTAGCCTTGCAAACAGGAAGCATGTAATAAATGCTGAATTATGGCTCAGCACCTGTGGCTCAATTGGCTAAGGCGCCAGCCACATACACCTAAGGTGGCAGGTTTAAATCCCCAGCCCGGGCCCACCAAACAACAATGATGGCTGCAACCAAAAAATGGCCGGTGCTGTGGTGGGCACCTGTGGTCCCAGCTGCTTGGGAGGCTGAGGCAGGAGACTCGCTTGAGCCCAGGAGTTGGAGGTTACTGTGAGCTGTAATGCCACGGCACTCTGCCCAGGGGGACAGCTTGAGG
>NW_003852443.1:11369161-11385501 GCF_000181295.1 Otolemur garnettii | reverse complement strand
AAAAAAAAAAAAAAAAAGTTGAATTAAAGACAATTCTGACATTTGACAGGAAATGCGTTAGGTCAGGAGACTGGAGAAGAAATAGGAACATTATTCCTGGCCTTGCTCTTAAAACTTGTTGAAATTCCATTGTAACTTTTAAACATTGAGAAGAAATTGTTTATTTAGATGATTCATAGAAGACTATTTAGAAAATGAAGTATGAAGATACTAAGGTCAAAGCAAAGAGAGGGTTTTCCTGCTGGAAATCGAGAAAATAGGTAAACTTCAGAGAAATCTGAGAGAACTTAATGGGCTCAACATGGAGTGCAGATTCAATAAATGTTCACTGGCAGGCCCTTTATACTAAAATGTAAATGTAACAGGAAAATAATACATTTTGTCATTAACAGTCATTAGAACATTAATGAGCAAAGACACATGCTTCCTGATTAGAGATAAATACAACTATCATTGTATTATTAAAAGAGAAACTCTACTTTCTTGATGAAGCAATTAGGAGCCTTTTATGTTATTTTGTGAACTTAAAAGGGCAGTTCTGGCATTAAAAAGATGGATCTTAAAAAGAAACCTGAAGATGCTGTTTGTAGCAAAAGCTAGAAGAATAGTAAGTACTCAGACAAGAGAAGGAGCATCTGGCTGGTGGCCACTCTGATCCCAGACAGCAATGATTCATTCTTTACAAGGAAGGCTACATTATGAAATCTCACTGATACTCATACCCACCAGTGCAATGGCATCTATAATCCACATTTTAGAGAAGCGGGTAAACTAAGACTTAGGAAGATTAAGAGCTTGCTCAAGACCACACACACTAAAGAATGTATATACCGACCATATAGGCTTTATTATTATTATTATTTTATTTATTTATTTTTTTTGCAGTTTTTGGCTGGGGCTGGGTTTGAACCCACCACAGCCAGCGCCCTACCCTTTGAGCCACAGGCGCCACCCAGTTTTTTTATTTTTTAAGTTTACTTGATTTCTGAAGGAGAATGTTAACAGGATAAGCCCACTATGAGAAGTTCTGTGCAGAAATTGTAGTCTTCCTCATAAATTGCTAACTGGTTTTTTTAATGCATATCAGTGACCCTGGCACTTTGGTAATTCTGTAAGGGCCTGTTCACCACTGAAACAACTGATCTCAACCTTGAATGAACCACCAGGGAGATCTGAGCATATAAATTTGACTGGGGGAAGAGAAGGAAGAAAGTGTGGAAGAAAAGATGAACACAGCTTGAGCATGAACAGGAAATGACCAAAAAAGCCCAAAATACTCAGAAGGCACAAAAATCACGAAATCAACAGTTTTCTGCAGACTGCTTCTGCCACCCACTTCTCTGGTATTGTTACTCTTATTTATAATTAAGTTTAGGTGTGGACTTCTTACTGATTTCTGCATTGAAATAGAATAATGTTACATGTTTTTAAAAGCAAAGTAAAAACATTAGGATGAGTTGCTTTGTGGAAGACTAAGCCAATTAACAAACCAGACTGCCAGTGCCCCTTTTGCTATTCCAGGGGACAAAGATTCCTGTCATTTTGTAGAGGTACCCAAAGAATTCCAGTAGTTACGGCAGTTTTGGGCAGAGACCCAGATACATTTCAATTTTAAATTTCATAAACCTTTTCAATATGTATGCAGTCTGGTGATCCCAAAAATCTTTAAAAATGGGATTTAAATGTGAAAGAAATTCCTTAAAAATAAGTTAATAGGACAATACATTAAGCATTGCATTCATTTCAAACTACAGGGGAAGAAAAAATATATACACACATAGACCCCCATAGGTTATGGCATGTTGTAGTTCTATAAGACCCAAAAATTCACCTTGCCATCCCAGGCATCCTTACATGAGACAGGTTTAGAACTCAGATAATTAAATCTAGGAGTAAAGACTTTCTGCCTAGATTCAGAGTTCTGGCCCAGAGTATTGCTTCTGACATGCAAATATCATACGTATATATATGAAAAATCATAATATCATATCAATTATATATGTATTTAATAGTTTATATTATTTATATACATATATTTGGTAGTTTATAGTATTAATAGTTATATGAGACATTTCTAAAGCATGGTTTTGGAAGATTAAAATTATATTACGTACAATTAAGTGTAAAATTGTCATAAAAACTATTGTATTCACCCATCAGGCAGTATCTGTTGAAGTAAACATATTCACTACTTGGAATAAGAAACTATTCAAATATAGCTTCAAGATAAATAAAAAGAAATAACTAATAAAAGTCGGGCTCTTGGCCAATAGGATGGCTAAATTAAGCCATTTTAGAAGGAAGTCTGGCTTCTCAACATACTACAATTTCATGATTAAATGTATCTCAATGTTTAAAAAAAATTAAGTTTCCAACTGATATGTCAAGCTGAGGAAGCAACTTAAACAGTTAATGAGAAAAATTACATAGCTATCACTTGGAAAAGATACTTCCCCCCAAAAAACAGTAATGAGAAAAATTACATAGCTATCACTTGGAAAAGATACTCCCCCCACGATAGGCCACCAGACTTCCTGTGCAAACACCTTCATGGCCACAAAACCATCCAGCACCTTTCACAAAGCTCAGATGTATCACTTACACTTTAAGGATTACAAAAAACAAATAAATAAACAAAAACACCTGGATTTTTCATCTTTCAATTTTAAAACAAATAATATATACCTTAAGAGATGATTTGTTTTAAAATTTCCCAAAGTGGGTTTCATTAAACATCACTTTTCAAAAATTGTTCTTAGTAATGGAAGGTTAATTCTAGTAAGTCTGGGAGCACTTTTGAGAATCATAATCACATTAGGCATTAATGATAGTTAAAAGTCCTATAAAAAAGAAATACGCTTTTAAGAAAACTTTACTTTCACCAAACCTATTTGACCCTAGAATCCTACTCTCAATATTTATTAAAATCCTCGGAAATTAATATTTTTGTAGAAAACTCCTTATCTTATATGAAGAAACTCACATCTAGGCAGGCTAGGTGATTGTTCCAAGGTCATACAATTGTTGGTGGGTACGTTGGGTGTTCTTTTCAATACTGTGTTGTCTCTCCTATAACACCTACTACATTCCTTGAAGTAGCAGACTACCACATCTTGGAGACCATCTAGTATAAAATCTTCCTAACAGCATGGGGAAACAGTCTCAGAAAAAGTGAAGCAGCTCGCCTGAAGTGACTCAAAATCCGTTCTCATGGTAAAAGTAGAATCTAGCTCTTAATTCCAACACTAGTCTCTTTTCTGTAACAGCACATTTATTCCTCCAAAGCCAACACTTTTTGCCTTTAAGGTAAATGGGTCATGGACCTGCTGTTAAGGTTCCATTAAATATTTATTAAACCATACTTGTGTCACAGGCATTTTAAATCAATGAAATATGATTGTCTTTACTTACAAATGTCATCCACTGTGACAGGGAATCAATGTTTCAAGCTGTTGAACAGGTCATCAACCCTGTCCTGTTGGATGACACCTGTAAATAAAATAAATCTATTTTTGAGTGAGTAGATTTTAAGCCAACTAGATTTAAGATACATGCAGTTTAAAGTGAAGAGTTACTTTTAAATGATTTTTAATTATGTATTACTGGAAAGAGATACTTCCCAGTGCCAGGGATTTCACTTGAAGAGCTATCACTGGCCATCAGCACAGGACAATCCAGGATATTCAACGTGTAATGTTAGAATATACAGGGATCATGGCCCCTAGAGCTGAAAGGGTTCTCTAGGCATTATCTACCTCAGTTTCTTGCTTTTGTGAATACTGTTTCCACTTTGTAGGAGGGACAACCAAGATCTTGTGAACTTGAAATGGCTAGCCTAATGTTACATAGCGAAGTGTCTTTAGCTACAGTCGCTTGGTGTTGAGAAGTAAATACAGAACGCCTTAGCAAAGGTTATCATTAGGGTGACCAACTTTGAAAGACTCCATGTACATATTTTTAAATAATTCACAAATGTTGACTTGGAATATCCTAGCATATCTGAAAAGAATATAATGTCAACATTAGATATTTAAATGCAAGCATTACTGAAAAATGCCATGGATGGAAAAATCAACCAACAGTGAGAAAATGTGAAAGAGGCAATGAAAAGAACAACATTAAATACAGCATGTATTTAGGATTTTAAATTCTGGCTACTTCCAAACAAGATTTTCAGTTCCTAGCAAATATGAGCATATGGAAAAACATTTTTTATGGTTTTTCTTTTCTTTTCTTTTTTTTTTTTTTTTTTTTGAGACAGAGCCTCAAGCTATTCCCCTGGGTAGAGTGCTGTGGCATCACTGCTCACAGCAACCGCCAACTCCTGGGCTCAAGTGAGTCTCCTACCTCAGCCTCCCAAGTAGCTGGGACCACAGGCGCCCACCATGATGCCCGGCTATTTTTTGGTTGCAGCTGTCATTGTTGTTTGGCGAGCCTGGGCTGGATTCAAACCCGCCACCTTAGGTGTATGTGGCTGGCGCCTTAGCCACTTGAGCCACAGGCGCCAAGCCAATGGTTTTTCTACAGTCTATACTCTGAAATACTGGTTTCTTTGTAGTTACAAAATGCTAATATAAGTAAGATCTGCCAGAAACTAAAATTTGGGCTGGACAATAAACACTTTAAGTTTCCATCCTACATCTAAATACTCCCAGATAAGTGGAAGGATTTTAGGATGTTAGCTTGAGGCTATATGGCTGTTATATATAATCATTTCCACCAAGCACACATTTTGTGCCTACTATGTGCAAGCACTGTTTGAGCCTTTTATACATACATCCTACTCAATCTTTACAACTACTTGGCTTGGTCATTATTGTAATTTTACAAATAAAGGAATCAAAACACAAAGAAATGAAATAACTTACACTCAAATCTATTTGATGACAGAATCCAAGCTCAAAACCTACTGCATTTTTTTAATTGAGCAACCAAAGAGTCTTGAAAATATAAAAACAAATTTTAATATGATTCTAATTAGACTATATAAAATTTCCTCAATTAAATCTCACACAAGATAAAATATTAGGAAAATATTTTACTTTTTTCTTTAAGGAGGCTGGGGACAACTTTCTTTCTTTCTTTTTTTTTGTAGAGACAGAGTCTCACTTTATCACTCTCAGTAGAGTGCCGTGACATCACAGCTCACAGCAACCTCCAACTCCTGGGCTTAGGCGATTCTCTTGCCTCAGCCTCCCAAGTAGCTGGGACTACAGGTGCTGGCCACAACGCCCAACTATTTTTTTGTTCCAGTTTGGCCGAGGCTGGGTTTGAACCTGCCACCCTTGGTATATTAGGTCCTACCCACTGAGCCACAAGCATCACCCATGGAGGCTAGGGACAACTTTCAAAAGTAAAATAAACTTAATGCTAAGAAATGAAAATCTTTTTTTTTTTTTTAGAGAAAGAGTTTCACTTTGTCACCCTCGGTAGAGTGCTATGGCGTCACAGCTCACAGCAAATTCCAGCTCTTGGGCTTAGGTGATTCTCTTGCCTCAGCCTCCTGAGTGGGACTACAGGCACCCACGACAACATCCAGCTATTTTTGTTGCAGTTTGGCCAAGGCCGGGTTCAAACCTGCCATCCTCAGTATATGGGGCCGGGGCCCTACTCACTGAGCCACAGGTGCTGCCCAGAAATTAAAACTTTTGAAGATAATCTAAAATATATCACAATTAAAATTTAACTGAAAAAATTAATTATAAAAGATAACTTGCCTGTCATAATTAAAGAAAATTTTCCTGATTCAATTACTTAACAGTTCATAAAGAAACAAATCCTCCTCCTACTCAAGAATGACTGATTCGCCAAATAATATAATAGTTATTAATAGGTTGTTTAATTATGTGTATTTTTTTTTTTTTTGAGACATAGCCTCAAGCTATTCCCCTGGATAGAGAGGGCTGTGGCATCACAGCTCACAGCAACCTCCAACTCCTGGGCTCAAGCGAGTCTCCTTGCCTCCGCCTCCCAAGTAGCTGGGACTACAGGCGCCCGCCACAACGCCCGGCTATTTTTTGGTTGCAGCCGTCATTGTTGTTTGACGGACCCAGGCTGGATTTGAACCTGCCACCTTAGGTGTATGTGGCTGGCGCCGAGCCAATCATGTGTATTAAAAATATATTTTTAATATATTTTATAATGGTAATTATCTTTAAAGAAAACAAAAAGTAATTTTAATAGATAATGTGGCCCCTTTAATTGCTTATGAAATATTAGCTACTTTCCTTGTCCATTAAGTTATGCTTCTCACCAATCCCCTGAATTTTTTCGCTAGGGCCATTTTTCCAACATTTTTTAAAACTATGAAACTGATAAAATAGAAAACAATCAGGAGTACAAAAATACACCTGACATTTTAACTGAACAAGAATTAAATATATGCAAAGCTCAGCACCACTGGAATTAGACGTTAAGAAAAACACATATACTTTTCAAAGCACTGTAGAGAAATCAATCTGTTTCGGCAATAATGGCTTTCTTAAAAGAACCCCAAACAGAAAAAGAGAAAGTGTGGTTTCACGGTAGCTTACCCTTTTCTCTGACACCCCATCCTGGCCTGTTGGCTCTCTCTCGTCATGTGTCTCTTTCAGGACTGGCATATGTTTTTTGTATGCTGGCTCTCTGTTTAAGGTTGTGTATCCTATGTGCTCATAAATTGGGTTTATCGTCATCTTGGCAATGTATTCTGCTGCCTTGGTTTCAATATAGAGAGTAATCAAGCCATCAGTCACCAGATCGTGGATGGACTCAAAGCGTTTCTCCCCAACAAAGTGTTTTCCATCGTAGTAGAGCCTGAAGTTTCTGGTTTGACTTCCAAATCTGCCTCAATGAAATGGGAAAGATGTTTTTAAGAAAAATAAGCAAGTGAATTCTTTCTGAAAGAAAAAAAAAACCCTACTGCTTTGTTTGTGTG
This sequence comes from Otolemur garnettii, assembly GCF_000181295.1. Taxonomy (NCBI): domain Eukaryota; kingdom Metazoa; phylum Chordata; class Mammalia; order Primates; family Galagidae; genus Otolemur; species Otolemur garnettii. The sequence continues at coordinate 11,378,585 of NW_003852443.1, read as the reverse complement.
TGTCTCCCTTGTCTGTTTAAATAAGCTATGGGTAATCTCTGTGAATCATTTGGAACACATAAAATTAAACTTTTGAACACAAAGAATGAACTTGAATTAACTAGGGATAGACAGCAAAAGGCATGCCTACCCTAGAAGAAAGAATTTGTTCCTATTTATCTTTTTCAGCCACTTCATTATGCCTGTAGGTAAATAAACCTCACGTTCTATTAAGCCAGGTTAAGATTATTCAGTATTCATGTGGCCACGCCATACTGCATGATAATTCTATGTTCACTGTCAAGTTGATCAATAAAAGTACACAATGTACTTTAGACCTCAGCATTCATGCCTTTTAATAGGAAAGCTCCATTTAGGGCTCACCTGAATATGATGCCAGCAATCATTTAAAGTAGAGCTGACCCCAGAACCTGAGCCATGTAGGGCAGGATAGCACAGAAACACGCTTTTGCTATTTCTGGCCACAGGCCAAGGACTTGTTCTTCCCTTGTTACAGTCATTCTGCTGTGTCTGCCTGTGCAAGAAATGTTTGCAATATATAGCACATATAAGTCATATACTATCACACTACAGAAATTCTGTTTTCAGTTTAAAATCTTGTTTTGATGACATGCTGTAACGACTGGAGAAGAGTGGTTTCCTTTTATGATTATTTTGGTATTTTGGTTCCTGCAGCAAATCTCAGAAAAGGATCCAAGTTAACATGATCACCATCAGTGTCTTTGCAAGAAGACAGATATACGCAAGAAAATTCACTGACTTTAATCAAAAGACACCAAGATCTGCCAGTAGCACAGTCTCCTAAAGACAACCCTGAGAAAACCTAATTAAAAAATAAACGCATCAGGAAGAATTTAATTTCATTTTTGAAAGCACATAGAACAGAGATGAACTAAAATACTAAAATAATCATTGTTTAAATCAAGGGTTAAATGGGACTAAAAACTTGTTATAAAACAATATTATTCTGGCATAGGTTATAGCCCAAATGGACAGGAGTTAGAAACATCTTAATGTGCTCCTAAAAAAGGAAATAATGTCTTTTTATAATGGCCTGAGGCTTCTCCGTTTCTATGTTCAAATGAAACTTTAATAATTATTTCATCTAGAATTCAACATACTATTCATGTTGGCCATTCCAATGTATGTGTATAATTTATCCATCTTTAGGGTCTTTAAAAGCAATAAATTTTATACTGAAGTAAATTATCCATAACTGTACTTTCCTGTTCTCCATTTTCCTCTAATGTTGAAGACATATTTCTCCCAGGTAAGTCTAAAAATCAGGAAGCTAAGACTCCTACTTCAAAGTTTAAATATATAAAAGTTTTTCAATTTAATATACCACTTTTATCATTTCCTTTTTTCTGATATAAATTATCTGCTTATTACAAATAAATATGGAAGGTCATTTCATAACTTTTATAAGGCTATGAATAATAAACACACAAAACAGTGTTTATCATTAAGTTCCTTTATTGTTTAGTTGTGTCAGAGCCATTTCCGTGGGGCTCAGACCACTGTACTCCTGCTGGTGCTTATGATTTTATGGCCGGCATTTCTACTCTGGATATGGCTCTTAAAGACAATTCAAATAATGGCGCTGACATCTGAGAACTATAGAGACACGAAGGGAAGATGGCTAAAAGGCCTCACAAAGCTGAGAATGGTTTGATTGACAGAGTAGAAGTCTAGGTTCGATTCCTGGCACTTCACAAAGGGCTTCTCCAAATCTATTCAAGAAGAGGATTTCTGGCTACCCATCGAGTACCATCCAAAAAAAAATCATTTGTCCTTTTCTCTTTCTCAATACAGCGATTTTAAGAGATGATTTCCAGTTTCTCCATAGCCTTCCCGTCCAATCGAACTTTCAGATATAAGGGAGCTGATCAGAGAAACAACTCATAATATGGTTTGATTAAAATTGAGCCCCAAAGGACAAGAAAATGAATTTCTATTTTGGAATTATGATTGATTTTTCAAAGAAAAATCACATTATTTTTACTGACAGAACTGCCAAGGTTTCCTTGCCTAATCTGAACTATTCTCTTTTACTTAGGAAGTTACATAACAAATAGCATCACAGCACAGACCATCAGAGAGATTCTCTACTTTCTTGATCTGATCTGAAAGGCATGTTGTACTTTGAGGGATCAGAAACAGAAAAAGGTCAGAAAATCTTTGAGAAAGGTGGAGGATGGATATGTCTATTTTACATAAGAAGAGCCATAAAAAGGGAGATGCTAAATCTAAGGGCAAAGAAAGACTCCTTCCTTATAAACACTTACTGCTGGCAGATAATCATTTATTCAAGGAATAATTCACAAAACACCCAGGAACTCTGTTAAGTATTAGGTAGTTCATAATAAAGTTCCTGTCCCCTTGGAACCCCAGTAGAAAATAGATGAACTGAAAAATAGGTCAATACAAAGACACGAAATGCTAAATTTTAAAAAGTTTACCTTCAAATTGATTTTTCAAATGACTATGAAAATGTATATCATCTTTCTCTTGCATAGAAAAGTTACATTTCTGTAAAGTGGTTCATAAAACCAAGTGAATCTAATTATCTCCCTCACACTATAAAAACCAAGAACCTCACTGCCTAATAAGATCTCAGAGCATGACAGGTAAGCTTACATAAGAGCTCAGAGGCATTGCTTACGTCCAAGTATAAAAGCACTCTCACAGTCTTAAAATAGGGTTTGGCCAGGGGCAAGAAAGTGTGGGTCCTAAGTGTTTAACAGAAAACACAGGCTTTGGCATGAGACAGATGTAAGATATAAATCCTGGGTCTGCTACCTCTAAGCTGTGTGACTTTGGGAAGAATCACTCGTGAGATTCTGGATCTAAGAAATAGAAATAACATCACTCTACCCCATATGATCACGAAGATATTTAAGTCAAAGCTAAATATAAAGTAGGCTCAATGAATGGTAGCTTCTCTTCTTCTCTGTTAGCAAAGACAGACAGAATGAGTTACCAAACAATCAAGTAAAACAGAAAAGATATTTGATATGTATGGGAGATGACTGAAAAATAACTGGCAGGATACGACTGACTTATTTTACAACCAACAAAAGGCAAGGAGGAACTCTTTGTGAAATTTTTCTTCTGGATGGGACTGTAACAGAGTGCAAGGTGGGGGGAGGAGGAGCAAGTGAAGAAGGTCTTTCCACTGTGCCCTGGATTCAAAGGAGAAAGGTCAGGAAATGCATTCATATTGAAACAGGGCATGTTGAATAGATCTAGTGACACTCCTGGACTCCAGACTGCAGAGTACCAAATTGTAAAAACTATTCAGCTAAGCCATTCCCCCCGACTTCTTATAGAATTTTCTCTTCATCTTTTCCTATAACTTCTGACCTTGCTTAATAGCTACTTATTCCCTTGTGAATGTGCTTGAAACTGTACAAGCCTGATTCTCACCTAGACAGAGTTCAACAAGATGAAAATTGATTTTCTCCAAAATGGTACTACAGTAAACAAACAGAAAAGAAAGACAGGGACAATATGCTTTAAACTGCTACTATTTTACATAATTGCCACTTTCTAGAAAGAGGACCTTTTTCTCCAGTGATTGTAGGTTTTAAAACTTATTTAATGCTGTGCCCAGTTTCACTGAGATGAATTTCAAAACATACAGTTCTGACAGCTAGCTTTTAAACAATGCAAATATCATCCCATTTTAAAGTCAGTGAATAATATTGATAAAAATTAACCTAAAAGAACAAAATGATGAAAGTATGTATAAAGAAATAGCGCTTGGAGTTTTACTTTACTTTTTTCTAAAACCAAGAATTAGTTCTGATTTGAGGCTGAAGTTATGGAAGTACCTCTTCAAAGGGAAGCTCAAGCTCACAGACGCCTTCTGTTAACAGACAGAAAACAAAACATATACAACACTTGTCTAAGCTGTTAGAAGTATTTCCTGCAGCCAAAAAGAAAACCAGCTTTATTTTTTTTTTTTTTTTTTTTTTTTTTGAGACAGAGCCTCAAGCTGTCCCCCTGGGTAGAGTACCGTGGCATTACAGCTCACAGCAACCTCCAACTCCTGGGCTCAAGCGAGTCTCCTGCCTCCGCCTCCCAAGTAGCTGGGACCACAGGCGCCCGCCACAACGCCCGGCTATTTTTTGGTTGCAGCCGTCATTGTTGTTTGGCGGGTCCGGGCTGGGGATTCGAACCCGCCACCTTAGGTGTACGTGGCTGGCGCCTTAGCCGGTTGAGCTATAGGCGCTGAGCCAGAAAACCAGCTTTATTTATCATAAATGTATGTGTGCTGTTTACCAGAGTCAAAGAAGCTAATCTAATGGCAAAATAAAAATATTTCACAAATTCTTCCAAGTATAAATATGCCCTTGGAAGAAAAGTTAAAACAGAAATAAGAATAGAATGAAGCATTCAATTAAATACTAAGAGATAAATTTAGATGGATTCTATGAATTAAGAGAAGCTGAGGAAGAGAGAGTATAGTTATCCACAACTATGCTTTCTCCATCTAAATCTTTGTTAGGCTATAACTTTTGTCTATTTTATTATACAAATGTAGATAGAAAATGGGGCAAAGTATTAAAATATGTCAACTCATGATATTCATTTGGTCGAATAAATAATTTTCAGTGAAGAAGTAATCCAATTTGCCTAACTAAACTAGATGGCACCAGGAAGCCATCTTCCGGAAGGTGTAATTGATAGAGAAGGATTAGCTCAAAGTTTGTTGAGGAAACGGTTAGACTTATTCCTCCTGCCTTCCAATCCTGTCCCTAGTGTTACCCCTACCTCACTATGGCAGACAAGTTCTGTTCTCCAGATGGGATAGAACAGTGAGGGTGTGAAATGAGGAAGACCAGGTAGAGTTGAAGGCAAAGGTATCATCCCAAGAACTAAACCTCAGTTTTAAATACTGAAGATTGAGACCGCCATTTCTTTTCACCACTAGGTTCTCAGAAGGCTTGTACGTTTCCTGACAGGAGACTGGACGATTCTTCTCTGGGAAATCTGATCAACCCAAGTGAAAAGGACTTAAGAAAAGAGATCATCATCCTGTAATTGCCAAGCTCTTAGAACTACCAGTCAGCTTTTCAGCACCACTTAAAGATGTTTATGGGCAGTCAGCCAAGGACTACCTGACATCTGAAGATGATTTCTCTCATGAAACATAAAGACTGATAAACAAACAGAATAAAAGTGGGAGAAAATGAAATCATGCACGGAAATGAAAAAAAATTTTGATTATTAGTATGCTAAAAAAAATTCCTGTTCCTACTTTTGAATAGAATTTAACCAAGAACCATTAAAATCCTGGAAAAAAGGGAATAGAGACTACTTAGAAAAATAAGTAGAGAAAGGAAGAGAGCATAAAGAAAAACTTTAAACTAGAAATGAAAGACAAAATTGAGGGCAGTGCCTGTGGCTCAAGGAGTAGGGTGCTGGCCCCATAAATTGGAGGTGGTAGGTTCAAACCTGGCCTCAGCTAAAAACTGCAGAAAAAAAAAAAGAAAGATAAAATTGAGAAAATTCTCAAGAAAAGCAAAAAGATGAAAAGATGGAAAAAAGAAGAGAAGAAAATAAGGTTGAGAATCAATATGGATACTTATAGAAGAATGGAGTTGAAGAAATAGAAGGAATCAAAGAAATAATTCAAAACAATTTATTATGACAGATTACAAGTTTATACAATGGATAACAAAATAGGCCCATATCAAGATAGTCAACAGGAACGAATATTCAAAGAATAGTCCAGCAATCACAAATAAATCCTCAGACTGGCAAATTTAACAAGCCTGACAGTATTAAGTACAAACAAGAATATAGAGCATCTAATATAAGCAGCACCTGGTATACTGCTTAACAAAGAGGTTTTACATTATTTAGTAAAGCTGAATATATATACACACCCTACAGCAGCAACCCAGGGCTTGTGGGCACCAAGAGACATATACACAGAGGTGTTATGTATGCATTACTTTTTGAAGTTTAACTGAATTACAGTAGCAACATGTAGCATGATGTTTGTTCAAAAGATGGCATTAATCAAATGAATGTTAGTGTCACCATGTAACAGGCTTGAATAAAATAGCTTATTCTCTTAAATTTCTACACATTTTTTGGCACCCACTGTATATATATATGACAGCAATGTCCATAAGTGGACATAACCTGGAAAGCCTACAAATTCCCAGTAAAATAGAAAAATTACGGTACACATACTGTGATGGTTAATTTTTTGTCTTTGAGAGATCCTTTTACATCATTTGCCCTCTTGGAAATTGTTAATTGTTCACTACTGCCTATAAGAAGTCCAAACACTTTAGCAAGCAAGCTATAAGTCCTTGAGAATAAGTTATTAGCTCTACTTATGTTAAAGCACCAGACAATGACATAGTACCTGTCATATATTATGCTCTAAGTGGCTGTTGAATAGAATTAAAAAGGTGTCATTAATACTTTTCCTTAAGTTGGCCAGTGACATGTAATGATAAAAAGTATTTTTTAAAAAACATGAGAATTACATAGAACTGCCAAAATATAATCAGAGTACTAGAGTTTTGTTGGGCATAATTTAAAAAGAAGTGGTAATTACCATGATACAATGTTTCGTCATTTGCAGAGCTATAATGTTCTGGGTGTGAGAACCTAGATAATATGAAGTTGCTTCCCATATTGACAATTCGGAGTATATAAATGATAAGAATGTATTGAATCAATTACAATAATTTTTTACCCATTATTTTTCATCTTACTAACCAGAGAACCAATCCTACACATTGTGTTCAGCCACTGTAGAAATTTATGCTTTTACTTACAGAAAAGTTTTATACCCATTCCAATCTTTTAAAAGGCAGAGTAGGCATAGAAATGATAATTTTTGTACAATTAATAACAGATTTGGCTTATTCAAGAGTTGGTGAGCAATCCTGCTAAAAGCTTATTAAAATCTTTTTGCAATTGGACTACTACACTGGGATAAAAATTCACACAAATCTACAAAATGATGGAGTTATACGTGTGTGCAAATTCTTGTAGAGTTTTATACCTGTATAAGTGTGAGTTTGTAGACAAACACAAATCTACATATTCATACATGTTTTTCTGTTAAATACATAAAACTTTTATTTAATCACTTCAGTATAAATAATATTCTTAATATCATATATGAATATTAATTTTTTTGTTGATGACTCGGGCTCATTTACGTATTACTTTAGTGTCTGAATACAGAAATATCCCTAAGACTATAGTAATATATTGAGTTGCCTTTCCTTGATCTAAACTGCCCCCAATTATTGAAATTTCAGTTCTTTGATTTAGTTTTATATTTTTAAATGCTCTTTATAAGTTATCAACTGTGTTCACTTTTCTATTTGCAATCTTGAAAAAAGACAAAAATATACAATATTTCATATTAAAACTGTATCCAACAGACTCAAATGGGGTTTACTGCAATAAACACAAGGGCTCTGAGACAGCTACTGAGTCACCAGAGGCAGTTCCATTTATTTCTAGCTTTAGGGCCGTATTTTGGAAGCCTGGCATTGCCAACAGTCTGACTTCCAGGTAGGAAGATGCTACAGCAGATGAGCAGACACACTCCTGAATTTGGTCAAGCACGTACTTTTTAATATCTAGTGTTCATTAACAATCAGCAAATGGTTACATGTTATTCATAAAAATGTCTTACTTTTAAAAAGTCAATTTATTAGTGTATAATTTACATAGAATAATGCATCCATTTAAAGTGCACAGTTCAATGAGTTTTGACAAATGCCAACATCACAGTTAAGATTCAGAACATTTCCAACACCTTCAAAGGTTTCCTGATGTCCTTTTACAGTCTTGTCCCCTGTCCTACTCAACAACTTATCTGTTAATTTTCTGTTTCTATAAATGGAATTATAGAACATATATTCTTATGTTTGAATACCTAAGTTTTTTTTTTTTTTAGAGACAGAGTCTCACTTTATTGCCCTTGGTAGAGCGCTGTGGCGTCACAGCTCACAGCAACCTCCAACTCCAGGGCTTTCGCAATTCTCTTGCCTCAGCCTCCCAAGCAACTGGGACTACAGGCACCCACCACAATGCCCGGCCACTTTTTTGTTGCAGTTTGGCTGGGGCCGGGTTTGAACTCACTACCCTTGGTATATGGGGTTGACGCCCAACGCACTGAGGATATCTAAGTTTTTAACATAAAGATTTACTTTAAATTAATGAATACTGTTTACATCAGATTTTAAACTAGACTAGGATTTCTGATTATGGAAAAACAATAAACCATATTTGTATTTGCTACTTTTTTTCTGGGGTCATGTTTCAGTTAGCCTCTTATCTCTAATAAAAACATAAAGCATTGGACATAATCAATCTGTTTGACGAAAAAAGGAATTATCAACATAAAAATGGTTGCCACTTACTGGCTTTTAATGGCTAATATGCAAAAGGCTTAACATGTAATATAGAATATATCTTTGAGTGTTTATTTTAATAATACTAATTAACACATTTTGAGTGTTATTGCTAGGCACTAGGTGTGCATTATCCCAAATAATCTCGCCAATAACTTTATGAGCCTTAAGGAGATTAAGTAACCTGCCCAAAGGCACACAAAAATGTAGGAACCACCAAGAGTTTGAATCTACCACTGTCTGACTGCAAAGCCATATTCTAAATCATTGACCACTTATATTGATTTAAAATCACAGGTAGATTTGAAATCCCAGGGCCAAAAAAGATCATCACAAGCCCCATAAATAGGCTATATATCTTTCAGAGAAACATAGCAAAAAAATCATGAGTATCTGTCCACTTAAGAGATCATTATTTAATAGTGGTAAATAGAATAAAAAATGGCCTTCTGAAGCTTTTGTTTTTTACAGTTTTTTTAAAGCTTTTTATTTATACAAAGAACTGTATCACAAGTATTCTGAATCTGAAAATTTACTATTAAATGCAATTCTATTGAATAAGCCTAGAACACATGTGTACCAAACACCAGGGTGAAAGAAGCCTAAATGAATAAGACGTTGTTTTTGCCCTAGAGAAACTCAGTTCACTTGTAAAGACAGACAGACATATATATGTATTTATTCTGGGTAGTACCTATACCTAGATATATTTAAGGAACATATAAAGATCTTTTCAGAAAATAAATTAGTAACTATATTATCAAAAGCTCTAGGCCTAACCATATTCAACACAAACTCAAATATAACCTGGCATATTAGGTACCATCCTAAATATCAAAACACCTGAGTCATCAGTAGACTTCTAAGGGAAACTAAAAATCTGCCAGCAAGTAGCTATCGGAATTCTTCACAAAAATTTTGAAAGCCCTAGCAGGAGGGTTCAATCTGTAGTCTGGAGGATGACCTCAATTGAGAACAGAAGTAGAGCCAAAAGCTAACACATTGTCTGAAACAAGAGCAGA
>NW_003852443.1:11367824-11368849 GCF_000181295.1 Otolemur garnettii | reverse complement strand
CCAAACGTAGTGCTGCTGTCAACTCTGCTTGTGGCTTCTGGGTGGTGATATGGGAGTAGAAGGAAGAAGAGTAAAACATGCATTCAACATTTCTGCTTTCTAGAGGTCTTCCTGGGGACTGGTTTTTCTCTCCCCTGACTTAGAGTGCTAATGGAACTGGCATCATGAGGATGGCTTGAAGCAGCAACAGAGGCCTGTGATGCCACAGACAGAGGTCAGCCAGCTTGATGTGAAGCCTCCAAAGTCGCTCAACTCATGGCTTCTTCCTCAGAAGGGAAGAAGAGTAAGAGCGTATATAGTGTTCACTTTTTCAGAGAACTACTCAGGTACTAGTACTTCACCTGATTCAAGAAGCTTAAGGGAGCTGGCATACTTCGGATGGCTGAAGCCTTCTGAGAACAAAGCAGAGAGGGGCAACTTGCTGCTGTGGACCACAGAATACACAGTAAGACAGACACCAAAGGGAGTAAGAGATTATGAGCTCCTGGAAAATAAACTAGCAAACCGCTCTAACTGGGATGAACAAGCCCGGAGAAATGACAAGCTTCCTGAAATGTTTCAGAGTGCTTCACAATCTCTAGACAGGATGATTGGCAAATGTCTTACCTTATACAATCAAGCGCATAAAGGGTGGGCGAGGTGGCTGTTTTTTAAAATACATAAAACTTAGGTAACAACACCAAACTTACAAAGCATACAAAGAAACAGGGAAAGAGAACAATCAATGGAATAAAATGAATCTGAAACCAATCCCCCCGAACGGATATCTATAAATCACCTGGCAATAAATCTCTAAAAGAAGCTCAGTCATCTATAAGACAACACAGATAAACAACTAAACATTAGAAAAAATATTCAGGAAAAAAATACTATTAACAAAGATAGAAACTATAAAAAAGAAACAAATTCTAGCGGTACCCATAACTCAGTGGGCAGGGCACTAGCCACATATGCCCAAGCTGGCATGTTCAAACACGGCCTGGGCTGGGCCAGCTAAAAAACAATGATAACTGCAACAAAAAAAT
>NW_003852443.1:11361977-11365122 GCF_000181295.1 Otolemur garnettii | reverse complement strand
CCAGATAATGGCTATGTTAAACATGTATATAAATGTCAAGGGTGTTGGTGCTTTTAGTTTTCTTGTTTCTGACATCACTGTACCTGATTCAATGTATCTTCAAAATTTATATTTGTTGGTCCAGTGTTAGAATCAACCAGTTAAAATTTAATATTTATCAACAATCATTTACAGGGTGACCATAAAGTTTGTGTGCAATTAAAAATAGAACTTTATGACTATGCTGTACATAATATACACTCATCATCTAATGGCATAAATTAACATTTTTATCTACACTGTTAATGTCATATCAACACTGAAATCATATACATATTTTAGTGAAATGGCTTATGGCTAAATGTAAAAAAGTAGAGGGAGGATGAAGAAAGAGTTTTTTTTTCCCACCTTTTACTGATATATTCTGGCAAATTATAAAATTTGGTGTGTTCTGAAATCTGTGTGTTCTGGCAAAATCTACCCACCAAAGGCCAGGTAATCATTTGTTCTTTTTTGGCATGGATATTCCAATTTCTGAAATCCACTGAACTTAAAGACGGAAAAGATGATTATTGAAATAAGCATTGAAATAATCACTTTGTACAGTTACTAAGTTTTTATTATTTTGCATATTATAATCTAAAAAAAAAAATTCACTCTTCTGTATTTTGGCAGAGCAGAAGCCTGTCCTTGAGTGGCTAGTAGCATAAATTTCTGACAAAAGATCTGCCTTAAGATCATGATGAAACTACCTTCAGAGAAAACAAATCTGTATGTTTGTGCATGTTCTATATATACATACATATAAAGGTATTTTGTTGAGACATTTCTAAGGTCTATGTTAGTTCTATTGGCAGGATAATAAAAAAAATTAAAATGCTCCAAAGTTTAGTCCCATGTAGTTAAGTATTCTGCCTATCCCATATTAGTTTCTAAAAGCAATATAAATTTTCATCAGCCAATCTCGTGGCTAAACTGTATACATATGTATATACTTTTATTGGGGAAACAAACTCATAATTTGATAGAAAACACAAAAATAATTATAATGGAACTAAAAACTCACTAAACAAGATAGTTCTGACAATCCGGAGAGAACACGCTCTTTGGAAATGATTCATCATTTATTCTCTTCTGGGACTATCATTTAAAAAAGAAGGTGTGTGGTGAAAAAAGGGGGAGGAAGTAAAGAACCACCCTTTAGTTTGCCCAAAATGAACGACCTGCCTCTAAAGTATGGCAAAATCTGACAGAAATCCATCTTCTTTCTGCAGCAGGACAGCTGACAGCCTCCCGATAGCCTTTTCCTCTTTTTCCGCAATAAGAGAGTCCCTTGTTTTCAAGCGTGAATATGGCTCCTTACACTAAAAGCTACATTTGTCAGCTTCCCTTGTCTTGCTTGTAGAAGTGGAAAATTAGAATTCTACCCTCTTATTAACTGGAATGTGGATCTAAAGTTTGGTGCTCTGCAGCCTTTGTGAGAGACGCCTGGAAGTCACACACAGGAAAGCAACAAAATGGAACTACGGACCTCTCACCTTGTGGAGAGCCACACGAGCCTTGAAGTATCTCCCAAGTTCTGAAAAATGGGAGAAAAAGAGCCATCTATTGTAGGCAAAAAGCCTTTAAGCAGATTAATTTTGTGTGTGTAAGTCTGAAGTCTTGAGGAGCTATGAAGGAAAGAACTCCATGGTGGCCAGTAATCAATAGTAATCAGTATTGCCTATATAAGCTTTGGTAGAATAAAGAAATTCGCTACATTCCTGAGAGAGCCTGTAGTCTCCTTTATTCTCCTGACATTTCAATGCGGGCTTATACTCTGTGGCATCGCCTCACACAACAATCTTTATTTTGTGTAAGAAACTCTTACTTTTTATTTAGTTATCTGTAGTCAAAGCTGATCCCAATTTCTCATTACTTACTGTAAAGATAGAATAGTTTCATTACTTTGAGACTTTCTTCTATGATAACATGTTTTTCTGGGTATAGAGCTACAAACTTTTTAGAAAGTGATACCCTGGCACTAGCTAGCCTTGTCTAACAATGCAAAGAACATTTAAAAAAAAAAAGAAGAAAGAAAAAGAAACAAAAAAATGTATATACATTAGTCCCTAAACCAGTGGTTCTCAACCTTCCTAATGCTGTGGCCCTTTAATACAGTTCCTGTGGGTTGCGACCCACAGGTTGAGAACTCCTGCCCTAAACTATTCTCCATTACCTACCATTACCTCCCCCAAATATCCTTTTGTCTATCTGTAAAAATAAAGAGGAAAAATCAACAGCATAATTTTAGTTATTTTTATGGGAATTGGCCTTGTTTGGAAAACTTCCAGAAAATCCTTGGGGGAGTCACACAGCTTTAAAATTTCTTGAAATGCCAGTGGGACAGGATCCCATACCACTCTGGCACCTTCTTAATTCCTTTTAAATGTGCATATAAGCCAACAGGATCTTTCTGAATAAAAAAGTGTTATAAGAAGTCTGGTAGCAGAAAAATTTTGGTAACTGAAAAGGTAGGGCGCTTGGGAAAAGACAGATAAAATATATAAAAATTGAAAAAAGTAATGGTATAGATAAGTTTTTAAATCATTGATTAAAAACTTATAGCAATTATATTTGAACAACAAAAGGAAAGCGAAAATAAAAACATTAACATTTGGTAACTACCTTCTTGTCCTTGACTCAGTATCAATGTAAACTCTAGACTGTAAAGGTCAAAGATCTGCCAAATATAGTATTAATAACACAGTGGTCTCTGTCAGGGGTTGGCAAACTACAGCTCAAGGGTTGAATCTAGACCACTGTCTATTTTTGTACAACCAACAAGCTAAGCAAGGATTTTATTTTACTTTTTATTGTATAGATTCAGGAATTCTTTTTAAACATGGATTTTAAATTTTTAAATGACTACATTTTAAATGGCTGTATCAGTGCCTATATAACATAACACACATATTCTCAATTGGCCTACAATGTCTAAAATATTTACTATTAGATCCTTTACACTATAGAAAAGGTTTGCCAACACCTAATTTATTTGACTATGTCTTTTTGACTAGGATTAAGGACAGGAAAAATAAACATAACCTCAATTTTGAGAAGTTTGTCAAATTCCACAGTACAGTCAACAAGTCAACAGCAGTAGAATGGTAAGAATAATCCCCAA
>NW_003852443.1:11357809-11361111 GCF_000181295.1 Otolemur garnettii | reverse complement strand
CTTTCTAGGCTAAAGAAATAAGGAATAAATCACTTTAAAAGATTTCCTAAAAGTGGAACCATGTAAAATTAAAAGATCAAGAAAACCAGATAAAATATGCACAGTAGATACTAAAATGGCTGCATATATAATGTACACAAAATAGACATGGCAGTGGACACAAAGAGGTTCCTAAGAAAAAAATATAACAAACAAGTAATTTTCTGTGCATATCTACTGCTGGTATCCTTTGGCTGTTTTCCCTACTGAAACCAAAAGGATATTCAAACTTGGGTCATGTCACAACTCAGCTCTTAGGATAAAGAGCAAAGTTCCTACCACAGCCTACAGGAAGCAGATGGTGCTGCCTCACTCTCCCACTCACGGAGCCCCCCAACACCCACTTTCTCAGTTTGGCATTACAGCCCTTATATAGACATGCTGGTCTGCCTGCCAGGCTCGCTCTCTACTTCATCCTCTTACTCACCCGCCCTGCTCCTATCCATCATTCTCACACAGCCTTTGGTTCTCACATCAAACTTCTTTTCTCAGAAAAACCTTCCCTGACTGCAATGTTAAGATTCAGAGTGAAACTGTGGACTCAGATCAGATCCCCCCCCCCCACACTTTATACAGTGATAGCTACTATGTTTTCTTTCCATAGCACTCACCTGTTTTTAGCTTTGTATTTGTGAGACAATTTCATTAAAGTCTAATCCTCTCTCTACCTGATAAACTATCAACCTCCATGAGACCAAGTACCTTGACTATCTGATTGATCCTTGTATCCCCAGCACCCAGAACTACAATTTTCCAAAAACAAAATAATATACAAAGAAAAATATTCTTTTAAATCTCAAAAACAGTATTAGTATTTGTCTATTAATCGGTGAAATTATAGGTAGTATTTTCCTTTCCCTACTTTTCTGTCTATATTCAATAATGCACATGTTAATAAAAACCAGGAGTTCATGGATAGAGCTAAATCTAAGTAAGTAAATATAACAAGAAAATCTGAGTTTAAAAAAATGGGAGGTGAAACTTGACCTTATAAAGTACTAATGGAAACAGCAAATTTCCCATGCACGAACTGATATAGAAAATATTCATGACACCCAGCCAACTGAAAAAAAAGTACCATAAATACCTGGAATAAAGTCATTTCTGCATAACTCAGGAAAATACTAGAACTTCATACACAATTTTAACAATGATTTCTCTGGCAGTATGAGTCTGGGTGATTTCTTTCTTTTATTTGTGCTTTCCTACAGTTTTAATGTTTTCTGTATTGTATATACGTTAGGGGAAAAATACTAATCTCTTTAAGTAGCCATTTTCTCTTGTGCATGTCCAATATTGTTCAAATTGCAGTACATTTTCAAGAACACATCTATTGGCTCAGCGCCTATAGCTCAACTGGCTAAGGCGCCAGCCACGTACACCTAAGGTGGTGGGTTCGAATCCCCAGCCCGGGCCCGCCAAACAACAATGACGGCTGCAACCAAAAAATAGCCGGGCGTTGTGGCGGGCGCCTGTGGTCCCAGCTACTTGGGAGGCGGAGGCAGGAGACTCACTTGAGCCCAGGAGTTGGAGGTTGCTGTGAGCTGTAATGCCATGGCACTCTACCCAGGGGGACAGCTTGAGGCTCTGTCTCAAAAAAAAAAAAAAAAAAAGAACACATCTATTTTCTTAAGTAAAGGATGCCTTATGTTAAATTACCCACTCCCCACTGTGTCATATCAATTACTTTCTAGAATTTGTTGTATTAAAGCACAGCTAACCCAAGTAACTCATGTAAAACTAAAATTATCTTACCAATGTTTTCTTTTTAAAAAGCTCAGAGCACTGATAACATGTTATATTTTTAACATGTTAATAAATTATGTTTAATAAATTATGCTATCCTTTTTATCAATATCAATTTTTTGATATAGGATTATAAAATTCTGTCATCATGTATGTTATCGCCTACTCTTATACCTAGAAAATCTCCCCAAAAGCGACTGATAATCTTAACTAAGTAAAGCAGAAAAATATTTTTTGAAAATGTATTCTGCAGAACGTTATCTTCCACTTATTCCAAATAGCACAACAAGAAGGTTTGCAGGAAATGAAATGAAACCATGGCAACCAGCTAAACCTATCATAAGCTATCAGATCAAAAGAACACACAGTACATTACACATCAACGCCTACAAGCAGCATAATCCTTCCCCAGTTCCTTTTGATCCTTCTTCTTAAAGATGAAAAAAAGCTTTCAACCAATTTTTACATTTAAAAGTGAGAAAGCCCCTTTACCAATATCTACCATGATTCTCTGGTTTCACT
Organism: Otolemur garnettii; assembly: GCF_000181295.1. Taxonomy (NCBI): domain Eukaryota; kingdom Metazoa; phylum Chordata; class Mammalia; order Primates; family Galagidae; genus Otolemur; species Otolemur garnettii. The sequence continues at coordinate 11,358,804 of NW_003852443.1, read as the reverse complement.
CAGGAACTCTTTGGCCAAGTACACTTAAAAGTCAACCTAATAATCTGAGATTGAATTAGGAATTGTTGATTCTTTTTATCATTAGCAAAATTACATTCTTCAATACATTTTGTCACTTTCTAATACAGTAGTAAGTTTCTTCATGCTAAAGCTTCAGAACTATGAAGATTAAACTTAACTTTCTCACAGGAATCCCCTGTTTAATGGAATCTTATCAGCATTTGAAGCACAAAGGCATAATAGATTAAATCACAATTCCATTTATAGACTACAAAGGAGTCCTATTTTACCATCTGGGTGTCCACTTTATCACCAGTCATCAAACCCCATCATAAGCACTGAAGCCAAACTCACAGAATCTGGCTCAACATGTTCATAAATTGCCAGTCATCAGCTAAAACTAAATAAACAGGGTAATGATGGCTTCTGTCAGGCATTTGCTGTTTATCACACAACCATGGAGTCAGGCAGACGACGGGGCAAACCTCTGCATTGACTAGAGATCATCTTTGCTGTTATGATTAGCTATTATCATTTAACATAAAATAGAATATACATACATGCCATAAAATGATAGTGTCTATTTTACACATGACTAACTTCTGAAAAGATAAATAATTGTGAATGGCGTTATCTCTAGGGAATGAAACTAATTTATCATCATAAAACACTTCTCTTTGAAAATTTTTGCCATATCTATGTGTTGTTTTCACAATCATAGTGTTTAGTTATATGAATTCAAATATGCTTATTTTTATAGGGAATTACTACTGTTATCCAGACTTATTATAAAAAATTTTTGTAAGTATAAATTATTAATAAATGATCTTATAATGAAATTTTGGTTTAAATTATTAAACTTCAAATCTACTTAATTTGGGTTTTTTTCCTTTAGGGCTGGGGAATAGAAATTTAACCCCTCATAATTAGTTGAAACAAATCTCTTTTAAAGGTGTTCTAAAAAGGTTTATCTGCTTTATAAAAGTGGTAATGTG
>NW_003852443.1:11354193-11357584 GCF_000181295.1 Otolemur garnettii | reverse complement strand
TTTTTTTTTTTTTTTGCAGTTTTTGGCCAGCACTGGGTTTGAACCCGCCACCTCTGGCATATGGGGCCAGCACCCGACTCCTTTGAGCCACAGGTGTCGCCCTGTTTTTTGATGTTTTTAACAAGTTATATTTTTGAGTTTCTCTGCATTTTGTTCTTAAGCAAGTTAAGCCTTGGTTTTCTCATCTATAAAATGCAGAAAGTAACAGCATGTACCACACTGGTTTATTTGGTAGATAAAACAGAGTTTTCCAACTTGTTCCCATAGACAGAGGTTACAGGTTAGTTAGGAGGTATCAAACTTGCCCAGCCCATTTAGAGGCCAGAGAGGGGCTGACTCACTGAAATCCTTGGGCCAGTCACAGATTAGGCCGGGATTAGCCTTGTGCACTTATCTCAATGAACCATACAACATTATTTTCTATGAGTGCCATAATATAAAAAAGATTGGGAAATCTGAAAAATAATTCACAGATTTACCATAATGCCTGGAAGAGTAAATATTTGGTAAACATTAGCTATTATTATATTTATAAAACTGGTAAGTTCATTAATAAAATATTTGGGTATACCAAATCATTCACAGAAAAGGAATCACATTAGCAATACATTCTGGGGCTGTATCTGGTTACTAAAAACCAGATCTTAAATTAAGAGAATCTAGTATGTCTCCTACTGCATTTTAAGGTAGATACACAAGTCAGATCCCAGTTTGCTTTTGCAGAGTTGGAGAGTAATACTCTGACAAGGTTCCTATTGATTAGCTCCAACATGTACTTGAAACTCAACTTCCTCCTAAATGAAAGGCTCAGTGGAATTTGCCTTATGCCATACTTTAAAAATAAAAAACTCAAACGTATCTTGACATCATTTTTTTGTCTTTCTCTACCATTGCCATGTATGCATACTTTGGAGAGAACTGAAACCTGAATAGTCAGAGTATTACTGAATAAAAACCACTGATGAGGCTCGGTGCCTGTGGCTCAAGCGGCTAAGGTGATAGCCACATACACCTGAGCTGGCAGGTTGAAATTAGCCTGGGCCCACCAAACAATGATGACGGCTGCAACCAAAAAATAGCCAGGTGTTATGGCGGGTGCCTATAGTCCCAGAACTTGGGAGGCAAGGCAAGAGAATCACTTGAGCCCAGGAATTAGAGGTTGCTCTGAGCTGTGATGCCGTGGCACTCTACCCAGGGCAACAGCTTGAGGCTCCGTCTCAAAAAACAAAAAAACAGAACACCACTGATGATAATAAAAATCTGAGAAACGAAGTACCATTCTTATTACAAATCAATCTGCAATAAGATGCCACTTCACACATTACTTGGGTGTCTATGTTCAAAAAGAAATAAGTGCTGACAAAGATGTAGGAATGTTGGAACTTTAATACACCACCACTGGGATTGCAATGATATAACCAATGTGGGAAGCAATTTGACAGTTCCTCAAAAGGTTAATTTGGCCAGGCATAGTGGCTCACACCTGTAATCACATGACTCCGGGAGGCCAAACCAGGAGAACTACTTGATGCTGGGAGGGAGACAGAGACCAGCCTAAGAAACACAGTGAGACTCTGTCTCTACAAAAATTAAAAAAGTAAAAAATCAGATATAGGCATGTGCCTATAATCCTAGCTACTTAGAAGGTGGAGCCAGGAGGATTGCTTGAGCCTGGGAATTGGAAGTTGCAGTGGACTGTGATCATCCCATTGCACTCCAGTCTAGGAGCTAGAGTGAGACAGACTATCTCTCTCTCTCTCTCACATACACACACACAGACACACATACACACACAAACACAGTTACTTCTGAGTTACAACAGGACCCAGCAATTTTACTCCTAGTTATATACCCACGAGAAATATTATTATCTATACAAAAATTTGTATACAGCATTATTCATAATAGCCAAAAAGTGGAAAAACAACCCAAATGTGAATCAATTGATTAATAAACAAAATATGGTGTCCATACACTGGCATATTTTTCTCATATTATTCACAAATAACAAGGAATGAAATACTGATACATGTTACAATGTGGAGGAACCAAACATGATGCTAAGGAAAAGAAGACAGTCACAAAAGATCATGTTTCATTCATTTTAAGAGTCTGAGATGTACTCAGCTGTAGACACCGAAGTAGACTGGCCCTGTGTGGCTAGGGCTCAGAGAGCTGAGAAGAAATGGAAAGTGAGTGCAAATGGGTAGTTTCTTTTCAGGGTGATGAAATGTTCTAGAATTGCTTATGTTGCATAACTTTGCGGATGTGCTAAAAACCACACAATTGTACACTTCAAATGGATGAATTGCTGTATTAATTATAATTCAAAAAACTATTTTAAAAAATGAGTAAGATACAAGAACAAGCAAAAGCCATGCTAGCAAGAGAGTTAGACAAAAAGGTGCACTTTTGTAATCCATCGAAACAGCGCTTGGTTGTCGTAGGCAGACGTTTCATTAATACTCTGGATAGGAGGAGAGTCTCTCCTGGTCCAGAAAACAGGAAGAGAAAGAATCAGTGAGGCAAATTCAGGTGATCAGTCCTTAAATATTTTTAGCTATCAATTTAACACTTTAGCAAACAGTCTTTTAAGTTCATTAATCAAAAAAAGGGTATAGGAAATATAGGTGGAAAAATGAGAGGGAAAGTATACATTTATCTGAATTTGCCAAATAGAAGAAACACGTCTGCTTCCTTCTTTCTCTCCCTCTACTCCCAGAATTTAGTCTTAATTTGTTAATCAAAAGTAAGAAATAACTCAAAGACCCTCAACACTCAGCTTATACATTTTAAGTTTTCACTCCCATCTAGACAGACCGCATGGGAAGCCACTTATCAGAAGGCTGCTTGGTGAGCGTGGAGTCCAGAGCAAGAGGAAGTGAGTGATCAAAGGTTTAATGTTACATTCTCAGTGTGCTCCACTGAGAGATCCCATGAAAAGAAGGTCTCATGAGCAAATGAGTTTGGGAAATGCAGCCCAGTCCTGTTAACAATACCCACAGGTCCTGAGAAGTACTGCAGGAAAAACATCTAACTGATTATGTTTAAGGGCAGACAGACCCTGCTGGAGGCAGCCCTGGCAGGGTGGGCCAAGACTTCTCTCCTGCGCAGACACTGGGTAAACACAGGCCCTTACAACTTCTTTATCTACTGCTGTGGGGCTGACGAATCCTGCTTCTAAGGAATTATCTAAATAAGTTGGTACATTCTGCTCATAATCAACTCTTCAGAAATTTAGAAGGTATTGCCTTTCAGTTTGACCCAAGGGAGCAGCTAATGTCTTCATTTCTTCTCAAAATAAAAATAGCTCTACTGAGTTATTTTTCTGTGAAATGATATATGTGCATTGTAAAAATAAGCAACTCAAAAGATACAAAGAACTAAAAAT
>NW_003852443.1:11350576-11353941 GCF_000181295.1 Otolemur garnettii | reverse complement strand
TAGTATGATATCATACATACTGTTCTGTATAATAAATTTTATTTTTCAGATTGATATAGTCTATGTTTCAGAATTTATCAAATAAGAAATACGACATATTTTTTAAAAAATGTAATTTGTCCAAACGTTGTTTTTTCAGTGTTTAAATTTTCATTTGTTCTCAATTTTTCCAGGCTGTGAATAGTGGTTGACACCTGTAATCTCAGCACTCTGGGAGGCAGAAGCAGATGGATTGCTTGAGCTCAAGAGTTTGAGACCAGCCTGAGTAACAGCCAGACCCTGTCTCTACTAAAAACAAAAAAAATTGGCCAGGTGTTGTAGTGGACATCTATAATCTCAGCTACTCAGGAGGCTGAGGCCAGTGGATCACTTGAGCCCAGGAGATTGAGGTTGCTGTGAGCAATACCATAGCACCCGACCCAGGAAACCAGAGGGAGACTGTCTCAAAGAAAAAAAAAAAAATTTTTTTTCCAAATAATTCTTATTTTGATGTTCAGCATAAAATCAACAGGAAAAAGACAAGTATTGTATAGATAGGTATAAAGCATTCTATGGAATAAATCCAAATCATCCCAGAATACCCAGAAACAGGATTTGGGGATTATCAAAACTTTTGTTGATCTCTCAATTTACAGAAACTAACATAAATCAGATTAACAAAAAGTCCCTGGAGCTACCAAATTTGGACTTAACATTTCTCCTCAAAGTGAACCTTTAAAATCCATAAGATATCAAGAATCCTTTTCAAATATCAGTTCTCCATAGGCAAAGAAAAACTGCTCACCAAATTAATTATCTAAAAAATTCCAGTAAATTTAGTTCCACCACTCTTTCCATCATTCTTATTGCTCCAACAACGATCTTTCTAAATTCCGAGTGCGCCCACATTGTCTTCCCACTTCCTATACATAAAGTCTAAATCCTTAAAACATAAAATGCCAGGCTCTCCTAGAACACATACTGCTAAAATTTGCTGCACCCACCCCTCCATCCCAGCAGCGTGTCATTCATTAAACACTCCACTCTGTTCTATGTATTCCTGCTGGGGCCAATTCTTCTCCCCAAAATGCTTGTTTTTCATCACAAACTGGCACTTCTACCTGATAAATTTCTAGAGTATCTTTAAGAGCTTATTAAAATGTTTTCTTTCTTTCTTTCTTTTTTATTTCAGGTTAATGTCAGGGTGCCATCAACCAAACCACAATATTTGAATTTGTTAGGTAGAGTCTCTCTTATAGCTATGTCCTGCATGAAAAGGTGTGCCACACACCCCTACATTGTGCCCATTCAGTGGGAGCACCCCAATCCCCCTTTCCTCTCTACCCTCCTTTGTTCCCCCTCCCCTTGACTTGAATTGAAATGAGGTTTCCTCCTTTGTGGGTGTCAATTAGATCATCTACTGGCTTCATATTGGTACCGAGTACGTTGGAAATTTGCTTTTCCATTCTTGTGATACTTTACTGAAAAGAACGTGTTTCAGCCCCATCCAGGTTAATACAAAAGATCTCCTTCTTGATCCACTTGAACAGTACTTGGCTGGACACAGAAGCTCAAGAAATGCTGCTGTTTTGATTATTCAGTTCTCAGGGGAATTATTTTAATTATCCATTTTAAACATGAAGACTAAGCCTCTGGTTTCCATGAAAGGCCTTGACATACTGGGGATAAATATTTTAAGATACCTATTAGTCAAAAGTGCTATAGATTTCACCATTCTAAAATTAGTAACATAACTATATAACCTTTAAAATATTATTTTAAATTCAATGTGGAAAATATTTCAAATCAAGTTTTGAAAATACTACAGGCAAAAGAACAGCACAACTTACAGAACTTTGATGTCTGTCCTCACATAAAACTTTCTTTGGAATTCACATCTGATTTTCTTACTACAGTAGTTACTCAGACTAAAATGAGACATACTAGTTTAATAAGAGATTGGCCAGAATGAAAAATGAAAAGATCTCAAAAAGTACAGCACGGGCTGACTGCCTAAGAAGGAAACTATCTTAATGACTATGGCCTGTAACACTGCCAGCTATGGCTGTCTAACTTGTATCTATTTTCCTTCTCTCCCTCCAACTTTCTTCCTTCATTTAAAAGAAGTAAAGAAAACCAGATTTTGTTTGGTCAGTCTTCCTCCCAAAGTCTCATCTTCCAGAAGAAGCGGACCCATTTCCCAGCTCTAGAAGCAGGCGCCGATTAGACACGCCATCAGTACAGACATTTCCCTGTAGATGTTGATGGGTCCAAGGTGCGGGGGAAAGAGAGCCTCATCAACCTGAAGGAAAGGATGCATGCTGCATGAGAAAGAAGAGCTTCCCTTGTACCCTCTTACAAAGCTCTGACTGCCAGGCAGCTTCCTTTTGACTGTGAGGAATACCAGCCTTAGACTAAAGCTGATGTTCTGAGTGCCCATGAACAGAAAGAGAAAGAGCTCAAATTCTTCATTACATTGCCAGGATACTGATCATCTATACTATGATTACATTTCTGAATTTCTCTTTAAATAATTTGTTTTTTATGTTTAAGTCAGTAGAGTTTAGTTTGAATATTAGATAACATAGTTGAAAGCATGTCAATGGATAGATAATCATGATTCTTAAGTGGGATGCTGCTAGTAACCGACTTTAACAAGTTCTCTTTTGAGTTGTACTGGGATGATTACTCCATTTTACAATTAGAAAACTAAATCTTGAAAAGGTTAAATATATAAAATAAGGTTAGGTAACTAGAACTCAGGTTTGTCTGACTCTAAAATCTATACTGCAATTTCATTTCAGAATCCTAACAGTCAGAGTAGATAATTGCAATTACTTTGTGATAGATTTAAAAAAATATTTAGTAGCTCAAGGCATTGTGAAAAGCACATATTTTGTATCTAAGGGAATCAATGTTGACAGCGAGCCCAATAATACATCAAAGTAATAGATATCTTTAGTCTTAAGTGATATTAAATGTGCAACATTGCTATAAATAAATGTTTTTTATATTTCCAAGAAAACTCTTGGACAAAATTCAAGCAAGTGTGTCCTATGTTAAATGGACGAATTAAGAGAAATAATAGTGAGAGCCTAATGTTAAGCTATAGTTTACCTACTTTGTTACCTTCCTTTGTTAAGGAAGGAAAAAATAAACAGCCAATAGGCTGAAAATGTCAAAGCAAAAGTACGCAAATTTGTTTAATTAGTGAAGGCCTTTTTGCATTCACAGAAATCTCATTTTAAAAAAAAATGAAATGTTGAGATAAAAACAGTCAAAAACAAAACAAAACAATTATGAATGGTTTATAACTACACTTATACCCAGAAATAGTTTAGATTTTTATTCGGTATAATGGTGACATACATGCCAAATATTTATAA
>NW_003852443.1:11346488-11350140 GCF_000181295.1 Otolemur garnettii | reverse complement strand
ATATCTGCTATGATAGCTCATTAAACTATCACTAATCCAGTATCTTGTCAAAATCAACATACAGAAAACCTCAAAGTTACTTTGAAAACTTCATGAGTCATAATCTAGTGCCCGGTCTGGCACCTTCTTCTCAGCGACACACTCCAAGCGCGTGAATGCCCATCTATATGCTCCCTCTGTGTAACAAACTCTCTGTGAGTAATGTCAGTTTTCCTGAATCAAGGAATGAACATGAGCAGAGACAGAAAACTCAGGTAAGGCCTGGCCTAGAATTCAGGCTGAGCTGGGGTGTGAGAGAAGCTGCACCTGAAGAGGGGAAAAAAGATCTTGTCCAGAGAACACCTGACATGCCAGGCAGTGAGACTAGCTTTTCTCACTATATGAAATCAGTATGACAGCATACATGGAATACATACTCCCGTAAAGAGCACCTCACATCACACTCAGAGCTCATCGTGGAGAGTCAGGCCCTGCAAGCACGGGGGGATGCCAGTGACAGTGAGAATAAGTTATTTCAAATTGTGTCCTATTTATTAACCCAATAACCTTGCTGATCATCCCATCAGTGAGAAGTATGTTCTTTGAAACTCTGTGCCCCATTCAACCCAATAACCTTCGTGATCATCCCATCAGGTTTTAAGATGAATTATTTATGACACTGTGGGAGACACATTACAAGGGACAAGGCTGGACACTTGGAGATTAGGCAGTTATTAAACCAGTTCAGGAAGTGGCTTAAAGTCAAAAAGGAAAAATTTTGAGAAATAAGAAATAAGATCGTTGATTTTGACCGTGTGAGATAATCAAAAAGAAAAAGTCCTCTTAACCATTAGATAATAAAGGCGTCATAGTATTTAGGACGTTCCAGGGTCTATGAAAAGGTATGAAATATAAGGAGAAAGATATGCCTTCAAAACACAAAGGGAAAACTACAATAAAACTAAAGTTAATTCCAAAAGCAATTTATATTAAAAAAAAACTTACACAATTTTAACAGCAAAAAGTATACAATTACTATGAATGGTGCCAGGGTCTACATCTTAAAATGAGCTAAGGGGGAAAAAAAGGAAAATGATTTCTTGGTTTCTGTCTTCTGGAATTGACTGAATAATAATGTCACTAAATAATAAAATAAATATAAAAATTATAACAAATTTGGGAAGAAAAGTGATTGTAAGGGCCAGAGTAACTCCATTTCGTAGCTTAGTTGTTTCTCTCCTTTGCAGCTGCAAATGTTATGAGTAATCGCAGCCCGCTCCCCTCCCTTGCATTCCATTCATCCCATGACCCGCACCCTTACAGGACATCTGCCCGGGGCGATAGCAGCCCATCCCTAGACCAATCAGCTTAAGACAGGTACTGTCCAGAGCGATAGAACCCCCCCCCCCACTTGACCAACCAGCTTGAGACAAGTACCACCCTGCATCACAGGGCCCCTATCAGCTTTCCACAGTAACCCACCCCTCCCTCCTTCTTTTCTGTACCCTTAAAATCTCCCTCCAACATAGAGTTGGGGCTTCTCTGCTCTCCTGCTGCGCCAGGATCAGGAAGCCCAGGCTTGAGCTTGAAATAAACTTCCTCTAGCTTTTTGCATTGGATACGACCTCGGAGTAATTTGTGGGGGATCCCTGCGATTCAGGCGTTACATGATGAGTTCAGTTTTAGACCTACTGAGATTGAGAAGCCTACAGAGTTCAAGGACTTATTCCTAATTTGAGAGCCTTCAGTTAACATAGTAAATGCATAATGAACACCATATCTCTAAACTAGACAAATGGACTACCCCCCAAATGGTTCACGCATTACATCAAAAACAACACACATTGATGTGATTGGATGATCAGCTGAAATGGGAGTGTTGGATAAGAATGCATAATTCTTATCCTACAATATTTAGTCTCCAAGTATGCAACTGATTCAGAATTCAGTATGAAATAATTATGTTATTCTGTTTATTAGAAAGATTAATATTAAATCTGTAGACAGGAATAAGAGTAGGTCTTGCTCACTCACAATACTACAAGTCACTGGAAAGGAGCTAGACATGTCAGTCCTAAATATTAACATTATCTTTCTACCCTCTATTTGTGGCTACCAAAAGAAATGACGCGTCCTTGACCTCCTTCTTGGAGAGTTGCTACTTTTAATTCTTTTCCAAAGAGTAGATGAATATATAGATGAATAAATATATAAAGGAATGAACAAAGACAATGGATAAATTATTGTAAGCCTTTGGAGAGACAGCAATGTAGAGAGATTAAGAGCACAGACTGTGAAGCCAGGCGGTTTGGGTTTAAATACCAGCTGTACAACTTCTTAAATGTGTGGCCTTCACCAAGTTATTCAGCCTCTAGGTGCTCCCTCTCCTCATCTGTAAACGGGGGATAATAACTGTACACAAACATGTTGTGAAGATTAAACAAGGTTAGAGGGCCAGCATGAGGTAAACTCAATGGATAAGCATGCTATTATATTACTGTTCTTATTACAAAGTTAATAGAAATAGTTGTGTCTAGGTACTGTAAGCTAGGAACAACCAGAAGACCAGGCCAAGTTCAGTTGATAGGGAAGAGACAAGAGCTCCCAAGAAAAGCTGCTTCAGCCAAAAGCCAACCTAAGAGAAATTACACTGGTTTTAGCTTTATGAGTTACAAAGGTTTTTTTTTTTTTTTTAAAGTCCCTTTCCCTATTCAAGAAATCCGAAGAAAGCCAACACTGCAAGACAGGGAAAGAAGGGATAGGATGGAATGGAAGGAAGTAGCTACCACAAAAATGGCTTTAAAAAGTTGTTCAGTTCTTAATTACTGAGTGCTACCATTCATGAGGAATTTTTAAAGGTCTCAAAGCTATTAAAATGGTAATTAGGTCCCAAGAAAACAAGAACCAATTCAATTACATGCTGGATGCTTTTAAAATTTAAAACCCTCTATTAAGAGGGCTTTAAATAAAGCACAGTTGTAACTGCAGGCCCATGACCAACCTTAAAGCCAAAGTGTACGTCCCAGGCTGACGCTGGCTCTCCCGGATGAGGTAGCTCCCCTCAGCCACACTCAAGAGCTGGTCTGCAGCTTCTCTGGAGATCATGCCGTGAAACCTAAGACACAAAGTCAATTCAGAAACTGCATGCTTTCTACATTTTTCAATAAAACAAAAGCCCCCACCTCCTCCTGTTGTTTTCTAAACAAAGTACTGCCATACAATGGAAGGGGAACAGTTGGGTTTAACTATGCTTGTGTTTCTCTGGGCTGGACTGTGGCCAACTTCTCTGTGGCGGTAAGAACAGCATCAAAGTAGGGATCCAATCCAGTTAAACAACAATGGAATCAAAATTCACATCCATCTAAAGGAAGATCAACCACCTCTCTCGAGAGGACAGTTTCTTTCTTATATAGACATTTAAGCATACGGACTTGCTAAAAAAAGATGCAGAAATGTGTCCCTTTTCCTTTCTCTCCATTAGTAACACTGCTCAAAAATTTTGGCTCTGAGTCTACACTGGCAATTTTCCAGGACCCTGGGTTGTCCTTAATTGGCATGATTGCACAATAATATGCATAATCTGCATTAATGAATATTCAAACCCAAAGCAAACAACTATAATACTTGCTTTCAATCTCTGCTAAGACCTTATTTTTGATTAACATGGAAAAAA
>NW_003852443.1:11345152-11345450 GCF_000181295.1 Otolemur garnettii | reverse complement strand
GCCCACAATAACTCTCTTGAATTTGGAATGATATAATTGGTATTTAAAAGGTCCTAAAATGGCCCCTTTAGAAATTTTACTAGGGGCAAGTGGCAACTTTTTAGAGTTCTACCTCATAGGAATGGTTCAGTCTCTCTCATTTAATTTCATGGTAGGTATGTTCAAATCATAATCTTAACAGCTCGGTTTACAATGGGCTCCTGAATTTCTCATCTCCATAAATTTCTCAATCTCTGAAACTAGGTTCATAGGCTAATACTCAGAATCTGCTAGAAGCAAGAAGATGGTAACCAACCTA
>NW_003852443.1:11323344-11344020 GCF_000181295.1 Otolemur garnettii | reverse complement strand
TATACGTGTATGTATGTACCTAGATGCCTAATATACATACATATGCACACAGACAAGCAAATATACACATTTAGAATTATTCATTTACTGATAGGGTTGCCTCTTAACATACTGCACATACGTTTGCCCATATTTTCTTCTTCCTACTTGTGGTTGCCCTGTGATTAGAACTTGTCATTATTTTCTATACTTTTCACTAATTAGAATTACATTTGTAATTAGAAAAAACAAAATTCAACTCCACCAAACTTGAATACTTGCTTCATCTTGCTTCTATTTTTACTAAAGCATTCATTTACCTGTCTCTTTTACATATGCCAATTTTTAAAATATTTTCTTATAATCCATACTTACTCTCTTCCATAATACTTTGGTCTGTTTTCTACCTATTGGAAAAGGAGAAAAAAAGTTTATTTGTGAAAATGAAAATGTGCAGAACATAACATTTTATACATGTGACCAACGAAATAAAGCATATATATTTTTTCTTTTTCTTATTAAACCATAGCTGTGTACATTAATGCAATCATGGAGCATAGCATGGTATTTTTAAGAAAGAACTTGAATAAGATTAGAGATCAAGGCCGGACTCCCAGTTCTACCAGGAGATTATTTGTTGCCATTTGAACTGGTCACTTCACCTCTCTAGACTTGTATCTTATCTATAAAATATTTGCTGGGTATGTAAAACATTGGACTAGACTATTAAATATCTTTCATCTAAAAATTTAGTGAATTGAAAAAATATCCACATCTCTTTTTTCAAAGAGTAAATTAAAACACCCAAACCCTTAATGCCACAATTGTCACAACAGATGGTAGTTTCTTCTCCCCTCCTCCCCAACCACCGTTCTCCCTTCCTGTTACTCCAGAGTCTTCATTCTGTCCTGTTGACCCTCCACATCACCTTGCCATCCCTGTTCTCCCATCAGCTCTTCCGTAATCACAGTTGACCTTCCCCTGACTTTTCAGGGAAGGTATGCTGGCAATAGCTAAGGGAAGACCTGCTAAGACAGATTCTGAAGAATAGACAGAATATCAACAGACAGCATTTGCCCCATGCAATTAAGAATCATTTGTTGAACAGCAAATATGTCAAGGCATTTTTTTTCTTTCTGCCAGGGACATATTACTGAATAAGACTGAAATTGTCGTAATTCTTTTGGAACTTAACATTCTAACAGAGACAGACAATAAAGAAAAAGTTTAAAAAAGAAAAGAGAGACTTGGCACCCATAGCAGTGGTTAAGGCACCAGCCACATACACTAAGGCTGATGGGTTTAAAACCGGCCCAGGCCAGCTAAACAACGACAACTGCAACAAAAAATAGCCCAGCGTTGTGGCGGGTGCCTGCAGTCCCAGCTACTTGGGAGGCTGAGAATTGCTTAAGCCCAAGAGTTGGAGGTTGATGTGGGCTGTCACACCATGGCACTCTACCGATGGGAACAAGGTAAGACTCTATTGCCAAAAAAAAAAAAAGAGAGAGAGAGAGAGAGAGAGAGAGAAGAGAAGAGAGAGAGAGAGAGAAGAGAAGAGAAAAGAGGTAAGTGCCATAATGAAAATAAGAACGAGTAACAACAGGGAGAACTAGAGAAGTATTTCAGGTGGGTGGTCAGGATAGGCCTTTTTGAAAAGAGGACATTTAAACTGGGTCCTGAAAGACATGAAGCCTGCTCTAACTGTAAAACCACGGGGATGAAAAACAAACAAAACTGTTCACTAGGAAGTACCTTGGGGACACCACGGACCATACTGAACTCTCACTATGGGTTATACACTTTACTCATGTTTAAAGATCACTTAATCCTCACAGCAAGATAGGAATTATTCTACTTAATCCTCATAAGATAGTATTATTCTCATTTTATTTATTTTTCTTGGCAAAGTTCAGCTTTTCTTTTATTTATAACAAAAATTGCATACATAATATGCTATAAAGCACAACGTTTTGATACATAATATGTATACATTATGAAATAGCTAAAACAAGCTAATTAACATAAATATTATCTCGCCTACTTTTTTATACTCAGAACACTTAAAATCTACTCTCAGCAATTGTCAAGCATATTTAATACTTTGTTGCTAACAGTAGTCACCATATTGTATAGTAAATCTTTTGAACTTACTCCTCCTGCCTAACTAAAACTTTTTTATCCTTTAACCAAAATCTCCCCAACTCCTATCCCACCTCTCAGTCTCTGGTAACCACTATTCTATTCTGATTCTATGAATTTAACATTTCTAGATTCCACATGTGACATCACGTACCATTTGTACCAGGCTTATTTCATTAACATAATGTCCTTCTGGTCCATTCTTCTTGCAAATGACAGGATTTCCTTCTTTTCTAAGGCTATATTCCATTTGTAATATATAGTATCCCACTGTGTATTAGAATGGAATATACAGCATTCCCCTTTTCCTTATCCATTCATTCACTGATAAGCATCCATACCTTGGCTATTGTAAATAATGCTGCAGTGACCAGGCAGTGCAGACATTTAGTTAACATTGTGATTTCACTTCCTTTGGACAAATATCCAGAAGTAGAATTGCTGGATAATGCAGTAGTGAAGAAATGGAGTATCAGAGAGATTAGGGATCATGTTCAAGGTTACTTACACAAACGGAAGAGCCCAAAGCAAAACTGAGATTCTTACTCAGGAATAGCAAAAAAGGGACCAAACCCTCTGCCTCCTTGCCACTGACCTATCTGAATTAGGTTAAATGAGGCAGTTCCCAAAGCTTGTCGTTTTAGTGATTATCTCCCTTAGTTCCCCGCATAACCTGGCTACCAAGTCTGACACTTGATAGAGTAAAATGGAGGGACCTGCCCGAATAGAACCGACCCACCCAGGAAGAAATGAGCACATGAATGTCCCACCCAGGAAAGAATTGGTATAAGGATTATTTTGAATTTTAGGCAATTAAAAAGCATCAAACATGACCAGCCTGAGCAAGAGCGAGACCCTGTCTCTAATAAAAATAGAAAAATTATTGAGGTGATGTAGCACGAGCCTATAGTCTCCATTACTCAGGAGGTTGAGGCAGGATCACTTGAGCCAGGGAGTCTGACATTGCACTGAGCTACAATGATGCCACTGCAATCTACCAGGACCACCAAGTAAGACTCTTGTCTCAAACAAAAAAATCACACTGTTTATGCCCTTTCCTTTTCTGCCTAAAAACAGAATTTATGAAATTTTCTTTTAAAAAAAATCTGCATTTGACAAGGAAATTTCTATATATAAAAGTATACTCCTCTCTCACACCAAGAAGAGATCCCAATTCCACAGACAACTCTCATCATCAGAGATGACTTGAGTATGCTAACAATAAAAAATCCTTATTTACAGCTCGACGCCTATAGCTCAGCAGCTAGGGCGCCAACCATAGACACCAGGGCTGGCGTGTTTAAACCTGGCATGGGCCTGCCAAACAACAATGACAACTGCAACAAAAACACAGCCAGGCATTGTGGCGGGCGCCTCGTCCCCCTACTTGGGGGGCTGAGGCAAAAGAATTGCTTAAGTCCAAGAGTTGGAGGTTGCTGTGAGCTGTGATGCCACAGCACTCTACCAAGGGCAATATAGTAAGACTCTGTCTCAAAAAAAAAAAAAAAATCCTTATTTACCATACATTTCCTTCCTACAATTTACCAACCCCCCACAAGCCCAAATAACTATTCTTCCAATTTATTACCCTTTATTAAAATGGTATAGAAGGCAGAAGTCTAACTTCCCCCTTTCACCTCACTTCTAGTATGGTAACTTCTCTCTTCTCTGAATGCATACGAAATATACCTTTTCTGTTAATCTGCCTTTGGTGGGTTTAATTTCAAGGCTCCAACTATTAATTCTAGGAAAGTGGAGAAGTTTTTCTTTCCCCAAAACAGCATTTTGATGACTTGGTGATGTTTAAGATATTATTACTTAAGCAGTAATTGGAAATAGTCTTCAAACTCAAAGACAATATAACATTATTCAGATAACCAAAGAGTTACTGAGCAACATGAAAATGATTACTAATGATCTCAAATCAGTTTACTTGCAAATTCATCGGACTAGTACTTTAAATGTACTAGCAATAGCAAAAATAAATTTATGCTTACACATTTATAAATTCAGAATAATAGTCAAGAGCCTTTTTATAGACTAAAACTGGATGAAGTCACTGTGACTAAGAGAGACATGCCTTAAAATGAGTACTTGGGTTGAATTATGTGCTTCGCTTTCTCCAATTCTCTTTATTTAGTAGTTAACATTTATTCATGATACTGTACCATGGGTAGAAAAAATGGGAAATGTGGAGAACAAAAAAGATGTCTAACTAAAAATAAAAGTACTCATAAAATGTTTTACAGCACAGATTGCATAAATTCTATATGCCATTCAACTTGGAAAAAACTTTAATCCACTGTTATTGAATATGACATAAAGTACATACTGTAAATAGAAATTCAATAAATAACTAAACAGAAGATAAATCATTTTACAACACTGAAAATGAAATGAACTTCATTAAATTAACACTTACTGTGCACTTTTATAAACAAAGAATCATTTTCATTACACATAGAGTATACTCTCATATCAGAAAACAAGAGAATGTTTGATATATAAGTATTTGTTCTCTATGGGAAATTTGAAAACAGCAGAAATAAACTATAAAAGTGTTATAAATGTGAATTCTCTTTTCTCCTCTCTTGCAATAGGTTCACCCTTCCATTTCTTTCAGTAAGGAAACGCTATTCCATGGCCCTAGTTCAAAACAGTTGTCCAGGCTGGGCTTGGTGGCTTGTACCTATAGTCCTAGCACTCTGGGAGGATGAGGCAGGTGGACCGCCTGAGCTCAAAGGTTCGAGATCAGCCTGAGCAAGAGCGAGACCCCTGTCTCTAAAAACACGGGCACTGTGGCAGGTGCCTGTAGTCCCAGCTACTCAGAGAATGGCTTGAGCCCAAGAGTATGAAGTTGCTGTGAGCTATGACACCACAGCACTCTACCAGGGGTGACAAAGTGAGACTCTGTCTCAATAAAACAAACAAAACACTTGCCTCCCTCCCCAAAAGCAACTACTCTACATTTAAAGAGTAAGTACTTCTAGGAGTAATGACACTAGAACATTTATCAAATTTCCAAAATGTCTGATATTGTCTAGAGCGGTAGTGGCCTGGTTAGAAGTCACAGGAAGTCATTATCTCCTTGGTTTACACTGTGAAAAATAATACCCAGAGACAGAAAAATTAGGATTTTAAAACTAGTCTGGAAGTTTATATGATGCTTGAAAGTTGGCATGTTACATACATGAAATATAAGAAATAATATGATTACCTTGGCCAACTATCACCATTCTTCAGATAATAATCTAAACATATGGGTGGTCCAACCTTTTTTGTCTCTGCTGCACAAGGGCCAAATAAGAGTTACCTTGGGCTACACATTAACTACACTAACAAAACACTAACCAAACTAGACTGGGGTGAGGGGAAGGTCCACATATACTTTTCATGATACCTAAGACCACAGATATGCAAAAACAGCCCTCACAAAATCAGCATGCAGCCTGTAGGTTGAACACCCTTGCAAGAGGCTATGTAAATAAAGACTATACACAAAAAATAAGAACTTTCAAGTGTCAAGATTTTCTTCTGTATTGTTTTTCAAAGTGGCTCAGTTGTCTGGAGATGTGGAGGAAGAAAAAACGTATATATGTATATTTGATATCTGCTTCCTACCGTGGTACATCTGAATTAAAGCCTGGCGAATCAGTCAGCATTCAACTCTAGCTTCAGATCTAGAAGGGAGGAGGAGGAAGGAGCAGGAGGAGGAAGAAGCAGAAGCTGCTGCCATTGCCTCATGGCTTAGGGAAATAGACACATTATTGTTAAATATACTACTAGCATATTTTAAATCAAAGTTAGAAACTGAATGGCAATCTTCCAAGACTCTCATAAATTATCAGTATATTAAGGTAAATACATTTATATTCAAGTGACAAAAATCAAAATATGGGCTCTGTTGTTAAAAGACAATTTACAAAAACAAAACAAAACAAAAAGATCACGACTCATACAAAAATATAAATACATGTTAAAGATTTGTATTAAAGATAAATATAAGTAAGTTTGTTCAATACCTACTGTCATTAATTACTCATCAATGAGGGGATCTGGCAGATGTTACAACCAGTTCAAAAGATGATCTGGAGAGTAGATATATTTATACGTCAGGAATTTTGATGTACAAATAGAGGCAAAACTAGTTTTTCCACAGACAAAATACACGGGGAAAGGATATAACTGAACCTTCACGGGAACTGGACAAAATCTGCATGTCCAAACATGGATTATCACCAGCTATCTACAAGTGACTGGGCTGTAAAACAGGTCAAAAGCAGTAACAGACCAGAGGCCTGCCACACGTAGACCACGCAGTCCTGCACTGAAGCACACATTTTCTCTGCATTTTCCATTTTTTTTCTCATTACAGATTACACTGTAGGAAATGTCAATATGGATAACTGCTGTGCTGCAACAAACCCGCCCAGATTATCCTTATGAAAACTTTGAGAAAAAACTGAGTGCCAATAATAAGGAGAAATACTCATCAAAGACCTACATAGAGCCAGGGGCGACTTGTAGGGGAAAGATGAGGAAAAAGAGAGTCAGAAATGTTATGAAACTTACAGAGATTGCTTAACTTTCAATCTTCCATTAAGATAAACTTTCTTCCTTGAGTCTACAGAATTCTACTGACAAGTACTACAACTGTCACATTGTGCTTTAGACTTTCTCCAAGAAAACCAGTGATCTGTAGCAAGCCAAGTAAGTTTGTTCTCTACCTACTGTTAAATTTTACTAATTCAATAAAGAACATTTACAGAGGCTTTAATACTCTGTAAATACTACTCAGTAAGGCACTAAAACCCAGTTACTCTGCTTTTTGAGATTAGTTTTTTAGTTTGTATTTTGATTTTTAATCCATAGACCTCATTGCAAGAAGATGATAGGTAAATTTTGTAAAACAAATTTGTTTGTGTTCATGGTTTCCCCAACTTAGATTCAAGTAACCTCTAGGAAGTAGTCGTTAAGAGGATCAAATTACCAAACTATTTATTTAACAGGTAACTGGACAGGGGTTGTTATGGGGATTGTGGTTGTGCTCTCTAACTTCACAAACGTGTGCCCATATTAAAGTGTTACAGTCTTGAGGTCTCTCCATGGAGAGTGGCTGTACATTCTAGCCCAACCCTGGCAGGACTCCAGGGTAGGAGGTTGTGGATGTTCATGGTGTGTCTTTCAAGGGATACGTTTTTATTCTGGGTGTTGACCTAATATCTAAGTGTATGACTTGAGATCAGGCATCCCTCTCATAAGAAACTTGTTTACACAGGAAGAGTCCCTTGGTAGCTCTTGTGTGATCTGTGTTCAGTTTATTCCTGCCAGCACAGCCACTCTCCAGGAAAGCCCTGACCAGGAAAGGAAGTAGATTTGGACATGTCAGTCAGATGAGAACAGAGAAGGCAGCACGGTAACACATGAAGTAACATAAGCAGTGTATTACTTACAGATCCCAAAGAGAAGAGAATGCCACTCCTCAAAGTGCCCACGAGAGGGGGGACCTTCCTTAGCACAAGCACACTCAACCAGCAAGTGGAGGTCAAGAGAGAGGGGAAGAGACTTGTTGGCCAAAGCTGTCATTAGGGTCTAGAGGGTTATTTCAGCAGGTTTTTCCAAGGGGAGTTCTAACTGGTGGGTTCACAGCAAGGAGGTGTGAGCTCTGCCATGCCCTTTGACTGAGAGATGGTCACTATATCTGCAATCCAAGCAGGGCATGAAAGTTCATGGAGGAGGGGGGTCATATAGGGTGTACCCAGCTGTCCCACAGGGAGGTGGTCATCAGATACACGTATCTACAAACTGGGAAGGCAGAGAACGGGAAACTGTCAAAGGTGACTACATACTGTGGTATGAGACAGTTCATCACAATGGATGCTGAGGCAACATACAAGTATAGGAATACACTATATCTGAATTTTAAATAGTGGCAAGAGGTGCCACTAAAAGACCTTTTCAAAAGTAAAATATGGTGAAAATAGGCTTTGGAGTAATAGGATGATTTAAAAATAAATAGAGTTGGTTTTAATAATCTAAAACCACCACTCAGCATTCATAAAAAAATGCTTTCCATCTGTGAAGGATATCATAATCCTAAATAACAGATCATCACTACACGCAAGATATACGAGCATGGGAATCCTCACTTTTACAGAAGTAAAAGTTGAGCCATAGGCTGTGTCAGCACATAGCAGCAATCAGCAAGAAAAGCAAAATTTCAATTGGAGTGCTTTCTTCCCAATCCTGGAGCAAACTCTAATGCTCCACCTAGAAGAATGCATCCTGTAAAAGAGAATAGTTATAAAGCAAGCACTTTGTATCTCCTATTTATTCCCTTAAGCCTTTATTAAGCACCTTCTATGTGTCAAGCACTTTTCAAGGCACCTGGAAATACTGTTAAACGAAACAGAAAAAGATTCCTATCCTCATGGAACTGTCATTCTAACAGGGGAAAATAGTAATAAATAAATTTAATAAATAAGCCGACTTATGTATTAACAGTATGTTATAAAATGAAAAGTGGTAGAGACAAGTAGGGATTGAGAACCCTGGGGGAGGGTGATAAAGAATGTTTGTGTTTTCATTTTAGAGGTAAGGTCTCACTCTGACCCGCTGGCTGAAGTGCTGTGGTGTGATCATAGCTTACTGCAGCCTCAAACTCCTGGGCTGAAGAGATCTTCCTGCCTTGGCCTCCCACCGGGCTGGGATTATGTGTGAGCCACTGTGCCCAGACCTATATAATTTTAAACAAGGTGGTCACCACTATATAATTCATCCATGTAACAAAACACCTGTATGCCCTAAATCTATTACATTTTTTTTTTTAAGAAATAGGAGAATTAATAGGATGGTTGTGGGCTGATGAAAATGATCTTATAAAAGATAATGATGAGGTGCAGTGGCTCACACCTGTAATCCCAGCACTCTGGAGGCTGAGGTGGGTGGATTGTTTGAGCTCGTGAGTTCAAGATCAGCCTAAGCAAGAGTGAGACTCTGTCTCATAGCTGGGCATTGGTGGGCACCTGTAGTCCCAGCTACTTGGGAGGCTGAGGCAAGAAAATCGTTTAAGCCCAAGAGTTTGAGGTTACTATGAGCTATGACACCACAACACTCCACCAGGGGAAAGAAAGTGAGACCCTATCTCAAAAAAAAAAGTCATAG
Organism: Otolemur garnettii; assembly: GCF_000181295.1. Taxonomy (NCBI): domain Eukaryota; kingdom Metazoa; phylum Chordata; class Mammalia; order Primates; family Galagidae; genus Otolemur; species Otolemur garnettii. Next base: position 11,334,738 of record NW_003852443.1, on the reverse strand, counting down.
TAGAGGAAAAAGATCATCAAATGATCTTAATGATGGAGGAGAGGGGAGATTTGCTAAGATTTTCTCCTTAGAGATGAGCGGCAACAGAACCTAGTGTAGTAGAAAGCTGTCTATCATCTATAATAATAAGCAAGAATGGAGGACACACAAATGCAAATGCGGATGGTTAGGAATGTGTGGTCCTGGAAGTCTGTGGAAGCGCCCTTCTTCACTGAAGAGGACAAGAGATTCTGAGTTGATAATTAGGAGAGGGAGAAGATATTGGAGGATTGAGAGGAGAGAAAGGGGTGGAATGAATAAGGAATTAAGGACCAACTTGAAGTTCACAAACTTACTGTGAAGCCTAGTCAGCATTGTGTTTTTACCCAGCTATATATTAAGTTACCCAGACATTTTAGAGACAAAAGTGTGCAGAATAAACAGAGTTACGGTTTTGTCAGGCAAGTATGCCATGAGAGAAGATCAGAAGAGTTAACTGTTTTCCTCAAACCTGCTGGACTTCTCCCTCCAGCAATCATAGGCGTAACTATCTCGTCACCATGTCCTATAGATTCTACGTATCCCCCTTTCCTGTCTCTCTTGCCTATTCACAGATAAAGGCCTAAATAATTCGTTGTCACCTAGACATCTTCTCCATATAAAAAGGATTAGCCATATCTGAATTTCAAAATTTGTCTTAGCAATAGCTTTTAATATAAAATCTTTTACATTTTACCATTTTTAAAAGCAACTGGCAAGACTTTCTGGAATTAGAAAAAAAAAAACTACTAGTTACAATTTGATTTTCTGTCAAATTACTTCTGTTACATATTTTAAGTCAAAGTTCTGTCCCTAATAATTTATGATTGTTTTAACAGTTGATAATTCACATTTTAAAATAAGGTGCTGCACATATTTATCTTAGTCACAAGAATTCAGCTGAGAACAAGACATAGAGTTTATTACCAAAATGAAAAGTAGATGACAAAAGAAAGGTCACTTGCCTAGCTAGTCACTAAACAGATGTTCCCTTTGGGCCTGGCATAACTCCTCTGTCTCTGAACCGACAATGTGATACAACGCCAAGATTCAAAGAAAAAGGAATGGAAATGTGCACACATAAACAGGGTCAGCCCTTCCTTTCCTGTGACAATGGGAAATTTCCATAGTAGGGAAAGATGAAGTGATTTGATACATTTTAAAAACATAATTAGCACTCATAGATAATAACTATTACTTAAAAGACTTATCAACCAATTGTTTTTTTCTTCACATTTCAAAGTGGAAAAAAAAACATATAGCAGCCCCAGTCCAATTCCTCAGTTAAATATTTGAGACTGAATATCACCTGGTCCTTCAGTAACTTTCTATCCTTAGCATTCACCATTCCAGTAAGATGCAATTCCTCCAAACCACAAACTGACTATTAATCAAGGCTAACCCTGAATTTTTCTTCCAAGAAGTATTTGTAGATTAGTTCCACTGCACTCTACTTAATCCTTTACTTTCATTTCAAATGACTCTCTAAGTTATTTAATTGTTATCTAAAAAAAATTAACTTGATAGAATAAGAAAACCATTAGCACTGGTGGCTTATACATTCAATACCTCTACTTGTAAAGCTAATAATTATAATAACATAGAGTATGAATATCATTTCTGTAAAAGAAAGTCCATTTACCCCTATTTAATAATAGACCTTTAATTATCACCGTGGGAAAACAGAAAGACTTGAGTAACAGAAAGATTGGTCAAATACATACAGAAACAAGCTATCACTGCTATTTCCAAAATAGAGGTACATATTTATTTTACGCGCACATATTTAATCTTTATTAAATAGTCTAACATAAGTGACTACTACACGGTGTAAGTTTTGAATATATGAGAATAGGTACAATGTACAACAGCCCAACCACAGTAAATCTTTTTACACACTGATTGGCATTCTTTGCTATCAATTTGCCATTAGAACGTGATTACTAATTTTTTGTGGAAGAATATTTAACCAGAGTGAAAATGATGGACAGATTGGGCAATTTAAGAAATAAAAGATCAATTGTACAATTTGCTTTTCTGGTTTCCCAATGCTTAAATGCCTGCCTTTAACCAATAGAACAGAATAGGAATGGTCCATTTCCTCAGGGGATGACAGCATTCAGTCAATCATGTAGCAAGAGTAAATTAAAAGGACTCTGTCATTCACCCCTCCAGTGCTGGATTGCATCAAGGTGGAATACCAAAGCCTGTTAATACTTGGACCACATGTTGTTTCTTAATATGCCAAATGAATTCTTAAGAAAGAATTTAATTCAGGAAAAAACTGAATCATACTAGCTGTTCTCTTAAGACTTATGTAGTTTATTACTGTAAAACACTTTACACAATTACACTAATCCTCAATCAGCACTGCTATCAACTAGAATTTTGTTTTTATTCTCTCAATTATTTTTATTCCTTTTATTATGTTCTTATTTGTGTGGTCTCAATTTGTTTTGTGAAAAGCATGGATAGCTATTTCTAAATAAAGATAATTGTTTTACTAATAAATACTTCAGGGTTATCCACAATAATCCAGTATCTTACTTTGGATTATTACTTCAGGATTATCCACAATAGTGCCAATATCTTACTTTGAGTTAGAAGTTTAAAAAGTTATGTCTGGACCGAACATGGGACAAAATAGAAAATTTTATTAAATAGCATTATTTAAAAAGGAGTAGGGCGCTGGCCCCATAAGCTGGAGGGTGGCAGGTTCAAACCCAGTCCTGGCCAAAAACTGCAAAAAAAAAATAAAATTCCCGCTACCTGTGAATTATTTAATCACTCTTGATCGTGGCATAGCAGTAATAACAGGTAATCATCAAGTACAACAAGCTCACTCTACGTTTACGTAATGCAGACTGGACAGCAACATATATCGAACCTGCAACTTGACATTCAAAACATAACTTCATCAAATCCCCATCTAATTTTATCAACTGGTTCTGTTTGTAATTAACTATAGACTCTCAAAGCTACTGTGTTTTTTAAGCCAGATGTCACACGATGAAATCCATTTTGGGCTCAGCGCCTATAGCTCAACTGGCTAAGGCGCCAGCCACGTACACCTAAGGTGGCGGGTTCGAATCCCCAGCCCGGACCCGCCAAACAACAATGACGGCTGCAACCAAAAAATAGCCGGGCGTTGTGGCGGGCGCCTGTGGTCCCAGCTACTTGGGAGGTGGAGGTCAGAGACTCGCTTAAGCCCAGGAGTTGGAGGTTGCTGTGAGCTGTAATGCCATGGCACTCTACCCAGGGGGACAGCTTGAGGCTCTGTCTCAAAAAAAAAAAAAGAAATCCATTTTGACGTAATCCATTTTGATATAATGTACCATATATGTATGTATATTTTATATCTGGAAATTTTTTCATACCAGTCATAGAGATCCTCCTTCCTTATTCTTTTTAGTATTCTAGTCAATCAGTGAGAAAGTTACTGTGACTTCATATTGTCTATTACATAATATAATTCATATTCAAATTTTCAAATTTCTCCAACTGCCCCCCAAATTTATAGCTTTAAAATGTATATATACGTTCAGGACACAGTCAAGGTGTCCACAGTGAATATGACTGCCATGTCTTTTCTGTCTCCTCTAATTTTGTATGGCCCCACTGTTTTTGTCTATTATGACAATGACACTATTTATAAACCTAGAGCAGATGTCTTATAGAATGTGCACATTCTGGATTGGTCTGACTCAGATCTATGATTAGATTTAACTATTTTTGGCAGGAATACTATTCAGGTGACATTGTACGTCCTACCATGTCCCTTCAGGAGGCACATGTCAGTCTGTCCATTACAGGTAATGTAAAATTTGATCATCCGGTTAAAGGTGTAACTGCTAGATCTCTCCACTATACAGGCGTTATTTTTCTTTTTTGCAAATAATAAATAATGACTGGTATGACAACTTGACACCATAAAAACATCCTGTTCACCTACAGCCTTTCGTGCCATGGTTTAAACATCCCATGATGATCCTTACCTGCATTTATTAGCATAAATTAGTAATTTTATAATTTTACCATTTCATATTTTAACTCCTTAGCTCTTCTGTAAAGAACAACTTCATATTTCCCCCTTTTCTCTCTTTACACTGGGGTAAGTTTTTTAAATTTAAATTTTAAAGTATCATCATGTATTCATTAACTCTCTTTCATCCAATGTATTATAATCCATTACTAGTATAATTTTTGATGTTCCAATTGTCCTGAATTTTGCCTGTAGAAAACCTTCAAGCAGGTTCTTGCATCTTTTTGATATGTTCTTATCAGTTCTTGAGCATTTTCTTGCTTTATGACACAAGATGCTTCCAGACCTCTCTGTCCCATATTTTGAAATCACGCATTTTTTAAGGAGTCTGAACTCCTTTAGTAGGATGACGGTATTTGGAAAACAAAATCTAGGCACTGGCAGGAGTACGGGGCGGGGGGGCACTACTGCAGCTAAGCTCATGGTAAAGATAGGAAAAAAGACATCTTTCAAAATCTATGAATTCACATAATACCTCCAATTCAAAATGAATTACCCAAGTGTATCGCCCAATTTTGCACCACTCTTTAAAATCCCTGGTTCCCCCAAACACAATATAATCCCTCATTTGTTTTATCCTTCATTATAAACAAAATAATTTCAGGGCAACTACACAGGTACTACTGCCAACAACAAGTCTACTAAATACAGTTAAAAACCTTTTTGCTTTTTTTGTTTCCAGAATATGTTCCTCTAGGTTCGTACAGTCAGAAAAATATGTTTAAAAGCTCCTTAGGACAAAGAGTATATGAAAAAAATTCAGTACCACTAATCATCAGGGAAACGCAAGGCATGACGAAGGGCCATCTCATCCTGGTCAGAATGGCTGATTATCAAAAAGACAAAAAATAACAAATGCTGGCAAAGGAAAAGAAAAAAGGAAACTCTCATATACTGCTGGTAGGGATGCAAATTAGTACAGTCATTATGGAAAACAGTATCTAAAAATAGAATTACCATATGATCCAGCAATCTCACGACTGGGGATATATCAGAAGGAAAGGAAATCAGCATGTCCACAAGATACCTGCTCTCCCCTGTCTACTTCAGCACTATTCACAACAGCCAGCACAGGGAACCAACCTACGTGTCCATCAACAGGTACATAAAGAAAATACAGCATTTGTACCTAAGAGAACATCGTTCAGCCATAAATAAAAAATGAAATCCTGTCATTCGAGGCAAAATGGATGCGTATGGAAGACATTGTATTAAGTGAAATAAGTCAGGCACAAAAAGATGAATATTGCACATTCTCACCCATATGTGAAAGCTAAAAAAAACAGATCTCATGTAGTAAAGGGTAGAGAGGCAAGGGTAACGGAGAGACGGTTAGTGAATAGATACAAAATTATCCTAGAGAGGAGGAATAATTCCTATAGCACTACAGAGTGACTAAAGTGGACAAAAATGTCTATTATTGAATAGCTAGTAGACAGGATTTGCATGTTCCAAACACAAAGAAATGATAAATGTTTGAGGTGATAGATAATGCTAATTACTCTCATTTGATCATTACATTAATTTATCAAAATTATCACTACTCTGTAGCTGTAAATATATATTTTTATTATGTGTCAAGTTTTTTAAAAAGCTACTTAATTTTTTGGTGATTATGCTCAAAGTGTATTAGGTTCATTTGTTTTGATTTGTATTCAATTTTAGGGACTGCTTTTATACCATTTTTAAATTTTAATCCTTCCTATGTTTCTCTTTTACAAAACTAAACTATTTTCTTTTTCATTTTTCCATTCTAATATAAAAGGGATCTACTTACCATATGTATGCATATTTTATATCTGGAAATTTTTTCATATCAACTCATAGAAATCCTCCTTATTCTTTTTAGTATTCTATTCAATCAGTCTCCTATGGACAGACATTAAGGATTTTTTCTTTCTCTTTTTTTTTTGAGACAGAGTCTCACTATGTCACCCTCACAGTAGAGTGCTGAGGCGTCACAGCTCACAGCAACTTCCAACTCTTGGGCTTAAGCCATTCTCTTGCCTCAGTGTCCCAAGTAGCTGGGACTACAGGTGCCCGCCACCATGCCTGGCTATTTTTTGTTGCAGTTATCATTGTTCAGTTTTAGCAGGCCTGGGCTGGGGTTAAACCCAGCAGCCTTGGTGTATGTGGCTGAAGCCTTAACCAGTGTGCTATAGGTGCTGAGCCAGGATTTTTTCTAATATTCAGCTATTACTAATAATCCCACAACAAAAAATTTCAAATTATCCCATATTTGTATAGGTAATTCAGCAGGGTAAATACCTAGAATTTAAACTGGTAAATTGAAGGGTGGATGCAGGGAAGTTTTGTTACATATCACAAAATTCTCATAGTGTTGTACTATGTCACATTCCCATCAGCAATGTACGAGAGTGCCTGTTTCTTCATGGGCTTGCCAACCTGCAAGGTGAAAATGGTCTCTGCATTTTAACTGGCATGTTCCTAATCTCAATGATTTCCATATGTTTACATATACTGTCTTAAGTCATACCTCCTTTTTTTTTGGTGAGTTATACATGTCTTTTGCTCTCTTTGTAAATCATTATTTAAATCTTTAGAAAAACATAATCCAATAACCCCATTATACAATACAAACTTTGTTTTAAAAAATAAAGAATATAACATTAAAAAAAAGAAAAAACATCTCACTTAATGTGCACAATGTGAGGGTTTTCAGCTACCCTCTAGGTGACAGGCTTAACTACAACTTGAACTTTATACCTTAAAATTGAAAACAATGTAGCCTAAAAATTTGTACCCTCGTGTTAATTTGAAAAAAAAAAAAAAGAAAGAAAGAATGTTAAAATGAGGGGGAGAAAAAGTGGCAGTTATGACAAGTGAGAAGCAAATGTTAAGAAAAATGCATTCAAGTTACAATTTTCTGATGCCAATTAGTGTAAATCGTTAATGCCACAAATAACCAAGCTGCGGACGAAGGTCAAAATCTGGGAAACGGATGACTCCAAGAGGCATTTTGTTGCAAGTTCCATCACACCCACCTCACAAGTACAGGTAATCCTTCGAGGATGAGGAGCTTCCTGCTGCAGCTGATACACTGTGAGAAGGTAGAAACAAAGGGTTTCAGTTTCCTTTATGGAGAACTTATAAATATATTAGGAATAACAAACTGGCTGTGTTCTATGTTCATGAGAAAACTGGTAGAATCTTATTTGTTATTAAATTAAAATCTGTTATGAACAAAACAAAGAAAAAAAACTAAATTTAGTGAAAGGCCAGGAGCAAGCACAAACAGAAAAATCATAGTGCACACAAGCATCTTTCTTACCTAATAACAAGTCAATGCTGGAGATGTAGGTGACTGAAATTAATATATAAAGTTTTTTATAATAACATTTGATTACTAGGACCCATCCTGAGTTCATCACTAAGATGAAACGTCTCGATGCTGCTATAATTTAAAAGCAACGGAGAAGATACAACTTCACCATCTAAAAAAAATCGAAAAGCAAAGCACCTCCTCAGTCATGGTTGAAATTCTGCTAGAAATACATCTTTGTCTTTCTCTCCTGGTTGGAAGCAAAAACCCTAAGAGAAGTAATACATTAAAATAGTTTTAGGCTGTGTGTATCGGCTCACACTTATAATCCCAGCACCTTGGGAGGCTGAGGCAGGGGGATCACTTGAATGTAGGAGTTCTACACCAATTTGGGCAACATAGGGAGACCCTATTGCTAGAAAAAAAAAAATTGCTGGGCATAGTGCTATGTGCCTGAGGCAGAAAGATCACCTGAGCCCATGCCACCGGGCGGACAGTATGAGACCTCCATCTCTACGAAAAAAGGTAGTTTTAGATACCCACATTTCACCGTGAGAAGCAGCTTATCAAAAATGTTCCTGTGAATATAGTTGTATAGGTTAAAGAGATGATGTGAAGGGAGTTAATTCTGAGACAGAGAAGGGAAGAAAAGAGGCCTGATAGTGAGCATACATGACGTGTATCGCCCAAAGTATCTGCACACTGCCATCCTCCTTAAAAGCTTCAAAGCAGCCCAAACATGATTTATAAGAAAAGAAGATTCTTCAGGCCCATTCCTCCACATTGGCATATATATGTACATACTCTCTGTAACTATAAGGTGAAAGTTCAGTTTACTTTGATCAGTAATCCTTAGTAGATTGTTTTCCTCTGTCAAGAAAATGCTCTGGAAAGTACTGCCACCTTGAAAACACAATTTTAAGGACTGAATGCTAGTCAAAAAGAAAAAAAAAACATTAAAAGTTACTAGAGAAATGAAAATGTTGGTTTTGATTCCAAGCACAAATACTGTAGCACCTGTTCATCATCAGTAAGCATTTACCTATTTAGTAAGCAACCATTAAGATAAGCCAATATGAAAGGGGAGGTGATAAATCATTACATGAAAACTGATCTAGGTTTTACTCTTTGTTTTCATCAGAGTTCCAAAGGTACAGGGTTTTTTCCCTTAATACTAAATCACATAAGACTATTTACTTTTCAATTTTTTTCAGCCCTTGCCTCAAAGGGTATAGTTCTGTTTCATGAAGAGGAGATTTTAGACCAATGACTCTCAACTTTTGTAATGCCGCAACCCTTTAATACAGTTCCTCATGTTGTGATGACCCCCAACCATAAAATTATTTTTGTTGCTACTTCGCTCATTTTATGGTTGGGGGTCATCACAACATGAGGAACTGTATTAAAGGGTTGCAGTATTAAGAAGGTTGAGAATGACTGTTTTAGACAAATGCCTCCTGATTGGCTACCAATGGTTAGTCTATCTTTAAGACTTATTTATAGTTAATAAATAATACCTAAAGGAGGGAAATCTCTGGATATTTTCCAACCAAATATAACAAAATTGATTCAAGAAACACCTATCAAAAGGATCATTAAAAAATTATATATAGGGATTGGACACAGTGGCTTATACCTATAATCCCAGCACTTTAGGAGGCCAAGGCAGAAGGATCACTTGAGGCCAGGAGCTTGACTCCAGCCTGGGCAACATAGTGAGACCTCGTCTTCCTGAAAATTTAAACAAGAACTGCTGGGCATGGTGGTGCTTGCCTATAGTCCTACCTACTGAGGAGGCTGAGGCAAGAAGATTGCTTAAGATCTGGAGGTTGAGGTTGCAGTGAACTACTTAAGTGTCACTGCACTCCAGCTCAAGCGACACAGCAAGATCCCACCTCAAAAACAATAATAAAAAAATTATATACCATATTTAAGATCTAATTAATCAGGTCCACCTCCCTCACAGTTTGAAATTTTTGATAATCTGAATTGGAATCCAGCTGCATTTAAATGGGCACCATCATTAAACCATCTGCCAAAAATCAATAGCTAAATTCAAGATGAAAGCATATATCAAAGTACTTAACATATTTTCAATCACCTTGAAAGTGTCAATGTTAATAAAGTCATTGATGAAAGTCTCAGGCCCTAAAGACAATACATTATTAATCGATTCAGAAATCATGAACTGATACCCTGAAGTCCCAACTGAGACACATGTATTTTATTTGCTGTAATTTAATTTTTATATTTGAAAACTTAAAAAGTAAGACATTAAATTTTAACAAGTAAAGTAAAGGAGAATTTCAGCTTCTCTTGAAAACTCAGAAGATCTGGTAACACTAACCACTGAATCTTGTATGATAATAAAAGGGAGCTAACTCTGAGTGCGTCAGTCGAGGTAGTCACGGTCTACTTCTCAGTCTCTACCTGGTTGCTCTTTGCTTCTCTCATTTGTTACATGTAAAACTGGGTTGTCCAAGGGCTGCATGCTGACTTGTGAGCATCTTTTTTGCCTACCTGTGGCGCAGAATATCATGAAAAGTATGCACAGACCTTATTTATTCTTTGCCGGTGGGGTGGGGTGGGGTGGGGTGGGGGGGTGGCTAATTAGTTTTTGTTAGTGTTTGTGTGTTTAGCATAGGGCCCAAGGCAATTCTTATCCTTCTTTGTGCAGGCCGGGGCGGAAAAAAAGGTTGACTATCCCTGATAGTTAAGGCTTCTTATTTAATTAAAACAACACATATAAAAAGGAATAAAACCATGTCTGTTTTAAAGGAGTCCAGCAACAGAGGCATACATAAAACAGGTGTCTTACAGAATCAGACTTGAAAAGCTGTTCAGACCCCAACATGACAAGACAGAGAAAAACTCTAACGTGTAACAACGTTGATATTAAATTGTCCCCTTTAAGTTTTATAGATCTAATACAGAATAAAAGTAAACAATTAGGACTTCTTGAATGGTTTTCATTCCATGCTTATGAATGGACATAACTGATAATTTTTAAAAACTCATTTTGAAAGATTTTTTAATAACTAAACTTAGGTGGTATCACAGAGAAGATGCTGTAGACTGTCAGTAGAATTACTGTCAATTAAATTTCAAACCAGTCCTGTATATACATAAACATACGTAGACAGCCTGAGAAAATCATTATGGCTCAAGTACTAAGCGTAATGGAATAAGGCTAGTCCTCAGTTATTTAAAATTCCAATCTTTATTGATGAAATAAAGATATAGCAGGCTTGTCAATCTTTGAAACTTTTCCTATGAAAGAAACACTACTGGACAGATGAGAACTCCTCAAAGTATTATTATTATTATTATTTTTGAACAGAGTCTCAAGCTGTCGCCCAGGCATCACAGCTCACAGCAACCTCCAACTCAGGCTCAATCAGGCTCTTGCCTCAGTTTTTCTATTCTTTAGTAGAGACAGGGTCTTGCTTTTGCTCAGGCTGGTCTCCAACTAGTGAGCTCAAGCAATACACTCACCTCAGCCTCCCAGAGTGCTAGGATTACAGGCGTGAGTCACCACACCTGACCCCCTCAAGGTATTATTAATAAATACCTTACTGGAGATTATTTATAGCTGCTGTAAAAACTATAGAACTGTCTGAAAATAGCAAAGACAGAACAAACAAAAAGATTCAACCTGATCACAGTTTTTTCTAATATCAGAATTTTCACAAACACATTTAACAATTTTTATGATCATTTCTAACAATTCATTAGAATCAATTTTTATTTGTTTTCTCTTTGGTTACAATTTGTACATGTTTAAATCTTAGAAGATCAATATTATGATTTTATAAGCAAATTTCACATGACCAATAAAAGAAAAAGGATCTTTCCACTTGGCTTTAACACAGTTTCCTTACAAAATTTCCTTGAATCATAAATTTTTTATCTGATGGTTAGAAAAAAAAATCTCTTCGAATAATTCCTTACATATTTTTACTATTAAAAAGATGGTAGGGAGTTTAGGCATTGAGAAACTATAAAACTCAGTGACAGGATTATAACCAAAAAAAAAAAAAAAAAAAAAAAA
>NW_003852443.1:11313615-11323240 GCF_000181295.1 Otolemur garnettii | reverse complement strand
AAAAAAAATCACCACAAACTCAGGAACAGTTTGAGGCTTCATCCATGTTCTTACATCACAAGTCACACCAAAGGGTAATGGGTGATAAAGATAAACTAAAAACCAGAAATGCAGAGAAGGATTTTAAATAGGCTTCTAGCCAGTGAGATTATGAGACAAAATCTCAAAGAGGTAAAGAACATTAGTCATTTTTACACATTTTTAGAATTATACCCCTGAGGGGGGGAGAAAGGAAACCAGTAAGTTGGGGGTATTATCTATGGCAATATTTTTAGACACTGGTCATATTTTACTTATTTAAGATTAGCTGAAATTTACAACCCATTAAAATAAAACTGTCTGTTGTTCTGGAACATAAAACCAAAGAGAATCTATATTGCTGTTCCTTCAGTCAGCAAATTTTAGAAGCTTACAAACATCAAAATTTAAAATAAATGTCAACATTTTACAAAGATGTTAATAATCTATATTTAAAGTATAGGTTTCTTAGGCTGCTTGTTTGACTCTAGACAAGAAACAAAAATACGTTTCTGGGATAGTGCCTTTATACATTTTTTAAAACTAATATAATTCTGTTTCTACTCTTAAAAAATAAAAATAAATGTGAAATATCATTCACTCGATGAAATAATATTCTCTAATAAACAAGAAAGGGAAAACAGAGGACTAAATACCTAGACTTCGTTGAAGAGATATTTATTCTCATGCAAAATTTAAAGAGCAATACAGAAATCAAATATTACTCTTTTATATTTTGAGAATATAATTATTGTCCAGGTACAGTGGTGCACACCTATAATCCTAGAACTCTGGGAGGCTGAGGTAGGAGGATCCTTACTAAAACCTGAAAAACTCAGCCAGGCATTGTGGCGGGCACCGTAGTCCCAGCTCCTCAGGAGGCTGAGGCAAGAGGATTGCTTGAGCCAAGCAGTTTGAGGTTGCTGTGAGTTAGGCTGATGCCATGGCATTCCAGCCTGGGACAACACAGTGAGACTCTGTCTCCAAAACAAACAAATAAATAATTAAAAAGATAAAACAATTATCTAAAAATATTTAAAATTACTTTTGCTTCTTTTTACTTGTTCTTCCTATTAAGAAAGCCTCTTGATTTATCAAGATCCATATATTCCCTTTTCCCATAAAGAGTCAGGATCTGAGAATAATTAGATTGCTTGAATTCTTAGTTAGCATCTCCTTTTTTTTTTTATTTTTGAGACAGAGCCTCAAGCTGTCACCCTGGGTAGAGCACCAGGGCATCAAGCTCACAGCAACTTCCAGCTCCTGGGCTTAAGTGATTCTCCTGCCTCGGCCTCCCAAGTAGCTGGGACTACAGGCACCTACCACAACGCCCGGCTATTTTATGGTTGTAGTTGTCATTGTTGTTTGGCAGGCCCAGGCTGGATTTGAACCTGCCAACTCTGATGTATGTGGCTGGCGCCTTAGCGGCTTGAGCTACAGGCACCAAGCCAGCATCTCCTTACATTAGATTTACAACCACTTTTAATAAGTGGCCTCAAGTTCCACTGCATGGAATATGTGCAAGCTCAGAAGGATGAGATGCAAGCAGACATGCAAATCACATACTGCACAGTATTTAACCCTAATTAATTCTATGCTACTCACTAACTTTGCTGTAAATCAGTTTTGCGGGGGGGGGGGGGGGGTTCTTTTTTTTTTTTTTTTTGCTGGGGCTGGGTTTGAACCCGCCACCTCTGGCATATGGGGCCAGTGCCCTGTAAATCAGTTTTTCAACGATAAGTACAAAATGGAATGTATCTTTGTATCTAATGGTGCCAATATTTTTATATTACCAGTATAGCCCACTATAATGATAACAATAAATTTATGTACTTACAGTAAGATTTCCAAACAGGAGGTCTATATTCATCTGTATCTGAAAGAATAAACATCAAATTAATATTATCAAAGATTTATATTTTAATAAGATATTTTAATCATCAATTTGTTTAATACATATTTGTTCAGATCTATTTGTCCTAGGCACTGTGCTAGGCGTTAAAGGCATTCAAACGATCTTTTAGTCTTCGTCCGTACTTTCTTGTAGTACAATTTTACAAAGATGTCAAAGAAAGTTACTGTGTTTATTCAATGGCTTATCACATACAAATACCAAGGTTAATTTCACTGCTGGCACTTATTTCTCACAGGAACTAAGTAACAGTCAATGAGGTGTTTGTTTCTTTGGACTTAATAGTTGTTTTACTGAAAATCCCTAAAATCACTGGACTTTTTCTTTTTCATTCGAATTGACCAGACAGCAATTTTAATCCCCAGAAATGCTGAGCATGTCTATATTTTCCCCCAGTACATCTAGGGGATTCCAGCCTAACGGGCTTTACTCAGATGAAGAGAGAAGAGCAGCAAGGGGCCAATCTAAGTCCTCGCACATCCTGGACAATCCAACCAGGCAATGAGGAACACTTCAGGGGAAGACAGTGGTCTAGGGCAGCACTGAGAACGTGAGGGGAACTTCTGCTCTGGAGTCCATCTCCTCTCCCTTGGCGGGAGTGCAGGTAGATGTAGGAGACAGCGCGAAGAGGATGGAAATACAAACGCATGAGGGAGATGAGTAATCAGAAAAGAAGGGGCGGGTGTGGCCTGCCTTCTCATCAGCAGGGCTCAGCTGAAGAATTTTCACAGCCAAATACTCTGCCTGCAAGACCCTGGAAGCCGAAGCAGCAGACACATGGGGTAAGAGGTAGGAAAGGTGTAGCCAACCACATCACATGGCTCTGCTCCATCACCATCCAACATGAAACACATTAGGCAGCTCATCCTAAAAATCTGGGTCTCAAAGGAAGCAGGAAAATCCCTGGAAAGTTTATTGAGAAGACTGAATTTGTAGCTCAAGTAAAACAGTCACAGGCTCAAAACACTCAGCCCCCAATCCTGACCTTTAAATGTACCCTCACACTTCATTTATGATGTGTTATCATGAACCACACAAAATACTTTGTGTCTGAGAGCTATAGCAAGACTAGTGGTAAATGGGCGTACAGACAAAAAAGGGCAATTTTAAGTCACTTGGTGCCCAGTGGAAGTGTTAAATATGTTTATGTAAAGCACAAATAAAAGATTACATGAATAAATGAATAATGAATGAAGTAATGCAGCAAATAGGGTTGATGCTCATTATTCACAGTAGTGGCACTCTATGAAATGACCTCAAACATTGTAGCAAACACTGAACCATTCTTCCTAGGTGTAGGTTCCTGTATTGCTCTGGTCATAACATTTTCATCAACCAATAAATACATAATAACCTTGTTTTATGTATGTATCTCTTTAAAGACACCTTATTTAGTATATACGGTTGATTCATTAACACTGAACTCACAGCCATAGTTGTATAACTCATGCCTGCGTGAAGCTTATCTAACGCATATATTTTCTCCTTAAGATACATCACAGCCTTTCTGAGCTTAGGAACACTGTCTAGACAACACTTCAACACTAGGCTTGGGGGTCATTTTAAATAGCAAAATCATTAACCAAAAACCCACAAAAATGAAAAAAATGTGGCACTAAACAGACCATGAAAAAGATACTTCTTTGCAGTATGAGAGCTGAACCAAGAAGGCAGAGCAGTGCCTTGTCTGGCCACAGCTGGGGACAGGAAGGAGGTCACATGACTCAAATTCTCTACTCTCTGAATATTTGCAAATGCCAGCCAAAGTGTCACCTGGATTTATTTTAGGGTTATGAATAAATGTAAGTGGGCAAATTCGTAAATACAGAATCCATGAATAATGAAGACCAAGTAATAAGCAATTATTTGGGAAAACTGCTTGTTCAAGCGAACTTACCTAGTGATGGTAAAAAGTTAGGATGAAACATGATCTTAAGGCAGTGTAACATAGAGACACAGGCATTTCCTTTGCTGGAGGGAGATGTGTGTGTGTCTGTGTGTGTGAACATGCATTTGGGGGGTTAATTATATTGAAATTTGTTTTATACGTAAGCCGTAATTAATTCAATTGCATTGTCTCAATACTAGAAAAATTTTGCCTTTATGTATTTAAGTCATTTTATGATTTGACTGATGATCTATAAATACTATTATGTTATACTGTTATTCAACCCCAAGGAGTACGATGTGTAGTAAATTTAAGGTTTATAAGGGCAGAAGGTAAATTTCCTCTCATGATGTTCCCCCACGTTCCATGCACGCATGTCTCAGCCTCTTTGTCTGATGCTGAACCATAAGCTGCAGTGACCAGGGGCACCGTGATCTACTATGTGGTAACCATAAGCTGCAGTGACCAGGGGCACCGTGATCTACTATGTGGTAACCATAAGCTGCAGTGACCAGGGGCACCGTGATCTACCATGTGGTACTAGGAAAGGAGTGGGCACTCAATCAGACCAGGACCCTGATAGTAAAGAATTTACTGGTGTCCTACAAGAGGGCCGGCCTTTGCCCTCACCTCCTAGGAGACAGAGTAACAATGTGAACACCAAGACTTGAGAGAGCTTCTCTGGTTAGAAATACGCCATTTGTGTTGTTACACACAAACGCACCAAGAGTATGCATCCTGACTCCGAAGAGAGGACAAAGAAGAGGGGACAAGGGAAGCTCCACATTCACTATTTCTCCTGGATTCTGCCCCACGTGCTTCTTACCTCGGCTGGTTTGAATCTGTATTTTTTTCCCTGTAAGAAACAGAACTATGAGTATAATGGTGTTTAGTTCTACATTTAGTTCTGTTGAGTCCTTCTAGTAAATTATAGACCCTGAGGGTGATTTGGGAACCTTCCCTGCCCTAAGATGCAGTTGGGTGTCAGAAGTGAGGGAAGTCTTGGGGACTGTGCCCTCTAACTCTGCAGTTGGTCCTAACTCCTCACATACCCTGTGCAAAGCCTGAACCTGTGAGCAGTGAGGGCCTCCTGGAGATCATTTTGACCTTGGAGGAAGAGACTAAGTCTCCAAGTTCTGACTCTGAGGAACTGTGTACTTAGTGCTAGACGGGGCTTTCTTAAGAGAATATCAACTTCTACTTGCTGTGAGACTTTAGGAAATTTACTACCTCTCTGAACCTTAATCGATTTATCAATAAATGGAATTAACAATATCATCTAAAACAGAAACAGTAATGGCAAAAGTTTGTTACGAGAATTAAATTAGATATCATAAATAAAGCACCTTCCATTTAGCCTTATAGAAAACAAGTACCCTCTCGTGCCTTCACCAAAGTAAACTTGAAAATACAATATTAACATATTCACTTCAAGTCATTGTTAATGATTTCAGCCAACTATTCTCTTCCTCCTATTCTTCCCTGTGCACCTATTCCATTATAGAAGACATTGCTTAAGATGCTGTATGTGGCAGTCATGTGGCCAAAAAAAATTAGTATTCTGCAAAAAAACAAGAAGTACTAGGAGAAGAGTGTGAGTTTAATATTAAAACAACTCTACTTAGTAGTATTTAAGAGCACTGATTGGGTTTTGAGAGTCTTTTCCTAACAATCTATTTCTTGCTGGTGGGAATGTATACCGGTATAACCATTTTGAAGAGCCAGTTGGTGACATGTATGGTAAGTCTTTCGATGTCTGTCAACAGGTAGACCAGTTGAGGCAAGGGTGGGCTGAGATGTTTTTTGAAGAACACTTAAAAACTGTGACAACCTTTATGTTTATAGGTAGAGATCTTAGATCACCTTGGCATGTATCTTTTTGTTGAGAACAGAGCTGCTTTAGGCAAAGGGAGCCACTGTCTTCAGGATAGTGGAGAGAGGACATTGAGAAGGAGAAGATAAGGAAAGAGTGCCTCAACTTCTTGATATACAGAACTCAACGCTGGTTGTCAAAGTCAGGGAGACCAATTTTTTAGGATATAAATCCTTCTAGAAAGGAAAAATCATTGCCTCAATCTTTAATTCCTGAGATTTGATTAAAGAGTTTTGTCACAAAAGACATTCATAGCCAAAACCAAGTCTGATTGGCAAGAGGCAAATAAAAGCATTGAAAAGGAATTAATTGAAACTGGTGATCTAAGGTCACACAAAAAGCTTCTGGATTTATTACTGAGGACAGATTCTGGCACAGCCTACGGGGCTGGTGGTGGGAATGTCTGACCTCAGTCTCCCTGGCATACTAAATTGCTGAATAAAAGAGAGTGAACTTAAAAACAACAACAAAGAAACAAAACTACAATCTTGACACTCAGAAGGGGTAACTGCTGTGGGTCTGGGATATTGTCTGACCAGAAATGGTATCTTAGCAAGCAACTATCAATAAACAGTGCAGAACTGGTCTTCAACACTGTCAGAAAGGGAGAAGGGTTTAAGAACAGTGTACTATCAGATCAAAAGTTCCCTTCCGGCACTTGGAAGAGGATGGGCCTGCTCTGGAACCGGTAAACCTCCTGGAGTTCAAACTTTAGGCAGAAGACTAAACTGATCCCTGAAATGATGTAACCGGTCATGCCAGTTCCTTCTGCATAACTTTTGACCCAGCAATTCTTTTTCTAGAAATTTATTATAAAACAATTAATTAAAGATGTTTGGCTGGGTGCAGTGGCTCACGCCTATAATCCTAGCACTCTAGGAGGCTGAGGTAGAAGGATCACTTTAGCTCAGGATTTTGGAATATCATGAGCAAGAGTGGAGACCCATCTTTACTAAAAATAGAAAAAATTATCCAGGTGTGGTGGTAGGTGTCCATAGTCCTGGAGGCTACTCAGGAGGCGGAGGCAGGAGGATAGCCTGAGTCTAGGAGGTTAAGGTTACAGTGAGCTATGATGATGACATTGCATTCTAGTTGGGGTGACACAGTGAGACTGTCTCAAAAAAAAAAGTTTAAAAATACTAGTATAAAAGCATATTATCATTATATGCAATATTATAATACTTAAAAACCAAAAACTGGATTCAACCTAAATGTCCAACAAATTGGAAACTGATAGACTCAATTATGATACACAGTGTCCAGTCTGAAGATACCCTATGTGAAAGGATTTCACCTTTTCATCTGTTAGAAAGTCTGCTCTCTGTTCTCTTTTAAATATTTTAGATTTTATGAACAAATGGCTATCAAACTTTCTGGTCTTAGAAATCAGGATTCTAAAGAGCTTTTAATATTTGGTGATATTAACCATATTAGGAGTTAAAAATAACAAATTTTAAAATGACAAATTTACAAACTATTTTTGTAAATTTAATTAAAACTTATAAACCCATTATATTTTAACATTTTTATGAGAAATAACTATTTTTCAGAACAAAAAATTGGTTTTACATTTTGCAAATCTCTCCAATGTCTAGCCGAACACCAGGCAGCTGGATTCTCAAATCTGTACCTGTTGTTATATTACATGTCAGGTACCTTCTGGAAGATTCAACTAGATTCTTACAAAAGAATGAGTGTGAAAAAGTGAAATAATGTCTCAGCACTATTATGAAAAGTTTTGATCTAATAGAAACTCTGAAAAAACTTGGAGACACTACAGGGATCTGACCCTAGTAATCTCTAGATCAGCCTTTCCCATTCAAGTGTCTAAATCATGGAACACAGATGTTTTGAGAGACAATTATCTCACTTCTCCCATTTTTGTTCATTTGGTTTTATGGCAGATAACAAACTCTTTCTAGAAATACAGGAGAGCAATAACTTATTACATATACCGGTAATAGGTACCTTGTGGCCTTGGGGTATTCTTTCCCAGAACCAGGAGGAAAAAGCCTTCTCCAGATGATGACTTTTTTACTTTATGTATCTGCCCATATTTTAAAAATTAAACAATGAATATATCACATTTGTGTTAAGCGAAAAAAATTATTAAAAAGAAAAAAGTGAGGCCAGGTATAGTGGCTCATACCTGTAATCCTAGCATTCTGGGAGGTGGAGGCAGGAGGATTCCTCGAGCTTAGGAGGAGTTTGAAACCAGCATGAGCAAAGTGACACCCCATCTCTACTAAAATAGACAAATGAGCCAGGATTGGTGGTGCCCACCTGTAATCCTAGTTACTCGGGAGGCTGAGGCAGGAGGATTGCTTAAGCCGAGGGGTTTGAAGTTACTGTGAGTTAGTCTGATGCCACAGCACTGAAGCCTAAGCAACAGAGTGAGACTCTATCTCAAAAAAGAAAAGAGAAAAGAGAAGGAGAAAGTATAAATAAACTATTTGTAAGATAAGGAAAACGGAAACTGGTTGAGATAGAACAGTGTTTTTCAACCTTTTTTTTTACCTCATGGCACACTTGAACCTACAGTTAAACTTCCCTTGCACACCTAAATTATGTTGGTCCAAAAAAAAAAGAGAAAGCAAAAAAATATACTTACTGTGCTCTAAACTTCTTTCAAAAATAATTTAATTAATGATCTTTAAAGATTTTCATAAAACGTAAGATCTTCTCATGGCATACCAGCTGAAAAATCACTGAATCACTGAGATAGAGAAAAGTCTTCTGTAACAAATTCCACAAGAGGTTCTAATTGTTTTGAGTGGGCTCTTTTTTTTTTTTTTCTTTTGAGACACAGTCTCACTTTGTCACCTGGGTAGAGTGTCGTGTCATCACAAGACACAGCAACCTCAAACTCCTGGGCTCATGTGATTATCTTATCTCAGCTTCTTAAGTAGCTGGGACTATACGCGCCCACCACAGTGCCCCACTATTTTTAGAGACAGGATCTCGCTCTTGCTTAGGTTGGTCTTGAACTCCTGAACTCAGGCAATCCACCCTCCTCAGCCTCCCTGAGTGCTAGGATTACAGGCATGAGCCACCACAACTGGTGAGTGGACTCCTGAAATGAATACACTACCAGAAAAACCCAACAAAATTTAATTTAATTCTTCATTAAATTTTCTGTCACTTTTGGTTAATTGCTAGAATTGTGATTTAAGAAAATCTTACCTAGCCAGGTGTGGTGGCTCACACCTGCAATCAAGGCAGGAAGTGCTTGAGCTCAGGAGTTCCAGACCAGCCAGAACTAGACCAAGACCACATTATCTACCAAAAATTTTTAAATAATTAGCCAGGAATGGTGGCTCACACCTGCAGTTCCATCTACCCAGGAAGCTGAGTGAGGCAGAAGGATTGTAGGAGCCCCAGAGATGGAAGCTGTAGTGAGCTGTGATCATGCCACCACACTCTATCAGGGCCACAGAGCAAGATACTATCACAAAATTTTCTTTTAAATCTAAACATATTTTTACATATTCTATCATGTTTATGGAAAATGATTCTAATTTTTCTTGTTTTTTAAACTCAAAGGTACAAATTTTAAGCAAGATGTGTGTAAAATTCATTGTTGTCATAATCTTTTGTGCTCTTTCTCTAAAATATTAATATTTTCAGGACATTAATTTTCTTCAAATATTAAAAATTTCAAGATATTTATCTGCACATTTAGGCAGGGGTTAAAAAAAAAAGTCCCCAGTAAAATCTAAGACAGTATCTTTGATATACAGGCAGTGGCTAAGCGCCTGTGGCTCAAGCAGCTAAGGCGCCAGCCACATACACCTAAGGTGGCAGGTTCAAATCCAGCCTGGGCCCGCCAAAAAGCAACGACGACGGCTGCAACCAAAAAATAGCCAGGCGTTGTGGCGGGCGCCTGTGGTTCCAGCTACTTGGGAGGCTGAGGCAAGAGGATCACTTGTGCCCA
>NW_003852443.1:11287513-11313570 GCF_000181295.1 Otolemur garnettii | reverse complement strand
AAAAAAAAAAAAAAAAGATATACAGGCAGTGCCCAGGTTACAAAGGAGAGAGGGTCTACAGGTTGGTCCTTCAGTTGAATTTGTAAGTTGGAGCAAGTACAGTTACCTATTACTTCTAATGGTCTTCATTCCCAAGTGTGAGTTGGTCAGCCGGATGTTTGTAACTCAGAATTTACAATGTTAGGGCTAAGAGGTACTCAAAAGTATTCATTTACTGATGGATAGAATTAAATCTACTTATAAACACCTTAACGTCCTAATTTTTTAGATTAACTTAAAATGTTATATAACTGGTTAAATTTTTTATGCTCTAATTAGACCTTATTTACATTCAGTACATCCACAGAGGTTGTTAAAAATGATTAACCTTTGAAAATTAAAAAAATGATTTCATTCTTTGTATTATGTATAGTTTTCTGTATCATTATATATTTATGTCACACATTCTTTGGCTTAGCACAATATTTCTCCGTTGAAGTTTAAACCTGCTTAATTTTTTATTGTAAAAGTTAAATAGTTCACTCTAGAACAGAACAGAATGTTAAAATTTAAGCTATTCATTGTTCTAGGCTCAAACCAAAGGCTTTTATAACTTTTACACAAAATGATGAATTTTCTCAAAAGGACTATGATTGTATTTTATATGAGATTTAGACTGAAGACTTATAAACACTCAAAAGCTGTTTGATGTTTTAAAGCATTTTCATTTCAGATTGTCTTGGGTTTGAAAATTAACAATTTTGAATTGTATAAAAAGAATGACATTTACTGAAAAGAAAAAGAACATTTTTTCCCTTCAAATGAAGAATCACCTTTCAACCAACTGGTGAGATTTTTTTGTATTGCTTTAATCCAAAAATGCAACGCATTAATGATGAATCTCCACCTGTTGCTATTTTGTTTCTGTACCAAATTTAGAAACACCAAAATGATAATATGCTTATGACCACAAAACTCACACTTTACTGTAAAGTGATCTTTTAAAAGAGCAAAGGCATAAACAATAAATACTAAAGAAGTACTACTGCTAATATTTGAAAGAGTCACAAAGAAAACAACCAAGCTCCTTACTCTAAAGAAGTGCTTCATGGAAAACAAAACTTCACAGTAAAAATTAAACAGCTCACAATGGCACACACCATTCTGAACTAATGAGGAAGCAAAAAGGAGCTTTGCTGGGTTTCTAGATACCTCCTATCCTGACTAAACTTCTTTCCCAGAAAATACTACAACATGTGGAAAGAAGGCATTTTAGCTAAGATAATTAAAATTCACCCTGCAAAGTCATGGCCAAATGAGGTCAGTTAAACTCACCCTTAGAAGTGACAAAGTCATTAAAACAGTTCCAAGTTGAAAACTGATGTGTCATAATTCAACACTCACAGAAATAAACTATTTTTACAAGCAAAGATAATTGTTTTTAATTCTTCAGAGAATAGTGACCTAGAACTGTTAATACATCGAAAGAAAACTTCTGAATCTGTGCTGCTATAGTGCACACACGTAACTTCATCAAAGGTCTCCAGAAACAAATATTCTGCAAATGAGTTTTCAATTCCACACCACACACCCATGGCCTGGGCAAACAAGGCCTCCTAAATGAAATGTGAAGCAAACTTGGAAACCTCTCCTTTCTAAAACTCAAACTTGGCCTTTTATTAAAGGCCTTACCAAAGCTTTCTCCAATGAGCTTGGCAGACCTAGCAAACAGATTATACAAACTAAGTCCTTCTGCTTACTCAAATCTTTTTCACTATACTCTTGGAAACAAAAAATGGTACAAAGGAAGTGGGTTATTCAACTCAATCCAAAGGTAAAGAGTGTCACTTTTCAACTCCTAGTTCTTCTAGACAACAAGTCACACATCTAAGGTTTTCTTCTTGAAGTATTTGGTAATTTCTGATAATGTTTCTTCTAGTATGTTGACATATTTACATAAAGTCATCAAACAGACCTATTTACCCACATGGCTTCTCGAAGGGAACTTCAAGATGAAATTTAGCTTCTGCTAAGTCTCTCAATAACACCTCAACATTCCCACCTGACTCCCATTTGGATTTTGTTGGATAAGTTAAAAAAAAAATCACCTATACAAATATGATACACATGCACTTCTGAAACCTTCTACCCCAGAATATAAATAGAATAGAAAATATATTTATCTACTCAGTTTTCTCAACAATGCCCCTCATACTTTAGAGGAAATAAATAAAATAGTACTTATTCTATTTTCTCAACATTGGCAATGAAGTATACCCTTCTACTTCTCTGCATCTCACATCTAAAATTACAGAGCAATAAATTAATTTATGAAGTCACTGTAATTCATCCATAAAAGAATACATTATATATTGTGCATATTTTACTATAACAAAAGTATATTTATATCTGACAAACATTTTCTCCAAACCCAACAAGTTGGACTTTTTCATTCCACTTGAAGTTCCACATATTAAAATGTAACCATATGAACAGTCTTTGCAAAACTTTCACTTTTTATCAATACAAATTCTGGCAAATAACCAACTAAAACTATACTTTTCATGAGAATGTTCCTAGTCAGTTACTTAAAAACTATACTTCAGTTGTCTAAAATTCCCTCACCTCCTTCAATAGATGTGGTTTATATTCTCCTTGATCTTTCCTCAAAGGAAAAATCACAATGTTTTTCTCCTTGTTATTATTTCATCATGTGGGGAAAACGATGTCTAAACCTTGCTTTTCTCATACAACAATATAGTTTTGTAGTAATGACCCACTTGGATCCTTGCCCTTCGAAAAGGAATCAATCATCATATTTTCTGGTCTAGGAGTATGCAAAACAATGCATTTATTATAATGTGCATTATTCTTTGACATATCCATAGTTAGGATTCCCCAATGATGAAAGTCATTATTTTGCCAAGCAAGCATTAAAACAACAGCCTTTCAAAGTCTTCCTTACATCTGTGCAAGCTTTATGAAGAAGACAGTTGTGGGCTGGGCACGGTGGCTCACGCCTCTAAATCCAGCACTTGGGAGGCCGAGGTGGGTGAATCGCCTGAGCTTACGAGTTTGAGACCAGCCTGAGCAAGAATAAGACCAAGACCCCGTCTCTAAAAAACAGCTGGGCACTGTGCCGGGCATCTCTAGTCCCAGCTACTTGGGAGGCTGAGGCAAGAGGTTTGCTTGAGCCCAAGAGTTTGAGGTTGCTGTGAGCTAAGACACCACTCATTCTACAAGGGTGACCAAGTGAGACTCTGTCTCAAAAAAACAAAGAAAAACAACTAAAACCAGTTGTTCAGAAAATAAGAGATACCAACCCTTAAACAAATAGCTACAGGGAAAAGAGAGACAAAGCTCGTATGACTAATACTTTAACACTGCAAGTACCTGAGATAGGAAGAGATCACAACATTCTTATCTTGTCATGATAATTTCCAAATGCATTTCTTTTAAATTCTCTGTGAGAACCACTTACTCACTAAAGGGGGAAAAAATGTGGATTCTGAGGAATACAGAAAAATTTGCTTTAGATTACAAACTGCAGAGCTAAATGTAGAATAAGGCAGCTCATAGCTGAAGGGAAGAAAGCAAAATCAGATATAAAAGTAATACTGTGTCAACCACAAACGAGCAGAGTTGAATAGTTCTAAGAGTTCTAAGCGCATGCCAACTATCCCAAAGCATAATAAAACACTCAGCATCTTTTAATTAACTATGCTTCGACCGTATACATGACAGTATAGGCTGCCAAGATCCAAAACTTTGGAACTAAGAACTTGTGTTCCAAATTGATAGGTACTTGTTTTTCTTCCTGAGAGCAGAACTAGAGCATGAAAGATCTGGAGTTGTGGTGTCTTTTGTCTGCACTTACATTCAACAAACCCCAAACTGAACATGATGAATGGGACCAACTGCCTTAAAAAGTTCCTGCAGTGGGGCGGCACCTGTGGGCTCAAGGAGTAGGTGCCGGCCCCATATACCAGAGGTGGTGGGTTTGAACCCAGTTCCCGGCCAAAAACTGTAAAAAAAAAAAAAAAAAAGTACCTGCGGTGGGGGATATGAAGAGCAATGAACTGAAAGTATAATAGCAACAAAGGTCTGTATTTCTTAATTATAAAATCAAATGCTTTGAAAAGTAAAATGATTTTTGTAACTCATTTGGCAGCAAATCCTAGTCTGACTTGAACCTGGAAGTATTTTAATAACTCCTTATAACTCATTTGGTGGCAAAAATCTCACCCGAATAATATGAGAATATTTAGTCTTCATTTATCCGATTGAGTGTGACTACTAATGTGTGATTAAAGCGTAATGCTACAGACACCATCAGGGTGTTATAAAATGTACTATACATATGAAATGCATTGCCTTCCTAAAATCTGAAAAATTCTGAATTCTTTCATACATCTGGTCCCAAGGGTTTGGATAAGGGATTACAGACCTGCTACTGTTATTAATATTTATGACTGATCATGTTAAACATGAGTCAGAACATGTCACACTTCTGCTGGGTTCTCTCCAATGGCTTCCTGTGTCACTCGGAATAAAAGCCAAACTCTTTATAAGTCCCTACAAAGAAAGCTATTCTAAGAGGACCACGACTTGTTAGAAGTGCAGAATTACAGAACTCCCATCCATGCATCAGAATCTACAACTCACAAGACCAGTCATGTGCATCTACATCAATTTTTCAGAAGCACTGACCCACAAGACCCCAGATGATATGGCCCCCTTACCTCACAGAGTTTATCTACTTCACTTCCCCACATCACTCTCCTCCAGACTCTCATTTACTTGCCTCTCCCCAGGCATATGAGACGTGCTTCCCCCAGCTGTTGAAGAAATATTCCCCCCCAGGTATCGCTATGGTTTGCTCCCTCACTTGCTTCTTTACTCCGTGAGGCGCTCCCTGTTACCTGACCTAAAAAGTGCAAAAACCCTCATACTTCACATTCTCCTTTTCTCCTAGTACTCATTACTATCTAAAATACTATACATTTCACCAATTTATGATGGTTTTTGATTATCTCTCTATACTAGAATGTAAACTTGATGAGGGCAAGGATTCTTCTGTCTGTTTTTAAGACTGCTGTATCCTTAGAACCTAGAAGTAAATTCTCAATGTGGCCTGTGGGTATTTGTGGGTTTCTGGTGGGTCCATAAAGTCAAAACTATTTTCATAATCATATTAAGAAGTAACTGGCCTTTTTTTGCTGTACCGACATTTGCACCGGTGGTACAAACGTTATGGTGGGTGAAACTGCTGGCATCTCAGCACGAAACACAGCAGAGGCAACAAACTGTATTAGCTGTCATCGTACTCTTTACCATCACACACTCATAGTTAAAAAAAAAAAATTAGTTTCACCTAGGACTGTCCTTGCTGAAGCAGTTTAAAAAGTATTAAATTTATGGAACCTTATCCCTGAGTCTGTTGTAAAAATGGGAAGTATGCATAACGTGCATTGGTTGTGTACTGAGGAGGATGGGTGTCTTGAAGAAAAGCACGTGTGTGATCACTGGTTCAATCAGCGGCAATTTTCATAAACACCATCTCACTTGAAAGAATGACTGACAAGGGCACGGTGGCTCACGCCTATAATCCCAGCCCTCTGGGAGGCCAAGGTGGGTGGACTGCCTGAGCTCACAAGTTTGAGACCAGCTTGAGCAAAAGCGAGACCCCCGTCCCTACTAAAAATAGAAAAACTGAGACAAGAGAATCGCTTGAGCTCAAAATGGAGGGAAGTTACTGTGAGCTATGACACTACAGCACTCTACCCAGGACAACAGCTTGAGACTCTGTCTCAAAAAAAAAAGAATGACTGACAAACTATGATTAATCGACTTGGGTATCTGATAGCTATTTTCTCAAAAATGAACAAAATGAGCGTGTCACTTCAATAAAAATGAACTGAAAGTATTTATGCTGTTCATAAAATTCAAGCTTTCAAGTGAAAATCAGAATTTGGGAAGACTTGCATCCACTACTATGAGCTTGATAGTTTGGTAGTATCTGAGATTAGTAGTGACATTAAAGAACATGATTTTTAGATATATTGTAAGAAATGTGTTATCATTTGAAGATTTAGATAACTCAATGAGCTAACTTTTTTTTTTCTTTTGAGACAGAGTCTCACTCTGTCACCCTCAGTAGAGTGTCATGGTGTCCCAGCTCACAGCAACCTCCAACTCTTGGGCTTAAGCAATTCTCTTGCCTCAGCCTCCCGAGTAGTTGAGAAAACAGGCACCCGCCACAACAACCAGCTATTTTTTGTTGCAGTTGCCACTGTTGGATTTTTTTTGTTAACTGGCCGAGGCTGGTTCAAACCTGCCACCCTGGGTATATGGGGCTAGCGCTGCCCATTGAAATGACAAATGCATAAACCAGTATCAAGCATGGTTGTAAAAAGTCCAGTGAAATACAAAATATGCCAATGGATTTTAACTTAACAGAGTAGAAAATGTTTACCAATATGGATGGCTTCAGGGACTACATGGCAAGTGACTTTTAAGAAACAACCATCTATCAAGTTTTAGTGCAGTATTAAAGAATAATGGTAACTATTTGAAAAGATTATTATTAAAGTACTTCCTTCTCTTCCAACTGTACATCTGTATGGGGCCAGCTTTTCTTCATGTATCCCAATCAAAACAATGTACAAGGGCTGTCCAGAAAGTATCCAGCTATGCACCATGAAAAATAGAAACATATGTAGCTGGATACTTTGGGGACAGCCCTTCTATTGCAAAAGATGACCACAGACATGAGAATCCACAGATATTTTCTAAGCCAGACATTACAGAGTTTGCAAAGAGGCCAGGCACAGTGGCTCACACCTATCATCCTAGCACTCTGGGAGGCTGAAGCAGGTGGACTGCCTGAGCTCACAGGTTTGAGACCAGCCTGAGCAAGAGCAAAACCCCATCTCTAAAAATAGGTGGGTGTTGTGACAGGCACCTGTAGTCCCAGCTACTTAGAAGGCTGAGGCAGGAGAATCGCATGAGCCAGAGTTTGAGGTTACTGTGAGCTATGATGCCATAACACTCTACCAAAGGTGACAAAGTGAAACTCTGCCTTAAAAAAAAAAAAAAAGTTTGTAAAAAGTGTAAACAAATACACCACTTCTTACTGTTGGGGGGGGGGCAATGAGCCCACACATGTACTCTTTCTCCTCTTCCTCCTAAGACAAAGACACAAAGGATTAGACTATCCCCCCCCCCCGAAGTTCCTGCCAAAGACCCTAACCTCCCCCACCCCCACAAGCTATAGAATTTGCCCACACCCCCTACAACCCCAAATAAAAAGGGTCTCTAACGGCTCCCCAGCATACAACACCTCTGCACTACCCAGATGGGTCACCCTCCCCTTTCAATAACCTGGCTAAACATGTCCACTGTGGTCTCATCTCTGAGAGCCACTGTTTACAACTTTAACTCACTACTTTTTTTTTGAGACAGAATCTCACTTTTTTGCCCCTGGTAAAGTGCTATGGCGTCATAGCTCACAGCAACCTCAGACCGGGCTCAAGCAATTCTCTTGTCTCAGCCTCCGAGTATCTGGGACTACAGGAACCCGCCACAACCCCCGGCTATTTTTAGAGATGAGGTCTCAGTCTAGCTCAGGCCGGTGAGCTCAGGTGATCTGCCTGCCTCAACCTCCCAGAGTGCTAGGATTACAGGTGTGAGCCACCGTGCCCAGCCCACTCACTACTTTTTAAAATAGTTATTTTTCTTAAAATATGTTTTTTTTTTTTTTTAGACGGAGCCTCAAGCTATCCCCCTGGGTAGAGTGCCATGGCATCACAGCTCACAGCAACCTCCAACTCCTGGGCTCAAGTGAGTCTTCTGCCTCAGCCTCCCAAGTAGCTGGGACTACAGGCGCCCGCCACAATGCCTGGCCATTTTTTGGTTGCAGCCATCATTGTTGTTTGGCGGGCCCGGGCTGGGGATTCGAACCCGCCACCTTAGGTGTATGTGGCTGGCGCCTTAGCCGCTTGAGCCACAGGCGCTGAGCCTTAAAATATGTTAACATGAAATGGTTTAATGTTATTTAAAAACTGATAATAATTTTTAAAATTTCTCGATTTCAATACTATAGTAAATGGCAATACATATAACCCACATAAACAAATGTTCCTTAGGGTTCTCAATATATTATATTTAAGAGTGTAAGTGGGTTCTGAATCAAAAAGTCTGAAAATCACCAGCCTACAAAAATTTACTAGTATGTAGCAGTAAATTTTGTGTGCTGAACACTTATAATGTGCCAGGCTCTTGCTAAATGCTTTTATACTTTATTTCATTTATACAAACTTATCAAGTAGGTTTATTACTATTACTACTTTATAGATAAGAAAATTAGCACCTGAAAGAGAACAAATACCTGTATAAAGTCACAAGCTGCAGAGCCAATACTTAAACCAAAATCATATTACTCCAGATCTCACGCTTCCAACTTTCACTCACGCAGATAACAAAGGCATGCTAGGTTAGAAACAAGGCAAACGGTGCAAAGCCAGGTGACTACATCTAAAATATCAAGGCAACAAACAGCAGCCAAAATACAAAGCCAAACAAGGGGGGACTGAATAGAGATAATCCAGTCAAGTTCATGTTGAACAGAAGAAAGGCCAAGACTTTCCAGAGGCAATGGCAATGGCAAATGCAAATCCTTGAAGAAATACCTCAAGTGCAGTCCATGAGACCCCAACAACTTTCATCTGGCTGAAGAATGGACAATAACAACCCTGAAATGTCTAGCTTCAAGACCAGGACAGCAGAAACAAGCCAAGACCCCTATGGTCGGGTACATTCATGATGCTATTAAAGTCTTCTTATTGTTGTTTCCCTGTAGCTTGAGTACAACCATCAAGGAAATTTTCAGGATGTTCTCTGGTACCCAGGTGCAAAGAGAGTTACTACCTCATGACTTCTGTCAAATCCAAGAAGCACCTCCTCTCAAACCCACAAGAGAGTGATATCCTCAAGGTTCATCCTCCAGACTGTCTTAGTAACAAGAAGAGCACTTAGAGCCTGCATCTCCTGAAGCAGTCCTGCATGATCAGGAACAGTAACCCCTTCCCAATTTCAAATTCTCCTAACCTAAAAAAGTCCTGCTAGAATGTGCTTATGTACTTTTCTGCAACCCTGAATTTTCCACTGCTTGTAATATTTAACCTATGAATCACTTTTGTTGGAGATGATTAAAAAATGAGTGATTGAGGATGTGAAGAAAAAACGGTGAAGCAGGTGGCAGAACAGTAGTCACAGTAATGCAGCAGTCAGACAAACAATCGAAGTTGGGGTAGAGAAATTAAGGTGAGATTGGAACCGTCCTCCTCTATTAGGACAGCAGGAGGGAGGCCATAAAGTCAGGTTATTAGAGTATTCATCTGTGTATAACGTATTCAGTGCCAAGGCTGGGGTTTAAGGAATTAAGTTACATACCCCCATGACAGAGAAAGTGAAAGATTCTGACTCAGCTATGCATAGGGAAGACCAGAAATAGAAAGATAGGCTTATCTGCAACAATGAAAAATATATATATACTAGCTTATTCTCAAAATTCTCAAAATTCTTCTGTTTTCCCAGCAGCAATGAGAGAGCTCCTGTAAAGTTCCCAATATAATCACTGTCATTCCCTTTCTGTAGTATTCCATCTTCATTTTCTATCAGTGAATAAAGAAAGAAAATTATAAGGGCTTTCATAGCTTTCCTGGTGACCCAGAACCACTCTAATACGTTTTTTGCCTTGAACCCTTCAGTTCTTCAACCCCAGATTCTTTTACATGGGGTCATTAAAGTAAACATATCAAGGTTAGAAAGAGGATGCTGGATAATACGGATTGTGCCCCCTGGTACTTTCCACAGTTGAGCAGGCTACTGTCCAATCTTCATCCCTCCTCCCTACCACAGCCCATGCTTCACCATATGGTGTGCAGAAACACAGTGACTCAACATTCTGCCAGATCACAAACCAGAAAGCACACCTATAAAAACACTTAAGCACTTTAGATTCCACAGAGCCCTGCAGTCTTCTTGTGGAGGACCAGTTCAGGCCACTGGAAACCCAGTCACAAAACATTTTTCTTAGAAGGGCAGAAAAATCTGGAAATATTTCCCTATGAACACACAAAACAAATGAAGATGACAATGAAGAACAACAACAAGCAAATATAAGCACACAACAAAGAATGTCTGAGCACTTTATTGCTTGGCAGTTGGGGGGAAAAGGAGTTACCCGTTTTCTGGGAGTGTGTTCGGACCTGCCTTATAACTCTGCACTGCTGGCTTTGACAGTGCCAGGCAGTGGGCTTTAGAAATCCATCTTTACCAGCAATTACTAATTTTGAGTCTGACATTGGACATGTCAACTGGACAAACGAGTATTAGCTATTCTTAGTATTACCACAAAAAGGGTTTTAATTTTATTCCTGAAGTACCTGACATTAAAGAAATTTCCAGGAAAACGAATATAGACCTCTCTGGAAAGATTTTCATATGCAGTCTTCAGAACATTTGTGATGCTATAATTTAAGCTATTACAGGGTAACATTCCTTTTTGTCATTTTGCAATGAGCATTTCCTAAGCTACTAAACATTTTTTAGTTTAGATTGGCAAACAGAATAAACAGCTTAACAAAAAGCTCTGAGTCAAAGCTTGCTCAGTTGAGCCAAAGTCGCTCAATTTGACTCCAACCAACATTTATCTGACATGATTTTAACGGCCATGCACATAACAATCATGTTCTTTAAAATCGAGCATGGGACACTATGGAGAAACGGGCACTGGTTAAAATCATATGAAGGAATGTGTAAGTCAAAGTAGTGCAAGGCTCCTCTTATATAAACATATTGAAACAGAATATCTAGCTGTTTCTAGATACTACATTTTACGTAATTTTTCAAAACGTTCTTATTTTGAAGCTATCATTCTTTTTTACCCATTTCTACTTTAGGACTCAGAATACTGTGCCAATGCCAAACATACTTCACACATGAAATGTTAAAGTCCAAAATGTTTACCAACATGAAAACGTGGATAATCAGTTTATTTTTAAGTATCTAAATAGAGTCTTCTTCCCTTTAACTCCAGATACGATGTAGCTTTCTAGCAAGCAATATTGTTATTCAAAAAGCAGACTGATTTACGCCATGCAGCTAGAACAAGCATTTTGTTTAAAATACTGTCTGCGTGCTTTACTGCGCTAACGTTGTTGGAATGCCCTCAAGGATGCTGAGTACTAGGGATTGAGAAACACAAGGTCACTGTGACTGGAAAATGAAAAAAGAGTTATCTGAGTCAAACCAAGCACAGAGAAATGACAGGAACGGGAAAATCCTTTTCATCTACCTCTGTCAGTCTGTAAAAGAGAATTATTTATCTCTAAGAAGTCTTTCAAGAGTCTTATAGTACATCATAACAAAAATAAATTTTTACAGTTCACAAGTGACGATTAGATCAAAGTCTGTTTTCTCATACATTTTTACATATTTGGTATACTTATCAAAGTCAGTGCAAATATACTAGTAGTAAATGTTTTCCCAGCAGCAATGAAATGCTCAAAAATAAAGGTAAGAGTAATGTAATTTTATTCATATCATTAATGAACACAAACATGAGACTGATTTCTTTCATGCACATACAACATATAGGAAATAAACGATTAAGAAAGCCTGAGTTCCAGTACATGTGCCTATAATTTTAAAGAAAAGTCTCTTGATTTTCTGTGTGAACAGGCCATAACAAATGATAAAAATACAGAACACATTGACACAAACTGAATCACTAACTGGGGTTAACTATTCTAGCCATCTTTTGACCAACAGACAAAGGAAATAATTTATGCATTTTACTGCTAAATGTAGTATTTTCTGAAAGCCTAAGAAGTTTGGAGAAAAACCCTGGTGGCAAATGAATGCATATTAATAACTTTACCCTTTTATTCCTCTACTCCTCAATAGCAAAAAGCTAATACAATCATAAGTAGGCCAAACTACTAACTTATAAGTATGTATCTATAGTGTGAAAGCAATTATTGCCTCTAAAAGGAATGTGTGCAGCGGGAGGAGGGGGAAGATGGCTTTTTTCAACTGTTTGAGAGCCAAATTTTCATGATTTAAAAAAATTTTTAAGTTTGAAAATATTCAAACCTACAAAATGCTGAAAGAATAGCATAGGAATATCAGTTTATCTTTTACCTAAATTCATTGATTGTTAACATTCTGCTCAGTGATTCAGTGGCTAGGGTGCCGGCCACATACACCAGGGCTGGAGGGTTTGAACCTTGCCCAGGCCTGCCAAACGACAATGACAACTGCAACAAAAAATAGCTGGGCATTGCAGTGAGCACCTGTAGTCCCAGCTACTTGGGAGACTGAGGCAAAAGAATGGCTTAAGTGGCTTGGCGCCTGTGGCTCAAGTGGCTAAGGCATCAGCCACATACACCTAAGGTGGTGGGTTCAAATCCCCAGCCCGGCCCGCCAAACAACAATGGCTGCACACCAAAAAATGGCCAGGCGTTGTGGTGGGCGCCTGTAGTCCCAGCTACTTGGGAGGCTGAGGCAGGAGACTCGCTTGAGCCCAGGAGTTGGAGGTTGCTGTGAGCGTGATGCCATGGCACTCTACCCAGGGGGATAGCTTGAGGCTCCGTCTCAAAAAAAAAAAAAAAAAAAAAAGAATGGCTTAAGCCCAAGAGTTTGAGGTTGCTGTGAGCTGGGGCGCTATGGTACTCTACCAAGGGCAACAGAGTGAGACTCTGTCTCGACAACAACAAAAAAAATTTTGTCCCATTTGTTAACCACCTCTTCAGTGCCCTCTGTTACCGCCCCCAACAACTGTTTCAAAGTAAGTCACAGGCATGCAGCACTTCACCTTTAAATAGCACAGTATGTATGTGCTAAATATATATATATATGTGTGTGTGTGTGTGTTCTCCTATACAACCACAAATAATGTTCTCATACCCAAGAAATTAATCCTATCTGTGTCACAAAAGCCATTACCATTTATCATCCACATCTGTGAACTCTTTATTTTTTGTATAAATTTAAAGTTATTTTATAAATAATTTGCAGATGTAAAAAACAGTGAAAAACATAGTAGAGATTTTAATAAAAATGTAAAAAGCCCAAATTTTACTCCATACTTTTTTTGTTTTAAAGATACACACCCCAAAATGGGCAGCACTCTTTGAATGCTCATCAAGAGTCTGTCTTGCATGAACCTGGGACATACCCATTTTGTAAATATTGATTCTAGGTTTTAAATACATTTAGCTTATAGCAAATAGATTCTACCTTATCAGTGCTTCTGGTTCTTCTTGCACTTGGCATTGCCAAAATATAATGAAGATTCCAGACTTCAAAACCATCTTTATTGAGTTCTGGTTTTTCTGTTACTTCTGTTTTTTCCTCTTGCACTTGCATCTTCAAAACAATACTTTTAAAAAGTAAGGTGGCTTATAAGCTGGTTGAAGGAAGGAGAGCCACCCTCTTTCCTCCATATGGCAAAATATTTTTAGATTCATAAAAGCCAATTAGAATAATCATCCAATGAATTTGTTCATTTCTACATCATCTATTTCCTTCCAGTCACTTCTGAACACATACCTGTCTTTGGCAACTGTCCGCTAAGTGACAGCATCAAGTATATTTCGGTGCACAAACACCATGAAAGGAGGAAACACGCAGGCAACTGTTCCTAATAGCCACACAGGATGGTCCAGGTTCTTACTGCAATAAAATCCTTCCTGTTGAATGACTAAGTGAATTTGAGTATCATATCCCTTTTTTAATTCTTAGATACTTATTGTTCACTGTCAATTTCTGAGTCTGAAAAAATTCATGTCAGACTGCAGGCTAGCAAACTGCTTTGGTAAATTATCAGAAAGTAAACATTTTAGCCTTGGCCGAACAAACCATCTCTGTCTCAACTACTGAACTCAGCCTCTGTGATGGAAAAACAGCCACAGATATGTAAATAAGTAGGCATGGCTTTTCCCAATAAAACTGTGGCCAGGCTGTCGACTCTGAACCTAGCATATCATCATCTGATAATTTATATTGAGACTTATTTTATGTAATAAACTTATCCATCATCATTAGAGTCTAGAGTGCTATGACCTGTTTATCTGATTTATCTAATAATTATGGCAAGTATTTCTTTTTGCTGTTATAGGCTAAAGTAAATGATCCTAAGTTTCCAGGTGTGTTCAACAAAGGATATTCAATGAAAATGTGACAGAACAACAAAATTCAAGTCTCCAGGCTTCCTTTATGCCCTCTTGTAGATACTGCAATACTTCACAGGAAAACTGATGGACGACACAAAAATGATCGTGTATGTCACAACTGGGACACTCTTTTGTTTTCTTACTCTTTTAGTCTTCTTTCTTTTGCATAATTGGGAATAACTGGTAAGCAATGATCAAACAATTCATAGGATGATGGGGCAGCAAAATGTTTCAAGATATAGAAAAACTAAGATGACTAAAATCCCTTAATTTATAAAGGGACCTATGTGTTTAACTGTAAAATATAATGACTTTTGTTCAATTAAAAAAATAACTAAAGGCCAGCTGTGGTGCCTCACGCTTATAATCCTAGCACTCTGGGAAGCTGGGGTTTGGGCGGGTGGACTGCCTAGGGGGGTGGACTGCCTAAGCTCAGGAGGTCCAGACCACGCTGAGAAAGAGTGAGACTCAGTCTCTAAAAATAGCTAGGTGTTGTGTCAGCAGCCTGTAGTCCCAGCTACTTGGGAGGTTGACATAAGAGGATCTCTTGAATCCAAGAGTTTAAGGCTGCTGTGAGCTATGACGCCATGGCACGCTACCAAGGGCAACGAAGTGAGACTTTGTCTCAAAAAACATGAATAAAAAATGAATAAACAAATAAAAATAAAATTGTTTTATTGTTTCTTTTTTTCTTTGAAAGACCTCTAAGAGATAACAAATGCCAAACATTACAAACAGTTAGATCTGCTCAAAAGTGAAGCTCAAAAATTGATATTGTGTCTGAGAGCACTGGCTCACACCTGTAATCCTAGCACTCTGGGAGGCTGAGGCAGGAGGATCCCTTGAGCTCAGGAGTTCAAGACCAGCTTGAGCCAGAGCAAGACCATCTTCTTTACTAAAAATAGAAAAATTAGCTGGGCATAGTGACTCTCGCCTGTAGTCCCAGCTGCTTGGAAAGCTGAGGCAAGGAAGACTGCCTGTGCTTGAGGTTGCTGTGAGCTAGGCTGTGGCCACAGGACTTTAGCACAGGTAACAGAGCAAGACTCTCAGAAAAAATAAATAAATAAATAACACTGGGTAGAAAAGGACCCTTATGGTATACCAAGATTTAAACATATCCCCAAATATTTCCAAATTATGTGAAAAATGTCCTTTTGTTACGTTTACTCCAAGGTTTATGCGCTGCTTTTGGCTGCCATGTCGCTTTAGTGTTTTTAAACCTAGAACATTTCTGCTCCTCTACATTTTAAAAACATCTTTCATGATGACAACATTTTGTAAATATCTGGACCAGTTGTTTCGTAGAATGTCTATATTTTGTTTTTCTGTGATTATCTTTCCACAATTCAGATCAGGGCCTGCTATATAATTTGCAAACCTTGTTCAAAAATTACTAAGAATTTCAAGATAGCAGCTGAGCATTAAACCAAGAACAAGTTCCTCCGGAGTGTAGGGCCTCGAGTGACTGCACAGGCCACATGCTCATGAAGCCAATCATGACTCAGCAAGCCTCCTACACAGCTGATGACTCATGCTTCCCACCTCATCACATTACAGGACACATCCATTTTGTAAATACCAATTCTAGGCTTCAAATGTATCTCTAATCAATTCTAGTTTGTTATTACTTCTGGTTCTTTTTGCACTGATGATTGTCAAAATGCATAAAGATTCTAGACTTCAAATACATCTTTAATGAATTGTGATAAGTGAAATGTAGTTAATGATATGAGATCATTTTAAGCTGTGTTTAGCATGCAATCCCTTAACCTTCCAGACTGGCCAAGCCAATTAATAAAAAAAGATATGCATTCAAAATACCCTGGAAATAAAAATGATTGCCAAACCTTCAGTGAGTGACTCAAGAGAAAAAAACCTGAATCACCATCAATCAGATAAAACCTCATGCATTCATCCATCCGCCCAATAATGCTGGGAATGGTGGCTCATGCCTATAATCCCAGAACTTTAGGAGGCCAAAGAAGAAGGATCACATGAGGCCAGGAGTTTGAGACCAACCTGAGCAACACAGTGAGACCCCATCTCTACAAAAAACAGAAAAATCACCCAGGCATGGTGTTGCATGCCTATAGTTCCAGCTATTTGGGAGGCTGAGTGAGGAGGATCCCTTGAGCCCAGCCCAGGAGTCTGAAGCTGAAGTGAGCTATGATGATGCCACTGATCTGTAGCCCAAGCAACAGAGCAAGACTCTATTTCAAAACAAAAACAAAAAAACACACAAATACATGGATTAAGTACCAATTAGGGAAAAGTTATACAGGAATAAATATGACAATGGAGTTGCTAACAGACACCATAAGGAAGGCCAATTCAAGTCTAGACTTCACCATATACTACATGAATGAATACCCAGCATATTTTATATGGGATCCAGTGGGATAACAATGAAAGAGAAAGCACTTGGGGAACAAAATTATTAATATAGATGAAAACAAGAAGTATTATCTCTATCAACTGTAATAACCTGTTTTTCAGAGAATTGTTTGACAAAATACACACAAGAAACGGAAGGTTTTTTGGATTTACACTACTTATTTTAAAAGAAGGAAGATCAATTTATTAAGATGACCTACACTAGAACCTCAGCCCAGGAAACGTTGCCTATTGGCAGGCTCTGGTTATGTGTAACCCAAGGGATGCACAGCAGTATTTCGGGTATATACAAGATTAATACAAGCAATTTTAGAGCAATTTTCAATCTTTCTTCCAAGATTTAAAATTTTGAATTTTTGTACTCACCATCTGACTCTTTTACATCTATGAGGGGAGAGGAGGTTGTGAAAACTCTAAGAATAGAAATACTTCTGTACAAAAAATAATTAGAACTGCTGGCATTTTTATGTTATTAGGGTATTCTTTTTGTTAAGTCTAAGCAAACAATAAAAGCTAATGTTCTGAGAAAAAGAGAGGTTAGTAACAGAAACCAAACACAACTTCTGCTATCTTCATTTCATCAAGAAGTTTGGAAAAGGACCTAAAAGAAAAAAGTTAGAAGAGAAAAAAAAAACCTACTTCACAAACCCAAACCCCCACCTATCAGTTTGAATTCCTGCTATCATTGAATTTGATCAAGCATTTGGTTTATAGATACTGTATTATTTAGTTCTACTTCTCTGCTGTTGTGAGCTCCCCAGAACATGAAAATACCCACAGTTTTGTTTTTATATTTGAAATTTTACAGTCTTTTTGTCTTTTTAAAATTATGATCTTAAGATCAGGCAGGGTAGCTCCTGCCAGTAATCCTAGCACTCTGGGAGGCTGAAGCAGTAGAGACTGCTTGGGCTTTGGAGTTCAAGACTAACCTGAGCAAGAGCCAGGCCCTGTCTCTACTAAAAGCAGAAAAATTAGCTGAGCATGGTGGCTTACGCCAGTAGTCCCTACAACTCAGGAGCCTGAACCAAGATGATCCCTTGAGCCTGGGAGTTTGAGGCTGCAATGAGCTTTGATGATGCCATGGATCCATCCACCTGGGCCTCCCAGAGAGAAATTATGATCTTAAAACTGTTTCTAAGTCAGAGCATGCATCATTGGTTAAAAACAAAAAGTTTGAAGAATTAAGTTTACAATACAATTAGAAACACAAATGATTTAAAAAAAAATTAAGGTGAGATATGCCTAGTTTACTAACAGAAGATGTGATATGTTCCCTCAACTACAACTAACCAGTCAGTAATAATTAACAAAAGTCATCTAAAAAGCACAGTCTATAATTTTTTTAATGGGTAGATTGTTGTAAACTTACAAATAAAACTAAAACTTGGTATCTGTATATGAAAAACACCTAAGTAAAAATTACAATGAAACTATCACTCTTCCAGTCATTTGTAATCATTTTTTTTTTTTTTAAAGAGACAGAGTCTCACTTTGTCACACTCGGTAGAGTGCCATAGCATCACAGCTCACAGCAACCTCCAGCTCTTGGGCTTAGGCAATTTTCTTCCCTCAGTCTCCTGAGTAGCTGGGACTATAGGCACCTACCACAACATTTGGCTATTTTTGTTTTTGTTGTAGTTTGGCCAGGACCTGGTTTGAACCCTCCACCCTCAGCATATGGGGCCGGTGCCCTACTCACTGAACCACAGGCAGCACCCAATAATCATCTAATTTTTGAAGGAAAAACTCCTAAGATATTTTGCAACTAAACAGAAAATATGTCTCCACTAGTAACAATAAAGCAAGAAGCTTAAGCTGATTTGCAAATTTAAAAATTGCCTAAGCTTCCATAAAGGTCAGTTTGATTATTACCTTAGATGTAAAATTTGGCCAAATTTTGTCCTGTATACATAGCCTAATCCACATCTGGCAAAAAGGAAACCAATTTAGAGAAAGGTGCCATCATCAAATGGTATCACTGTTTTTCTTTTTTGAGAGAGAGTCTGAAGCTGTCACCCTGGATAGGGTGCTGTGTAGTCACAGCTCACAGCAACCTCAAACTCTTGGGCTTAAGCGATTCTCTTGCCTTAGCCTCCCAAGTAGCTGGGACTACAGGCACCCGCCACAACATCTGGCTATTTTTGTTGTTGTTGTAATTGTCATTGTTGTTTTAGTTGGCCCGGGCCAGGTTCAAACCCACCAGCCTCGGTATATGTGGCTGGCGTCCTACCCACAGAGCTATGGGCACTGCCCAAATGATGTCTTTTAATGTA
The DNA here is from genome assembly GCF_000181295.1 of Otolemur garnettii. Classification (NCBI taxonomy): domain Eukaryota; kingdom Metazoa; phylum Chordata; class Mammalia; order Primates; family Galagidae; genus Otolemur; species Otolemur garnettii. Next base: position 11,294,684 of record NW_003852443.1, on the reverse strand, counting down.
CTCCAAAGGTCTATTTAAGTAAATGATTGAGGGAGCTAACCTGGCTCTTTCACTTCAAGTTGGATAATGAGGTCTTCCTATTTATAAAAACAGTATCTATGTAGACATGTCATTTTGCAAAGTGCTTGATCATAAAGAGATGTGAGATCAATTGAAAAATTCATCAGCTTGGGCTAAAAAGAAAAGACAGACAAAAACTATGAGAAAGTAGTCAGACCACTGAGCATCCCAGAAGCCACCGTATCATTCACGGGACCATTACCTGTAGTCACTGAAAACATTCCTTTAACAAATGCTTTTTGATTCAATTAACAGATGCTAACTTATGAATAGCAACTTTCACTTTCCTGAATAACAAAGTGATCTATTCTCTCTGCATATGATGCACCTATGGAAATTCCCACTAAGTGAAGCACAAAAACACTATCCAGACTATTCAACATCTCTTGTGATGACTCCCTCACATACATCACAAACCAATAAAATAAATGCTTCCTGTTTGTGTTAACAGACTTACACAAGGGCAGTTTTCTGTAAGTGACAGCTGAGTTAAGCACCATTTTGTCCACTAACTTAGGAAAACAATACTAAATATTTTTTCCTGATATGAAATAACATTATTAAAAATGGATAAATTATGAACTGGGCAGGATGGCTCACACCTGTGATCCTAGCACTCTGGAAGGCCAAAGGGAGATGGATCGCTTGAGGTTAGGAGGTTAAGGCCAGCATGAGCAAGAGCAAGGACCCATATCTATCAAAAACAGAATAAGCAAACAATACTTAGCTGTGTGTGGTGGCCCACACCTGTAGTCTCAGCTACTTGGGAGGCTGAGGCAGGAGATTGCTGGAGCTCAGGAGTTTGAGGTTATGGTGAGCAGCAATGACACTGTTAACTGTTAACTACAGGCGCCCACCGCAACATCATTAGGTCACAGAAATGATGACTATACATCCTTTAGTTCACTGAAATTTCCTACTTCCAGTTCTATCAGCTTGTGGCCCAGCAATACCTAAGCCCATCCATTTACTCTCTTCTTTCTTATGCCAGCAAGTATAAAAATATACGGAAGGGTAGGCTGCTGTCTATTTTTCTGTAGGCACTTGTTACTGATAGATTTCAGCAGTTAAAAAAAAAAAAAACAGTTATATACCAGGAAATACCAAAGGACTTTTTAAATTTAAAATTAAAAATATATTTAAAAAATATATGTAGTTGTCCCTCACATGTATAGTCCTACCAATGAGATTCCAAGCATTACTTGATTAAATTGGATTCAAATAAAGACACTGGTATTAAAAAAAAATCTCATATCCACCAGCAATGAGAAAAAGATTAAAAAAAAAAATGAGAAAACTAATCCAGTGTCAGGATAGATGTCAGGATAGTGAAAACCTTTGGGGAGGAAGGGGGAGTATGACAGGAGGCGTTTCCAGGGGTCTATTCAGGAGGCTGATAACGCTCTATCTCTTGACTTGACTCGTTCTTACATCAGCGTGTTCATCTGCAAATATTATGGAGTTTATGATTTCTGCATTTTATTTATCTTTTTTACTTAGTTGTATATTTAACTTAAGTATGCTTAAACATTGTGTATATTAAGTATATGCTTTAATTTTTTTTTAAAAATCACTCCTTACATATTCACCGTTGTTAACTACTATCAATAGTTCCACTGGACCAAGGGTAAGGAGAATGCAATAATTATCTCAAATAGTTGCTTGCTATGGACCAAAAAAAACCTAAGGGAGGTCTGACGCACAAATTTTAACAGGACAACAGTTAGAGATCCGAAAAAGAAATGCACAAAATGCATCTGAGTCGCGGCTGAAAGGAGCACTCCTACATGAGAGTAAATAAGTTAGTCAATCGCTAGTCAAGGGAAAAGACCAATCCTTTTCTTGGCAATTGTACACATGACTGTATGTTCACAAGAGAAGATGGGAAAGACAAAGAACAAAACTCAGCTGGAGCTACTTAATTTTCACTCCGTCTCAAACGTGGACTATAAATCCAAACACAAAGAAAAGAGGCAAGAAATATCTATGACTTGAGGTGAGGGTTTTCTTTTTACACTTACAATTTAATTCTTAGAAGTTTCCTGGCATTTAATTCTAGGAAAAAACAACTAGATGTGGGCACATTTGACAGCCTAATCTTCATTTTGTCAGTGGAAAAACCATCAAGGCACTTTAAAATTAAAGATGTTGACATCTCCTCATTCAGAAACGCCAGTGTATGGGGCAGCCCTGTGTCCTGTGTGTCCACACTCCTTACATCTGTTCCTGTACATATTTCTCTGACCAGGGTTTCCTAAGAACTTCCCTTAGCTCTGAAATTAATTTATAGTTCAACTGTGGGATAAGGAAAAAAAAGAAATTAATTTAGAAAGAAGTCAATTTGGTGAAAATTAACTTTAAAGAGATTGTGTTGTACAGGATTTTAACAAGAAATCCTGGGCAAAACAGTATGATGTAAATCAGGCGTCCTCAAACTGTAGCCCAGCCCGCGGGCCACATGTGCCCACCTCGGACATTTCTCCGGCCCACTGGGTATTTTTGCGGCCACTGCCTGTCCTGCTTAGCAGCCAACTTGTCCTGGGGCCCGCAGTCCGGCCCTCCAACGGTCTGAGGGACAGTGAACTGGCCCCCTATTTAAAAAGTTTGAGGACCCCTGATGTAAATGATGGCAACCTGAAACTAAACACTAAACCCTTGATAAAGGAAAGAGCAAGCTAACCAAAGAATAGTTTCAATGTGCAGCCTACCCACAGGACACATTCATTATACAAGCTCAGCAGCTGGTATACACAAAATTGTTTTTTTAAAAAAAACTTTTCATGGTTTTTCTCTTCATATATAATAGATTCTTTCTTCACAAACTTTCATAAGAATGGTGAAAAAATGAGTACTTTCACAACTCTAAGTATGGTGATAAGCTTACACTTAGATCTTTGCAAGTCTGACTTAGTTTTCAAAAGAAAAGTTCCTTTTACTTTTCTTATTCTCTGATACGCCTTTGATTCTACTGCTTGACTATAGTTATGATGAGGCTGAGAAAAATCAGAACGCTATAGACCTAAATGTGTATGTAGTTCTTTCCACTAAAATCACTGACAAGATTTCACGAAACAATAAACCACCTTCCCTACCAACCTTAACATAATTTCAATATCATTCCCTTCCTAACAACATTAACGTAAATAGTAACCATGTAAATCAGCATTAATTAAGTGTTACATAGACAAGAGTAAAAAGAAAGACTAAGGTAATTCACATTGTGACTGGGTAGATTCCTACGTTCCTTCATTACGTACCATTTCACTTATTAAATTTCATTCATAATTAGAAATTCCAAACTACATTCCAACTACATCTTCTTGTTTTTAAAGATAAAAAAACACAATTACTTTAGAATAATTACTATCTTATCACTATTCCTAAAAATGTTAATAAGATGTCTAAAAAACGAGGCATACAGGCTGTCTCATAAATCATATATATTCTTCTCAAAGTTAGTGCTGAAGGCAGCCCTTTCTGTTCTACAGCTCTCAGGATGTTTTCAACATCCTTAAGATTTTCAACAAAAGATCTTGGCTCCTACACTCAAAATAAACACTGTACAAAATGTTAAAGCTCATCAATTTTAAAGAGTCCTGACTCAAGCCTCTAGAAATCTAAACTTTAGCATTTTAAGTACATAAATATTTAGATGTTCCTTCTTAAATTTTGCTGACTTTCCCTTAAGCTAAGGAAAAACAGAGAAACAGGTTGGCAAGTGCCATCTTGTGGATTTCCTAGAAAATGTTTTCACTCCATTTATCAACACACTTCCAGAATCAAATCATTGTTAACTGTTCAATACAATATTCCCAGTATCCAAAATGTTACTTTGATTTAAATCAAGTAATTAATTTTCCAAGGTCCAAATATCAGTAACTATAATGAACTACTTTTGTGGATTTGAAGTAAGATCTTTCAAAAATACTTGAAATATTTATATTCAAACCATCACAATTGATGCTTACACTATCCTCAGGAGATACACTACGCAATAAAACCTGAGAATGTGATATACTAAAGAAATTTAAAAAGCACCCATCAGTGGAGAAGCTACAATGTTTTTAAGTCTGTAGCCCAGCAAAGAAGGCTATAAAACAGTACATCTCACAGAAAGCAAAAACAAATTTAAAAAACAGGGCTTCTGTTTTTCATAAAAACTAAATGAAAAATTCTAAAAAACAGTACAACTAATGAACAGATACACAGATCCACTGTGTCTGCATATGTGCGTGCATGTGTGTGTCTAATAAGCAAAAGCTGATGGATTAAGAGTTAAGGCACATAGAATTAAAGATGAAAAAAATAAATAGGAAAGAAAATACTCCAAATCACAATGTTAACACAGCTCTCTTCAAACTCAAGAAATACAGGTCAGGAGTAGCAGCTCATGCCTAAAATCCCAGCACTTTGGGAGGCCAAGGCAGGAAGACTGCTTGAGACCAGGAGTTCAAGACCAGCCTAGACAACATAGCGAGACTCCCCTCTCTACAAAAAAGTTAGCTGGGTGTGGTGATGTGTGCCTGTAGTCCTAGCTACTTGAGGGTTAGGGTTAGGGTTCAGCCCAGGAGTTTGCAGTTGCAGTGAGCTATGATTATGTCTCTAGCTTAAGAGACAGAGCAAGAGCTTGTCTCTAAATAATAAAAAAAAAAAAAAAAAGAAGGAAAGAAGGAAGGAAAGGGAAATGGAAAGGGAGAGGACAGGATAGGAAAGGAAAGGAGACAGGAGGCCCCTGAACAACATGCCTTTAACCTGCACAGGCCCACTCCTGCGGATTTCCTATCACCTCTGCCACCCCTGAGATAGCAAACTCAATCCCTCTTCCTCCTGCTCCTCCTGCTCCTCTGCTTCCTCCTCAGCCTACTCAATGTAAAGATGAGGAAGACAAAGATCTTTAATTTGTTGTTGTTGTTGTTGTTGTTGGGGATTCATTGAGAGTACAAAGAACCAGGTTACACTGATTGCATTTGTTAGGTAAGGTCCCTCTTATAACTGTGTAAGATGAAGGAAGACCTTTATAAAAATCCGCTTCCACTTAATGAATAGGAAATACATTTTCTCTCCCTCATGGCTTTCTTAATAACATTTTCTCTTTCCTAGTCTACTTTACTGTAAGACTATAGCATATAATACATATAAAATACAAAATAGGTGTTAATAACCCATGTTATCAGTAAAACTTCAGGTTAACGTTAGGCTATTGAAAGTTAAGTTTTGGGGGAATCAAAAGTCGTACGTGGATGTCCAACAGTGGGGGTGGGTATCTGCGTCCCTAATCCCCATGTTGATCAAGGGTCAACTGTACTATGGTTTTATCATTTCACACAGTAAAGAGAAAATTAAAACACTCTAGATTTTATATATATTTAGCACAGCCATATATACAGAAACTCATATTATTGCCCCCCGTTCATGACACCATGCATAGAGGTAAATAAGGAGAAACTGCTTTTGTTTCATTTTTTGGGTTGAAGAATCAGAGAAAATTTTTAATGAATTTATGAAAATTAAATATTTAGATGGTAGCAGTTTTATACAGATGTATTGTCTTCCTAGACCTGGTTACTGACAGTTTTATCTTATCCACCGTAAGGGCAAAGAGGAGTCAGTCTTAACTATCATGATGGGACCCAAAAAAGTCCCTAGTTCCCTCACCAACGGTTAGTACCCAGGTCAGCATTTCCACACATTAGGTTTGTTAAGGGGAAAGTCACCAACTAGTGGCCTGGAGTCCTATCACTATCAGTCCAAAGATGCATTTTCTTTAACCCAAAAAGTGGGGTTAGTCCCCCATAAAGTCCAAATTACCAACTTTCAAAATCAGGAAAATTCCTCAATATCCCTTATTGTCTACATTACCTGCTGGCCCACTATAAACATCCAAGTTGTGGCTTTGGATTACCTTTTCTTTCTTTCTAACTTCCCTGATTTTTTCTTCAGGGTTCTTTTCCTGGTACTCCTTTGGGGATGGAGGGGTAGGCAGAACTCACATGGCATCTGAGACCCTGTCTTACAATGTCGTGGAGTGATAACTGCTTCAGGACTTTTCCCCTATTTTCTTCTTAAATGGTGCTTAAGCCCAATTCTGCCACTGATGACGTAGCAATGCATGGTTTATACATGCCTCACTTTTTCTGATCTATGTTTTCAAGTGCAAAACTTTGGCTAAGTGCTTTCTGCTTTGCCTACCTCTGGTTGGAAGAACTATGGAGACATGGTTTGACATTTTCTTTGGGGGGGGTAAGAAACTAAATATTTTGGGGGGGGAAATGAGGGGATAACAACTATTCTGGTTAAATCAAAATAGGTTTAAGATTTGACAGCATTTTAACTGTCTGCAACGTTCCACATCTGTATTAATTAAAGCACAGAACATACAATTTTGCAAGTATCACTGATAATTTTTTTCTTAGTTTTTTACAAGTGATTACTTACAATATAACTAACAAAATATATTTAGTAGCCTTGTGGCAATATGATAGATAATATTCTATAGCAGCTTTCTAAGGGGGTTGTGAATCTTTTTATAATAAAGCACTAGAAAATAAAACATGAAGCCTATTAAACATCATTGACTTGAGCTCTTTAAAAAAGACACAATACATAACGTGACAATAAATACACCTTGGAGTATTAAATATACCAGTTCATCTAAGTTTTTAGTATTAACAATGTATTTTTACAACTGAAAAAGTTTCAGATTGCTATAATTTAGAAAAATAGATTTGATATATAGAACATGAAGGTTTTAAGTGGTAGACTTCATTCATCTTGATTTACACTACCAAATCTATGTTAAAATTGTAAGTTAGAAAAAAATACTGTTTGATGATATTTATTATTAAAAGTTGCTGTAGTTGCTCAATGATAGCAAATTAAATTAATCTATTATAAAGATTGGTCTCTTAATCTAGGGCAGTGATTTTCAAATATTAGGTCATTAAAATTTTTAAAGATTTAAGGCTCGGCACCTGTGGCTCAAGTGGCTAAGGCGCCAGCCACATACTCCTAAGGTGGTGGGTTCGAATCCAGCCCGGACCACCAAACAACAATGATGGCCGCAACCAAAAAAATAGCCAGGCGTTGTGGCGGGCACCTGTGGTCCCAGCTA
>NW_003852443.1:11272279-11286288 GCF_000181295.1 Otolemur garnettii | reverse complement strand
TTTTTTTTTTTTATAAGAAAGGTTTTGATTAGAAGAGTGACTTTAGAAGTAATCTTGAGCTGAATGAGATCTCAACCTCCTCCCCCAAAGTCCTGGAACCTAGTATGTAAAAATAGCTCCCTGCTCCCTCCCTCCTGCCTCTCCAAACACTTGGGGGGAGGAGGAGGAAGGGAGGGAGGAAGGAGCAAGCAAGCAGAGAGATTAAGGGGTGGGGAGAAAGAAAGAAATGCTTCAAGAGAGAGAGCAAGAGCTCCCCTGTCTGGAGAGACCCAGGAACAAAAGGGGAGAAGAGAGTGCAAGAAAGAGGCTAGTGACTCTCTGGACAAGTGCAGAGCCACCTGTCTGCAAAACTCAGGAAAACCAGCCTCTAAGTATTCTGCAAGTCTCCCTACCAAACAGTGACCACACCTGTTTCCTTCTTTCTTTTTATTACTATATTAATCCATCTTGTTCTTTTTCTTGTCCTTTTGAAATAATTTATCCTTTTAACTTCAGCTAAGAATGAACTGAAAGGCCCAGAGAATCATTTTTCATTCAAGGAATATAACTTTAAAATCTCTGGTTAATTTTTAAACATTATGATGAAGAAAAAGAAACCTAAATAGTGTCTTTATGGCTCTCATCTTTACATATTCTGTATACATATATAATGATCATCTGTATAACACCCAAATTAGAGATCCAAACCTGAGAATAGTAAAACGTCACCCAAGCAGTTAAAAGGCAATATCACCAAAAACAACTTGTAGGAGCAGCACAATTTCATAAAATATTTTGTCACATTAAATATTGTAGGCATCATGCGAAAAGTCTTAAAAACTGTTGACTTTGTCTTTTTTTAGGGATTACAGTTTAACATATTCCAGCATATCCTAAAAAACAATCATTAGCTTAAACTTTTTGGTCCCTTCACTGCTCCATGAACTCTACAGAACAACTTTAAAAACACTTACCAGGGTGGTGGCTGTGGCTCAAAGGAGTAAAGCACCGGCCCCATATGCTGGAGGTGGTGGGTTCAAACCCAGCCCCGGCCAAAAACTGAAAAAAAAAAAACCACTCACCAGGAGGTGCCCATAGCTCAGTGGGTAGGGCACCGGCCACATATACTGAGGCTGGCAGATTTGAACCCAGGCCGGTCCTGCTAAACAACGACAACTACAAAAAAAAAAAAAAATAGTCGAGTGTTGTGGTGGGCACCTGTAGTCTCAGCTACTTGAGAGGCTGAGGCAAGAGAATCGCTTAAGCCCAAGAGTTTGAGGTTGTTGTGAGCTGTGATGCCGTAGCACTCTACCAAGGGTGACCTAGTGAGACTCTATCTCAAAAAAAAAAAAAAAAATACTCACCAGGTTTCATGTATGGCCCCCTCTTGGGGGTGGGACACAATTATAAGAGAGATTTATCTAACAAATGCAATCAGTGTAACCTAATTCTTTGTGCCCTCAATGTATCCTAAATAATACAAAAAAATAAAAATGAAAACAAAAAACACTCACCAGGCATAGAGGCATCTGCCTAGAGCCCCAGCTACTTGAAAGGCTGAGGTGGGAGAATCACTAGAGCCCAGGAATTAGAATCTAGCCTAGCAAAGGAGCAAGACTCTATCTTCAGAAACAAACAACAACAACAAAAATAACACTTATAAGCCAATTTTTAAGTGTTGGACTGATCTGCAAATGTCCTATGAACTTGGTTAACCCACTAAGGTCTGAAAAGGAGATCTAAACAAAGGGCTTCATTATCACCTTGCCAAAAGGCTGGAAAAGTTTAAAAGAACAGAAAATAGCTGTCGAATCAGAAGCACTCATCATTTTTCTTAACTTCGCAAGGACATCACTGTGTTCTTACTGCTGGGGACCATCCCAGCCTCATGGCTTTACACAATCACCAGGAACTTTAGAAAAAAGTTAAACTTTTCAAACAGAAAAGCAAAAGCCATCAATCCCGAGGGAAATGATAACCTGCCCTTACATAAAACACTGCAGGCACATGCATATTTCTTCCTTTAAAGACTGAAAATAAGTCAACAAAAATAATTCATGAGAGATTTTAATAAGTTAACTACTGGTAACTTGATTAAAGTACTATACAATAATAGAATAACTTAAAAAATACTTTCTATTTCTACCCAGAAATAGTTAAACTACAGAAGCACTGTGGTTTGAAAGCTGTTATATTCATTTAAGAAATATCTGAGCACCTACTGTGTGCTAAGCACTCTAAGGAATACAGACATGAGAAAGAAATTATTCTTACCTTAGAGGAACTGTCAGCCTAGAAAAGACATGACAAAGAAGAGATGCGTAACTATCAGGAAAGGAACATATTAACAAATGTCATGGGAGACTCGCAGATAAAATGATAACGAATTCAGAAGATGAAGAGACTCCTTTTGATGAGTGGCAGGGAGTGGAGGGAGGGGTGGCAGTATTGAAAGGAAGTCCAGAGCAGCAGAGTTGGAAAAATACAGAGAAAGGATCAGGTATGAAAGCCGCGGCAAAGACCAATCTGCAGGAGTCAGCAGCTGCCTGGGGTGAATGATGGAGTGGTGGAAGAAGGGACGTGAGGATTGGAACGGAGCATGTGGCCTGGGGGTCTGTATGGAGGAAATACTGACAGAGAGCTGGGTGCCTGGAAGCAGGAGGCTGGAGACAGGCTTGGGAATCTCCGCCACAGGGCGAGGCTGGAGACAGGCTTGGGAATCTCCGCCACAGAGTTGGCTGCTAAGGCCCACATACTTCCAAGAGAGAAAGGAAGTTCAGCTCTTGAAAAGTACTGACATTTAGGGAACAAACAGAGGAAATAAGGAATAGTGAAAGGGAGGAAAAGAGTAGCGGCAGAACACAGTGTCTTGAAAGACAAAAGAAAAGGCAGTTTCAAGGAGAAAGGGCCAAAGACATGCAACAGTGCAGAAAGGTGAGAACCGAGAAAAGGCCATGGGATATGGCTTTTTCAGTTTTTGGCCGAGGCTGAGTTTGAACCTGCCACCTCCGGCATATGGGGCCAGTGCCCTACTCCCTTGAGCCACAGGCGCTGCCCGGGATATGGCCATTAATTGATAAAGCACTTCCAGTTGACCAGAAGCAAAATGTAAGGTGATTGTTGTGACAAGATGCTCTCCCTGACCAAGCTTTATCAGGGTCCTCACAGCCCTCTTCTCAAGTAGGCCTCAACCATGGCCCAGGTCCTTGCCAGGTTTCAGGAAGAAGCCTGCAAAGTCAGTTTAGAGAGAATCCTTCCGCCTTTGATTCCTGATACTCTTTGATAGCTAATCAAATTCTTTGTCCCCTACCTTTGACATCTGATCACCAGGGACTGCCCTCAACAAGAATCCTGTTAGGTTAGGTCAGTTTAGCAAGAATTCCTCTCTACCCTTGATATTTACTCTTAGGAACTTCCCATCCATCACCCCTACAACCTGCTCTGTGGCTATAAATTCCAACTTGTTCTTATTCTATTCAGGTTTGAACCCAATCTCTCTCTCTCCCTCCTCCTCCACTATAATAGTCTTGACACCTCTCACAATCTTTTTTTTTTAGTGACAGAGTCTTACTTTGTCACCCTCGGTAGAATGCCATAGTGTCACAGCTCACAGGAACCTCCAGCTCTTGGGCTTAGGTGATTCTCTTGCCTCAGCCTCCAGAGTAGCTAGAACTACAGGCATTCGCCACAATACGTGGCTATTTTTTTTGTTGTTGCAGTTTGGCCAGGGCCAGGTTCGAACCAGCCACCCTTGGTATATGGGGCCAGTGCCCCACTCACTGAGCCACAGGCACCACCCATCCCCTCACAATCTTAAATAAAATCTTCCTTGCTGTTTTAACAAGTATCAGAAAAATTTTTTCTTTTTAAGAGACTGGGTCTTGCTCTGTCACCTCCACTGTAGTACAGCTGTGCCATCATAGCTCACCATCGCTTCTAACTCCTAGGCTCAAGCAATCCCCCTGCCTTAGCCTCTTGAGGATAGCTGGGACTACAGGTGCCCACCACAATGCCTGGCTAATTTTTTAAATTTTTTTGCAGAGACGGGTTTTGGCTATGTTACTCAGGCTGATCTCAAACTCCTAGCCTCAAGTGATCCTGCCACAGCCTCCCAGTGCTGGGGTTACAGGAAAACTTTTTCTTTAACAGTTGTCAACCCTTCTTTTCACTATCAATGAGTGGCATTCACAAACATTTCATAACTAATTATGATAAAATACTGCTCTGTGGGACACTGGTTGGGAACAGATGGAAGTAGCCTAAGGTTGGAGAATAGACTGGCATGCAGAAAGTGGAGGTAAGATGTACAGACAGCTCTTTCTCTTTTTTTTTGAGACAGAGTCTCAAGCTGTCGCCCTTGGTAGAGTGCTGTGGCGTCACAGCTCACAGCAACCTCCAACTCTTGGGCTTAAGCAATTCTCTTGCCACAGCCTCCCAAGTAGCTGGGACTACAGGCACCTGCTACAACGGCCAGCTATTTTGTTATTGTAGTTGTTACTGTTGTTTTAGCCGGCCCAGCCGGACTTGCGGTTAACAGGAGGGGCTAAAAAGTCATGACAGTGATTGACAGGGTACCAAAGTTAAGGAAAGGCTTTATCACAGCAAAGCACAGTTGTAATCAGAGGGAAACAATCCAGGGAAAAGCAGAAACTAATGACATAAGACAGATAAAAACTAATTCCTAAGATTACTATTTTAAATCTTCTTGTACTGTGATTTTTTATAAATCACCTCAAATTTCTCCTAGAAGAATGACAGGCATTAAGAAATAATACCAAAGTTTTCTTTTATCCATTTAAAAATATAAATGTTTAGCTAGGCATGGTGGTTCAAGTCTGCACTCAGGGAAGCTGAGGCAGAAGGACTGCTTGAGCTCAAGAGTTTGAGACCTGCCTGAGCAAGAGTGAGACTCTATCTCCAAAAAATAAAAAAAAGCCCAGCAGGATGTCATGATACACGCCTGTAGTCCTAGCTACCTGGGAGGCTTCGGTAAGAGGATCTCCGGAGTGTAGGCATCTGAGGTTGCTGTGAGCTATGATGATACCACAGCACTCTACTCAGGGTGACAGAGTGAGATTCTGCCTCACCAAAATAAATGTTTAAATTGTTGTTTATGGGTGGTGTCTGGGGCTCAGTGGGTAGGGTGCTGGCCCCATATACTTAGGGTCAGGGGTTCGAGCCTGGCCCTGGCCAAAATGCAACAAAAAAATAGCTGGGCGTTGTAGTGGGAGCCTGTAGTCCCAGCTACTTGGGAGGCTGAGACAAGAGACTCACCTAAGCCCAGGAGCTAGAGGTTGCTGTGAGCTGTGATGCCAAGGCACTCTACCCAGGGTGACAAAGTGAGACTCTGTCTCTAAAAAATAAATTGTTGTTTACATCTGTTCCTCCAATAACCATATGAAAACTAATACGAATGTTCATAGTGCACACAAATTTATTACTATAAAAGATTAAATTGTTTTTATTTTCATACCTCTAAAAATTATATTAGCCATTTTCATGTTGAATTCCTACTCAATTTGATTGTGTTTCCTACTGTGAGGGTAAAACATGAACAAACCAAGCTAATTTATGTGAAATTCCTTTGTACTATTGAAAGGAAAATGAACGAAAGTTTAATGAAGTGAAATTTGTTATCTAATTATGCCAAATAATTTCGAAACATCTGCTGATGGTTAGTAACACTACAGTTAAAACTCAAAGAATTTGGGTCCTGAGAGATTTCTGTTTTATTCAAGCTTTTGTGAGCCTGCAGTTGGGGAATCCACATTAGAGTATGAAGCCAAGAAGAGACAGAAGGGCTCATTTACTGAAGTTTTTCAAAATACACAAAACATGATGAAAGGAAAATGGAGGTGTCTTCGGGATTTGGCCCTTACAACTACTCCCAAATTAAACGGATAGACTCCATGACACCCAACGCTACCGAGTACCTGGTATGCAGCAAACACTGTTGTTAGGGTACAAAGAAAAACCCATCGCTTTCCCATTAAGGACTTTACCTAATAGGGGTAGGGGTGCAGAATACTACGAACTGTTCCATAACCACATGATGAGTGCTCGTAGGCCAGAGATATGTGGTGCAGGGCACTATGGGTGCAAAAAAGGGCCAACTCACAAAAGAAGGCTTCATAGAAGAGATGACTATGCTTGCTGAGTTTTGCAAAATATGAACAGGTGAGTGAAGGCAAAGAAGGGCTGGGGAAGTGATGGTGCTACCAAGGCACACTGAGTAAATTCCTTCTGGAAAGTAGTGCAGCACAGCTGAAGCACAATCTCTAAAGGCAGACAGACAATCAGGGTTCCTGACCTAACAGCTTCATATGCAAGCTAGGAAATCTGGACTTAATGGTGATGGGGAACCCCTGGAAGAGTCTCACTATGTTGGTAGAGTGTCGTGGTGTCACAGCTCACAGTAATCTCAAACTCTTGGGCTTAAGCAATTCTCTTGCCTCAGCCTCCCAAGTAGCTGGGACTATAGGCACTTACTACAATGCCCAGCTATTTTTCTGTTGCAGTTGTCATCATTGTTTAGCTGGCCCAGGCTGGGTTTGAACCTGCCAGCCCAGAAGTATGTGACTGGCTCCCTACTCACTGAGCTATGGGTGCCGCCACCACTGGAAGATTTTAAGTAGAGATACAGTAAATTATTAAAGTAACCAATTTCTTTTTTTTTTTTTTTTTTTTTCTGAGACAGAGCCTCAAGCTGTCCCCCTGGGCAGAGTGCCGTGGCATTACAGCTCACAGCAACCTCCAACTCCTGGGCGAGTCTCCTGCCTCCGCCTCCCAAGTAGCTGGGACCACAGGCGCCCGCCACAACGCCCGGCTATTTTTTGGTTGCAGCCGTCATTGTTGTTTGGCGGGTCTGGGCTGGGGATTCAAACCCGCCACCTTAGGTGTACGTGGCTGGCGCCTTAGCCAGTTGAGCTATAGGCGCCAAGCCAAAGTAACCAATTTCTTTCTTTCTTTGTTTAAGAGAGAAGGTCTTGCTCTCTTGCCCAGCTGGAGTGTAATGGCATGATCATACTTCACTGTAACCTCAAATCCTGTCCTTAAGCGATCTTCCAGTCTCCATGCCTGGCTAATTTTTCTTATTTTTTGTAGAGACAAGGTCTCGCTGTGCTGTCCAGGCTGGCCTCAAACTCTGAGCCTCAAGCAATCATCCCAGCTTGCCCTTCCCAAGTGCTGGAATTACAGATGCGACCCACTGGGCCCAGCCTAAACTAACCATTTTTTTTTTTTTTTTTGGCCGGGGCTGGGTTTGAACCCACCACCTCCAGCATAAGGGGCCAGCACCCCACTCCTTTGAGCCATAGGCGCCACCCCACTAACCAATTTTTAAGAAGCAGGTTTAGGTTTCCAATTACTGGCTCTCACATAATAAGGAAAATATAAAATAATAAAAGAGGAAAAAAAAAGACAAGAGCAAATGTTTAACCCGATTCAAGACTGTTCACAAGTTACACAGACAGAGTGAGCGTCCACTGTTACATGTTTACTCTTTGGTCCTTCTTTACTCACTCACAAACTTGGACTGAGCGCCTGCTTTGTGCCAGACCTCGAGTTTACAGACCTTGATATATTTTAAGTTCCATTAGGACAAGGGCTAAATCTAATTACAGTAATCCTCCCTTATCCGCAGTTTCACTGTGCATGGTTTTGGCTTCCAAAGTCAACTGTAGTCAAAAAATATTAAATGGAAGTTCAAGAAACAAACAATTTCACAAGTTTAAATTGCACGCCATTTTCGGAGAGGCATGATGAAATCCCCCCGCTACCCACCTCCATCCCAGCCAGGACACGACTCATCCTTTTGTCCAGTGTAAGCTTGCTGTTGGTGCTACCCACTCATGAGTCACTTAGTAGCTGTCTCCATTGTCTTAGTTGTCTCAGTTATCAGATCCACTGTCAAGAGCATCATAATGATTGTGTTCAAATAACCTTTATTCTATTTAATAACAGTCATAAAGCACCAGAATAGTAATGCTGGTATTCTGTTATAATTGTTCTTTTATTATTAGTTGTTAATCTTCCTGTTCCTAATTTATAAATTAAATTTTATCATAGGTATGTATATATAGGATTAGTATTATCCATGGTGTCAGGCATCTTCTGAGCGTCTTGGAACATATTCCCCTAAGACAAAGTGAGACTACTATGTAGTCTGGGTTATGTCCCAAAGGAGAAGCAAGCGTGACCTGTTGGCCAGTATATTTTTTGCATTTTCAAAATACAAGAAGTGTCACAGTGGCCAGCACTATCACAGAAGTCTATCTAACCTTGTTGTACTTGAGAATAGAACATACAGCTGATTTTGGCAGAAAAATGATTAAATGCAGATCTCTTGTCCCAGAACTCAAATGCCTAAAAGGGGCTATTAATTCATACTTCCAACTGTGGTAAAGGTAAGTGAGATTATGTACGTAAGGCCTTGGCAAATGGTTAAAGATACATAGTACCTAGAAGATACACAGCTACAGCTGTACCATCCTCCCAAGCTTCCATCTTAGAGTAAAATCTCAAGTCCATACCATGTTACGGAGCCCTTGAAACTATGTGACCCCCATTATCTTCTATCCCCAGTTACCTCTCTATCTCCTACCAAGTTCCCCTCGCTTACTCCACTCTGGCCACACTGTTCCTCACAACTGCCCAGCACAGCCCTGCCTCAAGTCTGCTCCATCAGGCGATGCCCCCATTGCACATGACTCATCCCTCACTTCCTTCGAGTCTCTGATCAAAGTCACCAACCAATCTGAGAGGCTTTCCTGACCACGCTGAGACACAGGTAGCCCTATACCACTCACCCTGCTCTATTAATTAATTGTATTTGCTCCCTGGCACATTATAATTTATTTTTTTTAGAGACAGAGTCTTACTTTGTCGCCCTTGGTAGAGTGCCGTGGTGTCACAGCTCACATCAACCTCCAGCTCTTGGGCTCAAGCAATTCTCTTGCCTCAGCCTCCAGAGTAGCTGAGACTATAGGGGCCCACCACAACACCTGGCTATTCTTTTGTTGCACTTTGGCCGGGGCCGGGTTCGAACCCACCACTCTCAGTATACGGAGCCAGCGCCCTACATCATATATTTTTTTATTGTCTGTTCTCCCGCCACTGCAAATACAAATTCCTTGAGGGTAATACATACCTGGCATATATTAAGCACTGATAACTATTCACAGAATAGAGGAGTAGACAAAACATAAAATAGGAAAACACAACCTGAATCTCAGATTAGTTACACCTCAACAAAATGATGAAAGGCGCTCTTATTTCTGCTCCCTTCTCTCACTTAATGATATCATCCATTCCTTATCATAACTGCGACTGTCCTTTGCTTTTTCACAATTTCGCTTTTTCTACCATCTCCTGTAATACCTTCTGAGCAAGGCCCCCCCCCCTCTATTTCATGCTATAGGAACATATGTCCCTATACTTAGCATATTATTCCTCACAGGTAAAACATGCTACAAAAATCATGCTTTTTTTTTTTTTTTTTTTTTTTGAGACAGAGCCTCAAGCTGTCCCCCTGGGTAGAGTGCCGTGGCATTACAGCTCACAGCAACCTCCAACTCCTGGGCTCAAGCGAGTCTCCTGCCTCTGCCTCCCAAGTAGCTGGGACCACAGGCGCCCGCCACAACGCCCGGCTATTTTTTGGTTGCAGCCGTCATTGTTGTTTGGCGGGTCCGGGCTGGGGATTCGAACCCGCCACCTCAGGTGTACGTGGCTGGCGCCTTAGCCGGTTGAGCTATAGGCGCCGAGCCCAAAAATCATGCTTTAACTTTAATATAGGATGGCCATAAAGTTCATGTCCAATTATAAATTTAAAATAGTTGTCTATTTTAAATGTATAAAATTCATTTACCATGGGAGGTATGAAGAGAAAAACATTTAAGTCAAGCAGAGGTT
This sequence comes from Otolemur garnettii, assembly GCF_000181295.1. Classification (NCBI taxonomy): domain Eukaryota; kingdom Metazoa; phylum Chordata; class Mammalia; order Primates; family Galagidae; genus Otolemur; species Otolemur garnettii. The sequence continues at coordinate 11,276,400 of NW_003852443.1, read as the reverse complement.
CCCACATCTTTCAAATAGACATCTCCACCATTCACCTGCAGTCCATCTTACCTAGCACAGGTGGCTTCAAATCCTAAAATCATCTCTGCCACAGGAATCCCATAGCCATTAAAGAGCTAGAAAACAATGACAAAGTTCTACAGAAAGGTTCCAGACAGAAAGAACACAAATGCTGAAGACACGTGCTAGTGGCAGAAATGAAGAAATCAGAAGGATAAAGAGTCTCAAAGACTCATCAGTTTTTGAAATGTCAAGTCTGTGATCATAAACATTTATTCAAGTAGAGATGTGTTTCTCTGACTACATCTTTTTTCTGCTTGCTTCCGGGGTGTCCAAATTTGTTTTTTCTCTGCTGCACATTGGAAGAATAGTTGTATGGGCCACACATCAAATACACAAACACTAATGAGAGCCGATAGCAAAAAAAAAAAAAAAAAAAAAAAAGATCCACCCATACTTTTTGTGATCTCCGACACCACAGATAAGCAAAAACAGTCCTCACAAAATCAGCATGCAGCCCACTGGCCACAGGTTAGACACTTACACCATGTAATATATACAGTCCAGTGTCATTCAAAGGTACAAAGTCAGAGTGGAAAAAGAGAGGAACAACTTTCAGCACAGCTGGATAAAGAACAATGAGGTGGCCCCTCCTAGGCCACCAAGTAGCTGGCAAATGGCCAGCCCTGCCTCATCTCCCCTTCTCCCACAAATGACTCCACTGTTGGCATTAACTCTTCACAAGAAGAACTTACTTCCTTAAATTTAAAACAACCATTCAAAATGGATAGGAGCATTTTTACCTATAAATTTTTAATTTATTTGTTCTTTGGGGAAGAAAAGGCAAAAAAAAAAAAAAAACACCCACCTTTCCAATAATGTGAAAAGCTCTAAAAGGTTCTTAGAGCTCACTGTTGTCTGGACATGGTATAGGGGTTCATGCCTAATCCTAGCACCCTGGAAGGCCAAAGAGGGAAAAGCTAGGAGTTCTGAGACCAGCCGGAGAAGCAGAGCGTTACCCCATCTCTACAAAAAATTGAAAAAGTAGCCAGGCGTAGTGGAGCACGCCTATTCCCAGCTACCCAAGAGGCTAAAACAGGAGGATCGCTTGAGCCCAGGAGTTCAAGGCTGCAGTGATCTATAATGACACCACTGCACTCAAGCCAGGGTGACAAAGTGACACCGCCTGTCTCAAAAACAGAAAAGATGTAACATAAAAAAGTAAAAATAAAATAAGATCATTTTTTCCTTTTATTCAACCCTTTCTTTAAGCACAGGTAGTTTTTTACTAAGATATAATTCACACACCACAAAATTCACTCTTTTAAAAAAATGTGAAATGTAGTTGTTTTTTAGTACTTTCACAAAATATTCATTCTTTCAAAAATCAGGAGCCAAAAAGGAATGTACATTTATAACTTTACTTCGTCAGACATGATTTATTTAATATGACTTTTCAATGTAAAATGTGGTCATGCTATACTCCATCTTCTTAGTCTCATCCTACCTACTTTATTCAGGATAATAGGACTGTATTAATCAATAAAAATCAAAGTTTATGAAAATCATTTTTCATGTAAAAATGGCTTATTGCTGGCGATTTGGTTGGAAAGCTAGGCTTAAGTACTTCTCTTGAGTTTGCACAGAAAGTTCAGAGATTTCATTTGGTTTACATATTGCAGATAAATCATTTTCTAAAGACGCTATTATTGATACTTTTATATAATATTGAGAAAACATCAATTAGCTATATCAAAGGATATTATTATTATTATTAAAGGGACTTTGAGGGAATCTATACCCTTATTCTTTGTTATGGTTGATCTCAAGATGATAGAAAGTTCCTAGGCTAAGCCAATCTAACAAAAAAAGGTATAACTTATTATACCTTTAGAACTATTATAACATATAAAGCATTACTAAACAGTATTTCTCTGCCTAATTCTCTTATGACTGCTTTAAAGTAGTCTAAAACATGTATTCTCAATGGTGAGGCTGGGGTAAAAAAAAAAAAAAACATACTCTTTGTATGCATAAATCAGATATACAGTATGTGTCTGGTATTAAATTTTCATAGGGAGAACAATTAGGGAAAAAACATCTAAAAGGCTGGGGGCAGAAGTAAAAAAAAAAGGGTGAGGAAAAACTGATCTACAAGAAACTAAAACTCTTTTCTTGATAAAAATGTCAAATTTTTATACTTATACATATGATTATCTTTAATTTCACGTATCAGGCTGCTTGGAAGACTATCTACAGAGACAGCTGTGACTCAAAAGACTACATCACTAATATTCCTTTATGCTGTATGTTACAGATGGCAACTTAAGAGTTGTAACAGCTAAAATTCTTTTATCCCTCTTATATAGTACCAGCTCTCCACACATTAAAAGACAAAATTTAGGGCGGCGCCTGTGGCTCAAAGGAGTAGGACGACAGCCACATATACCAGAGGTGGCAGGTTCAAACCCAGCCCTGGCCAAAAACTGGAAAAAAAAAAAAAAAGACAAAATTTAAAGCTGAAATATTATGGAGATATATATAATTATAATTTAAAATATATATAAAAATTTTAAATATATGTATATACATATACATTTTTTTTTTAAAGAGATGGAGGTCTCATTGTATTGCCCAGGCTAGAAGGTACTGGCTACTCACAGATGTAATCATGGCACAATACAGCCTTGAACATCTTGGCCTCAAGTGACCCTCCAGCCTCAGCCTCCCAAGGAGCTGGGACTACAGGTATCCAGCTGAAATACAGTATTAAATTTTTGAAACCAGTAACAAAAGGAATATGGATAAGTATCTCAATGGAAATGTCGACTTTAATAGCAGCTGAAAATATAAAACATTCTGAGAGAAAACAAGAAGGGTTCTCACCACTGGACTACCCTCTCATATTCTTTGAAACAACTGAAAAAGAAAAATGTGGGCTAAGAGTATAGTCATGTGGGAGTTTCCTATAAAATTAACTTTTTTTTTCAAATAAATTATATTGAAAGTGTTCAGCTGACTTGTCTTTTTAAAAATAAGTTTTAATTTCGGTCATATGGGAAATCACAAAATTTCCTCACTGCATCACGAAGAGTATGCCATCACCATTCACCTGCTCCAAAGGCTCTCTACACAGAAGTCCACAGGTAGGAGTGTCAGGGTAGTGACAGATGCTAAACAAAGATAATGGAAAGGCTTCCATGGCAGAACAGACTGAGGCAAGATGGTAAGAAACTACAGCGAAATCGTAAGCATTAGAAGTGATCCATGGAAGTAACAAAGGTGAGTAAATGGCAACAAGAGCAAAGAGAAAATAAAGGGGAAGGAAGGAGCAACACTGCCAAATCTAACTCTAGCCAGATAGAGAAGAGCATTATTCAAGGTTCAGCCAGCCCAGCTGGATCATAACAGAGTTCCCAATCTCATCGGTTGGTCTGGGCTATAAACCACAGCTCCATTAAGCTATAAATGACAGAAATTTCTGCCAAGGCACGAGCTGGCAGAATGCTTATTCACCCAGCTCTGCCAACTAGGGCTCTATTGGTGTGGCCAATCAGGACATTCTATCAGATATACCAGCTAAAAGTCCTAAATTAGACGATCTGAAAGTTTCTTTTTATCATAGCAATTACCAGAGAACACACACTCTCCGGCAAAGTGTTCTAACAAAGCCTACGTGAAATGGTGGTAGTTACTGTAAGGAATTAGTGGTAGTTACTGTAAGGAATTAACTGTAAGGAATTAGGTCATTAGTGAATTACCTGCATTCCCTATAGTTCTAGAAGACTCTGGAGTGCCACTAGAATATAAGCTCTAAGAAGACAAGGACTGTCTCTTGTACATCGTGATAGAAGTTTGCTGAAGAGGCTCGGTGCCTGTGGTTCAAATGGCTAAGGCGCAGCCACATACACCTAAGGTGGCGGGTTCAAATCCAGCCTGGACCCACCAAACAACAATGACGGCTGCAACCAAAAAATAGCCAGGTGTTGTGGCGGGCACCTGTGGTCCCAGCTACTTGGAAGGCTGAGGCAGGAGACTCGCTTGAGCCCAGGAGTTGGAGGTTGCTGTGAGCTGTGAAGCCACGGCACTCTACCCAGGGGTATAGCTTGAGGCTCTGTCTC